>NW_020172456.1:1485515-1680127 GCF_003031525.2 Neophocaena asiaeorientalis asiaeorientalis | reverse complement strand
GTCTCTGAAGCTTCCCCCCTCCGCCACCCGCAGTCTCCCCACCCCCCGCGAAGGGGCTTCCTAGCGTGTGGAAACCTTTCCTCCTTCCCAGCTCCCTCCCACTGGTGCAGGTCCCATTCCTAGTCTTTTGTCTCTGTTTTTTCTTTTCCCCTACCCAGGTAGGTGGGGAGTTTCTTGCCTTTTGGGAGGTCTGAGGTTTTCTGCCAGAGTTCAGTAGGTGTTGTGTAGGAGTTGTTCCTCATGTAGATGTATTCCTGATGTATCTGTGGGGAGGAAGGTGATCTCCGCGTCTTACTCTTCCGCCATCGTCCCCCCGGGCTTCAGTTGTAATAGTGACAGGATTACTGTGGTTGCTGTGATTTTACATCTCCCTCCAGTGCTTGGTAAAAAGAGTATATTTTGTGTGTGTGAGAATACAGGCTCAGCATCTAACTGTTCACAGGAGACAACTTTGCCTCCCTCACAGCTGGTATTTAAAGCATCAAAGAGTATCTGCACTCCAGGTACTTGTTAGATAATTCAGTCAGAATCTACTGCAATTCAGCACCTGCCAGAGGTTTGCCTACCGCATCTGATACTTATTATTTTTTTAACATCTTTATTGGAGTATATTGCTTTACAGTGTTGTGTAAGTTTGATACTTATTTTTTCATTTACTTAGCATGTGCTCATCTAGCTCATGTAGTGCTTTCCATGTGCCCATGTGCCTTAAGAATACTCATTTAATCCTCACAACAACTCTGTGATTTAGGTACTATCACCCTCATTTTACAGACGAGAAAACTGAGGCACAGAGTGGCTAAGTAAATTCTCCAAGATCACAGAGCTAGTAAGTGGCAGAGCAGGATTTGAACCAGGTGGTTTGGCTCCGGAGCTTGTGAACGTGACTACTATACTATGTGAGAAAGATTGTCTTAACAGTCATGTTCACCAGCCATTTTTCCAGATTCATCACATTGTTTCCCTGGGTTTAGTGAGATTCTCAGAAAGCAAGAGACCCAAAATTAGGATTCAGCATCCCCTTCCCCCTTCCTAACAATTTAAGGTCCAGCCTTCAGTGCATCAGTCACCTGTTTCGGTAGAACTTTCTGTGTCTTTTCCAAGTCTGTTGCAGTTATTGTGTTCCATGTTATCCAGTAGTCCTAATGTGAAAACCCAAGTGATAAAGTATATAAGCAGAGTGTATGTCTGCAAAGGATTTTGTCAGTTTTACTTGCCATGAAATGAAAAGTATGAAGCTCATACAGTTCCCTTTCTACCTCCATTTCTATGGCTCTTGGGCCCAATTCTGTGCCCAGGTGCAGTTACCAGCTCTGTTCAGGTACTTGCTGATATTTACTTTTTCTGCTTCCTTTAGAGGACATCTGTTCTGTTTTTATCCCTGATTGTTCTGTTTTTCTTATTGATTAATCATATATAATTCCTCCAAATCTCTTGGATGTAGGGAGGATATAAACCATAAGCCAATAAGAAGCTTATGATGATTTTCTTACCATGTAAAATGTTTCAAGGTGTGTGCACTAAAATAGAAGGGAGATAGAAAAAACAATAAATTATATTACCTATTATGAATAGCTACCATTTACTTATTGCTTGCTTTGCAGCAGGCACTGTGCTAAGTGCTTTACATACATTATCTCTTCTTAATCCTTGCAGACATGGTTGATAAGCGATAGGGTTCTAATTCAAAAGCAGGTCTTTCTGACATCACTGCCTGATCTCTTAAACCACTACACCACACTATGTATAAATTTAGTTCAAACACTAATCTCATATTTTGCCCAAATCAAGCAAAATGTTTTTTCTCCTTTTGACCTCGGGTAAAGAGAGTTTATAACACAGTCACTGGTAGTGCAGTACCTTCCTGGTTTTATTTTTCCCCTTCATCCTTAATCATGCTTTCTATTCTGTTATATATAATGGAGAATACAAAGTATATATATACACACGCACACACATATATTTAAATATATATTTAATATATTTATCTATTTAAATAAATATACATATATGTACTTATGTATATATTTAAATAAGCATCTACCTTTGTAAGGTATGTAATATGAGTTTATTGTTATACATTTTAAATTTATGTTAATAGCACTGGGCTATACCTCATCTTGATGTATTTTTTTCATTCAACTCTTATGTTTAAGATCTTTTCATGTTGCCATGTTTTCCATTTAGTTTCTCCTTTGTAACTGCTGCAGAGCATCGCCCTATATGCATCCACTGTCTTCCATATGTAATATGCTAGTGCTGAAACTCTGCTCCAACTCTGCTCTTACCAACAGTGTGGTACATGGTGCCCAGTGAGAGCTTCTTGGGGCTATATTTCCAGGAGTGGTGTTGCTGGGTTAGAGGGTTAGGCATGCTTAATTATATCAAAGGCTTCCAGATTGCTTTCCAGAAGGGCTATACCAGTTTAAACTCCCAGCAGCTATGCCTAAGGAAAAGTTCCGAACTGCCACTTCCTTGACATACTTGGCATTATCCACCTTTTTCTTCTTCTTCATTAACCCTTTATTACAAGTCAGTTTCTTATACAAGCACATGTGGACCTATGTGAAAAAAATCAGTTGTATCCAAGAGTAAAACACACAGCACATAAAGTAATACATGCTTTCCAGTGTTGGCGCTGGAGGCAGCGGGTCCCCAGGAAAAAGCTCGTCTAGAATGTCCTGGCTCCAGGTGGCTGGGTGCGCCCGGTTCCGGGCGGCACGGGCGGGGCAGCATCAGCTCCTGGGGCCTCGGGCCAAAGGAGCGCAGGCCTCGGAGCGGAGCGCGCGCAGGCCAGATCACCTCAGGCCGCGGCAGCAGCCACAACACCACCAGTCTCTCTCGGGCTTCAGGGTCAGCCAAGGGCACCCTCAGAAGCCCTCCACTTACTCGGCCTTTTCAGGAGGATCTCGCTCAGAATGACCCACGCGGGAGAGTCTGTGTGGATGGAGAGGCGCAGCACTTCCAGGGGGCCTGAGGCAGGGCCCCCGCCCTACGCATTAGAAGGAGCCCATCTGGAGGGGCCCCAGGGCTCCGAGGCCCCCCAGCCCGGCAGGGGTCTCCAAAGCGAAGTTGAAGGACTGTCCCCTGGCGGCTCGCTGCTCCGGCTGAGAAAGAAGAGCCGCCGCGCAGACGCAGCGGCAGAGGAGGAAGCGGAAGCGGAAGCGGGTGGAGCCTCCGGGAGCCGGAGCGAAGGTCCAGAAAAAGCCTCACGCAGGTGGGCCTCCTGCAGGGGGACGGGCTGTGCGTACTGAGGCTCGTGCTCACCTAGGCCGCAGAGCCTGCTTCCCAAAGTCCTTGTGCGTCAGTGTCTGGATCTTGCCCGCCAGTGAGGGGTGCCCACGAGCCGGAAGAGGGGTGGCTTGAAGCGGATCCTCAGGTTGGCCTTCTGCCTGTCCCAGTGCTTCGCGACCCTCTCGGCGTCTCAGACCTTCACCCATAGAATATGGTACAGGAGCCAGTGGATGGGCTTGTCCCGGTAAAACATTATCCACTTTTGTAATTACTGCTATTCGACATATGTAAAATGATATCGCATAAGTAAAAGCCTTCTACAAGGTTGGAGGCCTTGAGCACGCCGCGGAGGCAGCTTGGAAAGCAGGTAGGATGTGGTTGAATACCGGGCAGGGGAGCCGAAGCCTTTCCTCAAACACCGCCTCCCCACCCACCAGCGTTTGGTTTATGTGTTTGTCGTAACAGCTAACATTGCTTTGCTTCGGGCGATAGCTATATGTATACCTGTGTCTAGTGACCACCTTATGCGTTGTAAACTGTCTTTCTTCCTCACCTTTGCATGTCCTGCAATGCTTAGCTCATAGCAATACCCTCAGTAAGTGTTTTCGAAAATGAATTATCCTGAGTTTCTGAAGGTACTGCCTGCCAATAAGAAGCCTTTGGCTGGGAAAGGGTCGGGTGGAGTTAGGCGGAGAAAGCCACAGGTGATCCTTTTCTGTTCTAATGGGTGATTCAGTCTGTCTTTCCTTTCCTGGGCTATTTCCCCCCTTCTGCCTACTACGTTAGGATAGATGAACTCTATGAAACTGCTCTGGTAAAGCCTGACTGTTAAGCATCCAGGGTGTTTTTCCCTAAATTGATACCTAAACGTTATGCCAGGCTATTAACTCATTGTCCTTTATGGTAACATTCTGGCTGGGCTTGGGAAGGGAAGTTCCCAGAGATAGCAAATACTTTTCTCTCAATCAGGGAGAGCCCAGCCTTGCTGTGCAGAGTGTATGATGTGTTTCATAATGCATGAGTGCTTATTAAACAAACGGCAGCATTTTCTCATTAGACTCTTGGTGAAGATATAGCCAGTGTAACCTTTCCCTCAGGCTTGAATACTCGCTGGCTTTTCCAAGATGCGGACCGTTCACTTGCCCATAGGCCTCTAGGCACATGCTATGGGAGTTATTAAGAGTAGGCTGGGTCAGTGTGGCCACTTCTGTTGAATCATTCAGCACCTGAAGTCCAGGCTGTGGCTTAGAGTTTGTCTTCCTCACCTTGAATTTCTCTTCATACATAAGCTCTTGGAATTCAGGCAAGTGTGGAGACCCTAATACTGGAATTTTGGGGCAAAGAGAGTTCTAGGTAAACTCCTGGAGGAAGCTTCTTACAACTTCTGGCTTTAAGGAGTGGCTAGTGATTCTTGCAAATCTCATTCAGTCACTTCAGGAACTACTCTGAAATATAGTTGCACTTAGGTTTTAGGACTTAAGTTATAGAGCTGAGTCCCTAAAAGATTAAGCATGTTTCAGAGTTATGCCTTCCCAGGATGCTTTTCCCCGTGATGATTATATTAGTCAGTGTAGACTTGATTATGCGGCAGCAACAAATTAACCCCCAAATCTTTGTATCTTGAAACAACATAGGTTTACTTCTCGCTCGTATTACATGTTGAACACTGATAACACTGGGGCTTTGCTTATCACAGACTTTGAAGGTCCACCATTTTATGATGGGGCCATTTCCACGTGAGTCTTTAGAAGAAGAAGAGATCGAGGAAAATGTGCACTGGCTCTTCAGTGCTTTCATAGCTTCCATTGGCCAAAGTGAGTCACATGACCGTGCTTAATTACAAGGTGCTGGAGAAGTGTAAATCTCCTGTCTTCCCAGAGAGAAAAGAGGACTGGAAATAGTATAGATTTAAAAGAAAAATTGTTTATTTACTTTTGGCTGCGTTGAGTTTTCGTTGCTGCACATGGGCTTTTTGTGGTTGCGGTGAGCCGGGGTACTCTTTGTTGCGGTGAGCGGGCTTCTCGTTGTGGTGGCTTCTCTTGTTGCACAGCATGGGCTCTAGGTGCATGGGCTTCAGTAGTTGTGGCGCATGGGCTTAGTTGCTCTGTGGCATGTGGGATCTTCCCAGAGCAGGGCTCGAACCCGTGTCCCCTGCATTGGCAGGCGGATTCTTAGCCACTGCACCTCCAGGGAAGCCCTAGAATATTTTTAATGTTTACCACAGTGATGTTGCTCATGGGAAAATGGTGACAGCTTTGTTAGATGCCAGAAAATTTCACACAGTAAGCATCGTATCCATTCCCTCACAGAGAAGAGAACCATAGACTTAAAATGTCAGTATCTTAGAGGGGACCTAGGCCAGTGGGTTCAAACTGTACATCGGGGGGTTCAGAGGTTCACATCACAGGGGACCCAGAAGGGAAGAAGTGAGAAGCTCAGGTGGGATTTTGTCTACACACCTCCTTCAGGTAGACCAACATAAATATATGTTCTATATTTAGAACATATACTCCTAAAATGATATGATTTTCAGTTCTCCACTACCCTGATCATTCTCCCCAGGACATGCCCCAGTTTTTCATTGGCCCTTTGTAAGTTCAGCACTTAGCCATGAACATATTCTTCCTTCTGTATGTGGTTTCATCAGTGCAGAAGGCAGAAGACCTGTTGGTTTTCCTTGTTTTGGTTTCTTACTTTGGCAGGTACCATTTCATTAGTCTTTCTGACAATCATATCGTACCTTTGGCTGATTATAAGCCTCATATAGAGTTTTCTAACCCAAGGAGGGGTATGAGCTTTTTTTTTAAGGTAGTTGGTTGTGGTAGATTGTATTTTTCAAAGATGTCTGCAGTAATATTTTCTGTCCCATTTAACTTCAAGAGGTAGAATCTCTCTCCCCATACTCTTGAATCTGGACAGACCATATCATGGCTTTGACCAATGGCATATGGTGGTCTAATGCGGAGGCAGTTCTGGGAGTAGCCATTCCCTGGCCTGGCAGCTTCTACTTTCTGACTTGGAAGCCAGTGAAGAAGTATGACTGCTAAGAGAAGCCCAGGTTTGGTGGAGAGGCTTTGGAGAATGAAGTGCAACCTGGAGAAAGAGAGAGAGGGAGGCCAAGGAGACACCAGGCGTGTGAGGGAAGAAGCCATCTTCGATGCCCTCGCTCAGTGGAGGCTTCATCCAACACCAGCTCCAGCTGCGACCCGACTGCAGCCACATGGGAGACCCCAAGATTAAATCACCCAGCTGATCTTTGCCAACTCACAGAACCATGAGAAATGATACACTGTTTTAAGCCATTACAATTTGGGCTAGTTTTTTATGAAGCACTAAATAACCAGAATAGAATTTGTTACCAGAGGTAAACTCTTAAGGTTCTTAAAAGTCATTTTGTCTGAAGAGTGTCAGAAGATATAACCTTATGATTCTAAGAAGTCATTTTTCTAGTTGAGAGAGTCTGTAAGGCATCACCTTACTCTTCTTAGGCGTAAACAAAATGTCTTAGGTTGTACCTTTGATCTAAATGTAATCTTAAGGCTCCATTTTATAGGAAGGGTCCTGAATTTGATCTATATACTGTGAGCCTGTTTCTTATTTTTAGAAAGATTTGCTGGTTGGAAAGATGGGATAAAAAATACTTCTATTTTCAAATACTTTAAGTCCTGACTCCTCCATAGTTCCTCTAAATTCTGTTTGAAAATTTAACAGTTCCTTCCTTAGCTCATCTCTATTTGTACCTTGTCCTAAAGAAATGAAAGAAACGAGTTAGCACTTTTGATAGTCTGCCTGGAAATTTCCTTAGCCAGTTCCGCCAGTTCAGGGAGTATCTTTTCAGTTTTCATGTTACTGCAGGTGACAGTGTGGCTAAACTTCCTGCCACTTCATAATGCTTGTCATGTTCCCTCCAGCCTCCAATAACAAATTTCCTCCCGTACTTCTGGAGGCCCTTCAAGGCTCTGCTTCTTGCCTGCTTCCAAGGCTGATGCTAAATGTTTTAGGTGCTTGTTTTGGCAGCACCCCACTTCTTAAATCATTTCTGTTCTGAGTATTGTGACAAAACAAACTGCTCTAAAACTTAGTGGACTAAAACAACAGGGTTTTTATTCTGTATCACCGTTCCGTGGCTTTACTGTGATCAGTTGAGGGTTTTTCTTCTCTGTGATATCACCCAGGGTCGCAATCATCTGGTGTCTTGATCAGCTGGGACATCAAAGGTATTTTATTCACGTACATGCCTAGCAGTTGATGAGAGAACTCAGCTGGAGAGAACCTACACGTGACCTCTCCGTGTGATCTAGGCTTCTCACAGCAGGGTGGCTGGGTTCCCAGGGGAGGTATCCTAAGAGCAAATACTCTCAGAAAGCCAGATAGAAAGTACAAGACTTCTTATGACCTAGCTTCAGGAGTCACTCTGTGCCACTTGCATCATATTCTGTAGATCAAAAGTGAGTCCCAGGGCCAGCTCATATTCAAGGAGAGGGGACTGTACAAAGGCTTAAATACTTTAAGTCATGGTTCATTGGGGGCCTGTCCTTGGAGACCAGTTACTTAGGTGGGTAAAGACATGACGGAAACAGCTTTGATGAAAATGTGGTTAAT
The DNA here is from genome assembly GCF_003031525.2 of Neophocaena asiaeorientalis asiaeorientalis. Taxonomy (NCBI): domain Eukaryota; kingdom Metazoa; phylum Chordata; class Mammalia; order Artiodactyla; family Phocoenidae; genus Neophocaena; species Neophocaena asiaeorientalis. The sequence continues at coordinate 1,672,291 of NW_020172456.1, read as the reverse complement.
ATGAATTGCACTAGGTCTGATTGTTGGTTGGCAAGCTGTCTTATTCTGGATCTTAGGTGAAGAGAATGAGTGGTGAATTAACCCTTGTCTAGATTCATCCTTTGAGAAGTAACAATATCCCAGTTAGTAATGGACAGGGCTTGCTGGCCATTAAGCACAGATAACCTTTAGTGTCTCACCATGTTTCTTGCATAGTGGCATAAAGCAGTGTTTTAATGAGACCTGTTGAGATGTCCTGACAGATGTTTTTCTTTCCTTTTTTTGTCTGGCCTATCCACCTCCATGTAAAAGCTTTATCAAGAAATAAGACCTAGGATTTTGAGATGGGTATGTAAGAGCAAAAGAGAACTAGAATGATATTCTTTTTTACCTGTCCCTCAGCATTCCCAGTGCCAGCAGGGTGGGGTACTGAAAGCAGAATCGCACAGCTGAGGATGTAGGGAGCTGGGCAATGGGGGGGCCAGGAGGGGGAGGCAGAGCCAGAGGATGTTTCTATTCTATGAAAGTGGCTTTTGCCTTTGAGGCAGCAGCAGTAATATTTCATGTCTTCCATGGTGTCTCCTACCTTTAAATGTCAGTCTCTGCAGCCGCCTTATCTCCTGTAGCACATTTCAATTAGGTATTCCAAATCACACTCTTTTCTCCTAGGACAAATATGCTGGAGGCGATATTTACTGTTACAGCAGCATTTTAAATACTTAGGGAGAAAAAAAAAGGCCTAGTGAATAGCAGTTTCTCCCTTATAATAATAATAAAACACAGTAATAATGGAGAGAAGAGGTGAATTCTGGGTTTGATGCCAGTTAACTGGCTAAGTGAACGTCTTTTGTCTCTGCCCTCTTTTGTCCCCCTCCTCCCATGCCTGGCTTAGTGTGAAGGTTGCAAAATTTGGCTCTGTAAGAGCAGCCTCCCACATTTTCTTCATTGGAGGTTCATGAATGTCTCCTTGAATTCCTTCTATCAAGAGACAACTGGGCTCCTACTTCACCCGCTACCTGTTCCTTCTTTCATTTTGAGGCATGTTTGCATAAAATCAGAATCACTGTTTCTCTAGTAATTTGCCAGGAGCCATTGCCTACTCCTTACCTCTGGGCATTTTCAGCTCTCAGTGGAACAGCCTCAACCCCAGGAGGCATATAGTTGAGAAACTTGTGCACTACATGTTTCTGCTGCTTAGAATCCAGTCTCAGTTCCTTGACTTGGTATTGAAGGTCCTTCTGTCTGGTCTGTGTTTCTCGCCCGCCGCTTACTGGTCCTTCTATCCCCTTGTTCACTGGGCTGATGTTTTCATTGCCTCGCTGGTAGGTTTTGCACATTCCTCCATCCAGACCTCACGCAGGCCGAGCACAGTGCTTGACACGTGGTGTAGTAGGGGGTTCTTAGTCATTGTTCTCCCCCATGTTGGGAATCCTTCCACTAGATCTCCTCTCCATACATCTGATTCCCGCTCATACTTACAAGAACAAAGTGGGTCCCACTTCTTCCGCTAAGTCTTCTCTGACCTCCTTAGCATTCACTGCTGCCCCCCCTTTACAAAAAAGTGCTTCTCATCATCACTGCTCATTTGGCACTTGGCATGTACTGTTTTATGCTATTTTGAATGTCCATATGTTGTCTACCCAATTACATTGTAAGTGCCTTACAGGGACGGATAACTTTGCCTTGTGCTTATTTCTTACACCTTCAGAGTCCAAGATAGTTCCCTGAACATAGAAGGTGTTCAGTTAATATTCCTTGACCAAGTGATCACCTCAAGGAGTAAATGAAAGCCACAATCCTAGGAAGCCTGCTTTTGATGCCCGTCTACTCAGTTTGGAAATCATAAATGTGCCTAAAACAAGGCCTTTCATTTTACGGTTTCCCCTATACACATAGGTATGCTACTTAGATTCTTCAGAGCTAAAGGCTCTTGTCCCAGCCTGATCCATGAAACTGATCATTTAATTGAAGAGTTTTCTTAGTGTCCGAGGTCTGCCACATTCAGTGCTTTGATAATCAAGGGATCTTGATCATTAGAGTGAAGGGGATTAGAATATCAAATTTAAGTCCATAGCAGACTGGAATAGAATCTCACACAAGTATCAGTTTTGTCTCTGTCATTTACTAGTCAATCTCTCTATGCCTCAATTTCCCCATCCATAAAATGGATTTAATAATTGCTGTCTACCTTATGGGGTTGCTGGGAGGTGCCAATGTGATAATAAATGTAAAAGTATTTTGGGCATCACAAAACACTATATGAATGTCAGCAATCAACCTGGCAGCATCTCCTAACCTTCAGCTAGTATTTACTGGAGGCTTCCTATGTACAGAGCTCTGCACTAGGTCTCCTTGCACAATTATAGACCAGCTGAGGAATTTGGTATTCGGTAGGGCCTGAACGCTGATCCACAGGTAGATGAATGCTGGAAAAAGGATTATAGCCTAGCAGTCACACCTGAAAGTTTAGCAGCCACAGGTAGAGCCTAAGTGTGTGGCAAACATTTGACCTGGGCATGCCTCGAACACTTTGGATTTCAACACATTTCTACCCCTTACACACTTCAGAACACTCTGATTTTGTTCCACTCACTGAAAGTTCTGCCTCTGTGAAGACTTTTCAGTTTCTCGGTTGATCTGTTTTATCCAACTTCCCGACCATACTTGTCCCTCCAAAGTAATCCTGGGAGGCTGTGCTCAGCCTGCTTCCTCCAAAAGGATGCTCTGAAAACCGGATGCCGCTGCCTGATCTCACGCTGCTGCTGGCTCTGGCGGCAGCCCAGCAAGGACAACGGTGACTTTAGACCCAGGGAGTCTGCCATCCTAGGCCCTGTTTTCATGTAAATGTCGCTGCCGTAAAAGGAATCCAGTGGAATATAGAAAATATCTGCTGTGGAAGCAGAACTACTTCTGACTCAAATGTGGTGGGACGTTTTTTTATCCTTTCCTTTTTCTTCGAGTTTTCCACGTGGCATCAGCAGCTGAGTAAGGGAAAGCTAAGAGGTTTAAGTGTGCTGGTGTTTGCTGGGCCAGATTAATAACGCAGAGCCTTCCAAACTGGCCATTCAGGGTGAGACAGACTTGCCAAAAAGCACTGGGCTGTGGGGAGCATTGGCTAGAAAACCAGACTCCACCAGAAGTGCGAGCTGACAGCAGAGTGATGGGGTGGCCAGTGCTCCGTGCTCCCTCCACGCCCTCACACTGCCTCTTCCCTTGCTTCTCTTTCCTCCCATTTTACCAGACCTGCTTCTGAGATGGCTGCGCACCAGTAGCTCCGGCCTCTGACGGCTGCTGCCCTCTGCTGGGGAGAAAGCGTCACTGGGGCGGGAAGCGCTGAGCTCTGTACCAGGAAACCGGCCTCAAGGCAGACCAGGTCCAGTGTGTGGTTGCTGTGCGATTAGGCTTGGAGGGAGGGCAGAAAGAATCAGAAAATCCCTTGCAACCACGGTGTTTCCTGAGTGGTCTCAGCTGGGCACTAGACTTTGGAATCCAACTCTTAGGGATTCATTGCTTTGGATCCTTTGAATTCCCTGTTCAAGAGGTGCGTCCCTGGGGATGGTGACCCCTGGCTTCTTCTTACCTAAGTCAGACATTGTGATGTTGAGCTTTTCCGCTATGGCTGGCCTTAAACACTGTGGGTAACTTTGCTTACTGAGTTAGCTAGACACAATCCTTTCTTAAGGGAAGGTGACAGAGGGAAGGTGAGTCTTGAGGGGGCTGCAGAAGGGTGGGTCCAGAGGTGGTCTCTGGGCTGAAAAGGAGCCATCAGAGAGTGGGCGTTCTGAGTGTCCAGGGGGCAGAAGAAGAGCAGGGAGAGCCAGATGAGAGTGGAGAATATGGCCCATTACGGGGGAAGAGCACATAGGAAGGTAGGTGATGAATGGCCTGTGTCACTTCTCAGCTGCCCCCAGAGCTGGCTGTGCTGGTAACGCTGTGCCCAGCTGGCTTCAGAAGGTAGAGGGACAGGAGGATTCTTGTCTCCAGCATAACCATAGAGTGATCCTGGTGCGTCTGTGGATCTTCAGCCTAGAGTACAGCCTAGCCAGACGGGAGCTGTGGCCTCATTGACCACACAGTAATTCTACCTGAGGGATTTATTTTCCTTCCAGGACCTCCTGCCAAGATTCTTGGTTAGAGTTAATGGGCCTCCCCTGCTAGCGAGTGTCTCCTAGTGATGTGCATAAACAGTGCCAGGTAGGAAATAGGTTTCCTGTTCTTAATGGGCTTGTTAAACCTCTTATTGAATGGGGTTTAAATGGCTTCATTATAAATAATAATAATAATAATAATAGTAAGTAAGCATTATTCGTAGTAGTAGAAAAATGATGATGTCAGCTCTGACTGCCCCTTCCCGTTTTAACCTTGCCAACCTGCAGGTCCTTTTGCCAATAGTGCCCGGTGGTGTGTGGCAGGTGACACTGGGACCAGTAATTGGAGCAGATGGCAGACTTTGTTTCCTGCAGCTTTCCAGTTCTGAGCTCCTGCCCACTTCTGTAGTCATTCCTTCTCTCTGTGCCTTTCATTCAGGATTCTAGGCTCTCATCCTATCAGATGAGATAGAGCCACAAACTCCTCTGTCTTAATTTTGACTGAGGTTGAAAGCCATGGACAAAGGTTCTAAGGTTAAGTTTGGGTATCAGGTAGAAGAGATTTTAGAAAGGGGAGTGGATCCTGAAAGAAGCTCAGTTAGAGGTGGGACTCGCGTTCTTATCGCTAGTTTACAGCTGGGACTGGGGGTATGAAGTGTATCCTAGACTTTAGTAATTTATTTATCAGCTTCACCGATCTTACCGTAACTTTCTGCAACTGTATTGGTTTTCTTTATACTGATGCTCTTGTTTGCGTTAAGGAGATTTGGCATCTTCTTAAGCAGTATGTCTGTGAAATCATGGGTTTAATGTGTAAGCCAGGTTTTTTACCCAGTCCATATTAAAATGAATATGTAACAACTGTATTTTTTAAAAGTTCATCCATGTGGCAAATGTGTCATACCCTCGAGGGAAATCATACCACACTTCTGGAAACACTGCTATGGAGTAGTGGTTCTCAGGCTTTAGTGGGTGTCGGCAGAACTTGTTAAACTGTAGATTACTGGGCCCCTCCTTCCAAGATTCTGATTCAGCAGGTCTGAAGTGGGACCTATGACTTTGCAATTCTAACAGTTTCTCAGGAGATGCTGACATCCAGGGACCACACTTTCAGTAGCACTGGCCTGGAGGACAAGAGTCCATTCTCCGTTTCCTCATCTGACAATGGGCATAGGACCTATTTCAAAGGGTTTGTCTTAGTTCATCCAGGATGTATGACAGCATACCATGGACTCGGTGGCTTAGACAGTTAATGTTTATTTCTCACGTTTCTGGAGGCTAGGAAGTCCAACATCAGGGTGCTCGCAGATTGGGTGTCCTCACATGGCCAAGAGAAAAATCATTCCTCTTGTGTTTCTTATAAGGAATCCTATTCATGAGGGCTCACTCTCATGACCTCATTACCTTTCAAAAACCCCACCTCCTACTATTATAACGTTGTAGTTTGGGATTTCAAAATATAAATTTTGGAGGGATACAGACATTCGGTCCATAACAGTGTTTATGAACATAAAACGTTACCTACCGTATGTAGAATACCTGGCACAGAGCGGATGCTGTACAAGGCGGCATGATTTTTCTTGGAGCCGTTCTAACCATTTGGAGTTATTTTTTAAGCTTTAGAGCTTTTTGTGGTTCAGTGTGAAGCTCAGATAGGAAATACAGGGAATTCTGTCAGGTTAATTCTGGTTCTAGGTTCTAGTGCTAAATTTAAGCTCGTTATGCAAGTCTGGGTGGCTAAGCAGTCCTGCAGCAGCATCTGGACAGTCTTCCATCTTACAGAACCCTGGCAAAAAGAGACAGTGGGGTCTTCGTTTCTCTGCGTCTGGTCAAGAGCTGTGTTGAGGGCTAAGGAACAGAGCTGCGTGGGGGTGCCTCCTGTTGTACTTGCCGTGTTCTGAGGATAGGTGGGTAAAGAGTAGCTTACAGTTTGATGAATGATTGTATTTGTGATTGTTTGAGGCTGCCTAGTAGTTGAGTCCGCCTTCTGTGTACGAGGAGTTTGCCGGTGTCAGTCTGAAAGGGAGCTGGGACCCTCATTCTGTTACTGAAGCTCCAAAGGCTAGTTTCACTTTCTGCAGCCTCAGAAAGCCCTGTGAGCCAGGCTTAGTGGGTGGGAGGAAGAACCTACTCTGGTGATGGCCAGGTGGGGGCAGCAGCCCATCAGGGGCCCAGTGCCAGCAGCACGGGACCCCATCAGGCAGTTCCTGGGACAGCATCCCTGCTGCTGTGGCAGCCTCCTGGCATCTCTGCTCATCTTCCATGTATGGTTCTCAAGTTCTTTCATCAAATCCATTTCTACTTCACCTCGTAAATGATGCTGAGCCAATGGTGGTTTTTGGAGCAGTGAAGTGGCATATCACAAACTATTTTAAAAATAACTCATCCCCATCTGGAGCGTGGATTGTAGGACAGGTGAGAAGGCAGGGAGACGAATAAGGAGGCAATTATCTGAGGAAGTGAGGATGGAGAGAGAGAGAAATGTTTAGGAGGTAAATTTGACCAAATCTGATGATTGGAGGCCCGATTTTGTCTTTGAACTTAGAAGACAGAAATGAATTTTTGGTTTTGTGTGCAGCATTAGTTGCCTTTTGGGGATAAGTAGTCATTTTGTTGTCAAGTTAGATACCCCCAAATGGGTGAAGAAGCAAGATAAAATTTATTGAATAGGGTTGTGTTTGGAGTATAGCTTGGCTATGGCCATCTCCATTTCAGATCTTTTCAGCTCAACAAACATTGAGCACTTACTAGATGTTAGACATTGATAGTTATTTAAGAATACCATTTCTTTTGATTTTGGTGTTGAAAAGGGGTGGAAGTATGGAGGGAAAAAATCTCACATGATCTTACACAAACACACACAGTGACACAACGCAGAGAGCATGCATGTATTGGTCTTGAGATTTCCTCAAGGACCCAAATGAACCCATGTGGAGTCTGTACTAGAACAGGGTGTGTTCTTGGCTGCTTTTATAAACCTTCTCTCTTCTTGCCTCTCACTTACAAGTAACCCCCCTGAGCTGTCGCCTCCCAGTGAGTTGAAGGGTTCGCAATTAAATGTTCCCTATGCTGAATGGACGCGTACACTGCCAGAGCTATGCACTTGCTCCTTGCCGTGTGTTGATTGGGAAGCTGCCACCACCGTCTTCTCCACTCTTTAAAAGATGGTGATGGGTAGCTCCAAAGTGCCGGCTATTTACGTACCTAGCTCCTGCCTGCTTTTTCAAGGCTCTTTGTTCAAGTGTCAGTACTGGTTTGTAAAACACGAACAGAGTTAGGTGGAAAAAGTAATTAGAGTTCACATCTGGTGTTTCTACTGACACGATGCTGAGCTGCCTGACTGCACTGCTTTCCTGTCACTTCTCTCATTCTGTCTTTTCAGTTCTAGGCTCACCCTCCCTCTCCCCCTCTCTTGTGCTTGCTCTTTTGTATGTCAGAGAGCCACACATCTGAAAGGTAGCTGGCTTCTCATGGCCACCAGGGAGCCTGGTCTAGAGAGGCTGCTCCCCTTTAATGTATCAAGATGCCAAGGCCTTGGCTGGCTACACAGGGACATCTCTGGTGTGTTCAGTTCCTACTGCCATGATTGGCTCTCCTCTGCATGCAGATCTGAAACCAAACCTTCCTTTGGATCAGACCAAACCAGGAGCTTTACATGGTTATTTTAGATCCTGGAGACTTTTAATCTTCCTGAAGAGTGTGTTTGCTCTTTGGATGCTGTTAATTTCTCTCTCTACATGTAACGACGTAATATATCAGGACTTGGTGACAGGTACATCCACAGTCATATATCCTAAGATGTAGGATATATCTTCCTTTTCCTTTGGTCACAATTCCACTGTTGGTGGTGGAAGGTAGCCTAGAGTGGTGACGGTCTGACTTTTGGTTTCAAAATCACATTTTAAAATTAATCATGATGACCAACATGATATTGTCAACTAAGGATCATTTTTTAAAAAAATTTCGCCGGGTGTTATTACCATTGTATCATGAAAGAAAGGGACAGTTTAGCTCCAAAATGTAGGAGAGACATTCTTTAGTATAAAGGAAGGTTCTTTACAGTAAATAACTGTAGGTTAATTTAAAAAAAAAATCTGATATCCCTTTGAGAGGAAGAATATTCTTTCTTGAAATAGTAGAAATGATGCCATGTAACTCCCCAGACATGGGGAAGGGGCAGCAAGGGAATGTCTTCCTTTTCCTGTGTGTCTGCGGCAACTTCTGGCACAGTGCTAGGCATGTCGTGGCCCAGCCTGTTTCATCTCCTTTCCTAATTGCTTCTCAATTCCTTCAACCTTAGGTGCTTAGTACCTGTTCAGGTTTATTCATCGAATTCAGTGAACCTTTACGTACACAGATACACACACGTCGTCTTTATTTCTTAAACATACAAAATACTTTTCATTTTCATTTTGATTTCCTTACTGGTAAAAAATCATGATTTCTCTTTTTTGTGATTGCTGTGGTTTTAATCAGTGTGACCATCTATAAAATGTTATTTACTAAATAATAATGACTCATGCTTTTATTAATTAATTTAATTGACCACATGCCATTTTCATAGGAAAATGCTGGGGAAGAAAGTTTGGCAGATATATAGTAAGTTCAGTTTGGGGCATAGCAGGTTTGAAGTTACAGCAGCACTTCCACATGACATCACATCCAAAGTTTTCCTTTCTCCAACTAAAGTTTACATTTTTGCTATCAGGGGCTATGCTTTTTCTCCTTTGTTCCTCCTTAGTGGTATGTGATGTGATGAACACATTGTGGATTATGAATAAATGCTTGTTGATTATTTTAGGAACTATGTAGTTGTAGGTTGGTGAAAATTTCCAGGAAACATGGTGGTTGAAAATTGGTGATCAGTGAGTGATTATGGGATAGTTGTACAATAGACACATGACAGAGGCAGGGGAGTGCAGTCGAGGGTTTTCAAGAGTAAGTATGAAATGGGAGATGAAAAATGAGTGCTTGAATGATGCAGCTTTTTGAAAAGTCTATTTTGTAATGGATCGTCCTATAGGTCACTAATAACTCGGGATTCAAAAAATCATTGTATGGTTTAAATGGGATAAAATATTTGGCTAGAACACTTTACCTCTGGGGATTCTGAGAAGTCCATTCATGCAAAGTGATTCTTTCATTCAACAAATATTTGTTGAGCACCAATTATGTGTGAGGATTATTCTAGCTGTTGGGAATATAGCAGTGGATGAAACAAAAATTCCCACCCTTGGAGAACTTATAATAGAGAGTGATAGGCAATCAACAAAGTAAGTAAATATACCATATTCTGGATGATGATGCGTGCTCTGAAGAAAAATGAAACAAAAAATAGAGATAGGGCCGGCCAGGGTTCTGGTGATGATTTAAAGTTTAAGTAGGAGTTGAAGGAGCCCTGGTGCAGTGTAGTTTTCCAGGGGCCAAAGCAAGATGTTCAGGAAGCAAGTGGCGTCAGATTCTCTGAGTGCAATCTGACTTTGCATCACAATTAACAGTGACAGCTTACTGCTTTGAAATAGGAAATAAAGTGGAAAGAAAGCAAATGCTTTTGACCTGACATTCACTGTTGCAAGATTGGGAACGTACAATAAATGTCACTGATGGAGCAATATTCATGAAGTAAAAATGTCAGTTTTCAATTTGGCATGAGGGTGGTTTGACATGTATTAGTCGCACACAGACTATTATCATAATTAATGCATTAATAATGCAGCTGTCCTTTTTTTCCCCATCCGAAATTAAAAAGGAGGACAATGGAGAGAGTCAGGTGAAAGAGCAGCTCTCACCCTGCTCAGACCTTTTCTGCTAGCGTTTGTCTCTTCCTGTGCCCTCCCATCTTTGTGGCATTGGCTTCTGATTGGTATCAGTCCATATATATCTGTCTCCATTCGTCACTCACGTTTCCATGACCAACACTAGTGCCCTTGTCTGCTGAGGTCTTTCTTCTTAATTTTCAACAGTACTTTAAAAAGAATTTCTAAAGATATACATATTTACTGTAGAAATGGCATATAAACTAAATCAGGAATATAAAAATCTCCCACAAGCACACCACCCAGACAAAATAACTACTGATATTTTGGTGTTTATGCTTCAGTCTTTTTTTCCTGATTATACATATTTACAAGTACAAGATCATTCTATATATAGTTTGATGATCAACTTAGCGCATGGTAAATATTCTTTTTCATCTTACTGCTTTTCTGCAGCGTGGCTGGGTGGTATTTCATTGTACAGATGTAGCATGTTATGATTAACTAATCCCTATTATTGTCATGTAAATAGTTTCTATATTTTAGATATTATAAGCAGTGTTGTGATGAGCATATGTGTAGCCAAATCTTTGTACGTATCTTTGGTGATTTATTTTCGACAAATTCTTAGATACGGAGCTGATGGAAGTATTAGTTATCTATTGCTACAGTGATACTGCAAAACAGAACTTCTGTGGCACAAACAGTAAGCCTTATTCACAAGACTGGGATCAGCTGGGGGTCCGCTAGCTGGCTCTGTTGATCTTGGCTGGGCCTGCTCTCATGCCTAGGCATCAGTTGGCTGGCTGTTGGCTGATCTAGGCTGTCTGGGGCCTGGTGACTGGGGGAACTTGGCTCTGTTCCGGGGCCCCCAACCCTCAGACCATGGACCGGCACCAGTCTGAGGCCTGTTAGGACCCGGGCTGCACAGCAGGAGGTGAGCAGTGGGTGAGTGAGCGAAGCTTCATCTGCCGCTCCCCATTGTTCAGGTTACCACCTGAACCATTGCTCACATTACCGCCTGAATCATCATCCCCCCATCACTTGCATTACTGCCTGAACACTCCCCCTCCTTCCGCCCCATCTGTGGAAAAATTGTCTTCCATAAAACCGGGCCCAGGTGCCAGAAAGGTTGGGGACTGCTGCTCTATTCCATTGCTTCTCATTCTCTAGCACGCTGGCCCAAACATGTTCTCATGTTATTGGCAGAGACATAGCAAGCTCATTCTTCCACATGCTTTTCACGTTTCTTCTTATATCACATTTATGGACCTCACAAAGTAAGTCATGTGACAGAGCCCAGCATCAAGGGGCAAAACAGTTGCAGGGTACTGCAGAGTTACATGGCAAAGTCATGGATTCAGGAAGGGTGAAAAATTGGGGCCAAATTTGCAGTTTCCCCTGTGGGGTCGAAAGGCATCCTTAGTTTTAAAGCTTGTGATAGATGTTTCCAAATTGCTCTCCGGCAAGGCTGAACCAACCCCACTAACAGTGTAAGAGACTTTGCAGTTTTCCAGTTCTCTTTACTCTTGCTGACTCTGGGAGTGATTTATGACTTTCCATCTTGGCTGTTTTGATTGGCATCTCTCCCTGTCCTCTGGGTTGCACATTTTCTCTTTGTGCTGATTCTTTCCCTGCAGAGTGACCCCAGAGCTGCCCTATTCTCTGGTCTTTTCCTCCTCTTCATCCGGTCTCCTGCCCACTTTACCTTGCACCTGTGCTGACCACCTCTCACCTATCTGGAATATTCAGTGATCCATAAGAGCCCTTTCCCCAACCATTCTGAGTCAGCAGGCATTTACTCCATGTCTCTGCCACCTACACCAAGCAGCAGGGCAATTGTTAGTCCTCTTTATTCCCAGAATCTCAGAGTTTTTTAGGGCCAGAAAAAAGCTAAGAATTCAATCTTGTTTTTTTATACAATTTTGTTCCAAGAAGATAGCTATTAATATGGTTATGTGTGTGGTTGAAGACATGGATGTAGATAGAAATTTGCCTGCAGAAAAGGCTGGAAGCAGTTAACCACTGTTAACTGTTTTAGTATATCTCCATGTAGAGGAATTATGGGTAAATTTAAAAAAACTTCAACATTGTGTATAGCAACTGAACGTCACAGGAGTTAAATGACTTGCCTCCTGTCCTAAAGATAAATAATAGCACGCTGTGATTGCAGCCCAGTTCTGCTGATTCCTGTTTTAATGCTCCCTTGAGACAATACCACAACACGAACTCTGGGGCCCAGCTGTCTTTTGTTTGTTTGTTTCCAAGCAGCATTGGTAGTTTGGTTTGGTTTTGCAAGAGTGCTTTGCTTTTTGTGGGTTCACAGGGAAATTAAGAATATTTTTTAAGTGGTTGAGTCATCTAAACCAGCTACGTGAATGTTGTATGCATATGTTCAATACATATGTCTGGGTGCATAAATTATTCTGGCTTCAAAATTTGACAGATGATTCAGGTGAATAGTGGACTTTATCAGTTAAATCACATTAAGGCTCCCAAGCAGATACATCTCGAATTCTGAGCACGTAATTTATCACAGGTATCACATGGAGTCTATGCAATTATATTAATTATTTAGTATATACAAAAGGTAAGCTCTGCAGATTTAGAGTAGAATCAGATAAGCTTTTTAGGGACATCTCAGTTGGTTAGATTGATTAAATTTCTTGCTGTGAGCCAATTAAGATGGGTGATGGAGTGTTTTTCCCTGGAGCTTACCTTCACTAGAGTGATTCTGAAAAACTGGAGGTTGGTTAGGACAGGGCATGGGCCTCTGTCCATGGAAATGATGGGTTGGTCTGCTCACAAATGAGTCTTTGATTTGTTTTCTGCTTGCCCTTTGTCTTATTTCCCTTTTATCCAAGCTCTGTGTCTAGGATATCCACAAAGAAAAAGAAAGCTTTAGTTATTCCTCTGAGAGTAAGGATTGGGTCGAATATTACTGTGGTGATGAAGAAGAGAGAAACATACTCTGAAGAGCCCTTGGCTTGGTGAATACCGAAGAGACGTTGGTGTCTTGAGTGTATTGTTCTGAGCCAAAGCCAGATGTTAAATTGAGGCATTTGGGGCCTGGAAACATGTCACTGTTGCTAAATTAGTACCTTTTACCCACTTAGGGCTTTCTGTAAGCCTTCTTGGATCACAGAGGGTGCAGATACTCAGAAATGGACACAAACCAGTAGGGACAAAGAGACTGGGATCTGAGGCTTCTTCACCAAGCAATAGGAGGAAGAATCCAAGCTCCTAAAAAATAAGCATCTATAGGTTCTCTTTCCTAGTGCTTCCATGGTGTTGGTTTTTCTTTGTGCCAGTTGGCTTGCAGAGAAGGACTGCCATGGAAGCTGAGTTTTTGCAAGCCTGTTGTAGAATTCAGGTGGAGATTTCAGCCAGTCAGTGAGGGTCTAGGTATTCTGTGTCTAGATGGACTCCAGCGACCCATGCTTGTTTATACTAGGATTCAAGCATAATACAGTTGTCACTGTTAGCCCCCAATCCCACATGTACCCCGACACATGCTCCTGTGGCATGCACATATGCACCTGGGCTCCATCTGCTAATGTGCCTTACTTAGGAGTATCTTGGAGGTACCTAAGGTAGTTGTTGGCTGCTTCTTGATGGAAAATGCTCAGTTAGAGCCAGTTGAAACAAGCATGCTACTAAAACTGAATAGATTTTGATAAAACAGGTTCAGTTAATATGTCCCTTAGGGTGAAGTACAGTCTTCTCTACTTCACTTCTCTTGCTAAGAAAATCAGTAGCCTCATTTCCAACCTGTGTTCAAACTCAGATTTAACTGTTAGAAAGTGTTTAAGACCACAGTGAGGCCCACATGGCTACTAATCAGTGTGTGATTAAGATACTTGTTGGGGGCAGGTGGGGGGGTTAGATAAAACAGGAAGTGATAGAGGCAAAGGGCAAGGAGATGAGCTGGAGGCACATGGCAGCACAAGGAGGGAACCAGTGGTGGGGCACCTCATCACCCTGCTCAGGGTCAACGCGGTGGCGCCACAGTGTCTGTGCGCCATCATCTCAACTCTCTAGAAGAGAGTGCTGATGAGACCAAGGTAGGAGCACGAACGCTCACCTGAATTGTTTCCTTTGGTTAAGTCTCAGCCTGTTTGCACTGTGACCTGCAGCTCTGGCTGGAAGATAACCAGTGTGGGGCGTGAGAAGGAATTTGAATGATAGCAGTGCATGTTTATCAAAAAGTTCTTCAAAGTCATCCCAGCTTCTTACTTCACCTCTCTGTTTCTGTTTCTTCTTATGAAAAGTTATGGTAATATTACAATAATAGTATCGATCTCATAGGCTTTTGGGGAGGCTTAAATAAGTTAATACTGAGAAAATATTGAAAACCATGCCTGGTGTATTGCAAGTGGTCTTTGAATGCTGAGTGATTGTTGTTGCTGTTACGTTTATTAACTGCCATGCCCCTGTTGGACTGGAAGCCGCATCTTAGTCTTTAACGTTCCCCTGTAATTTCGGAGCTGCTCCCGCCCCGTGGAAGGAACAAGGGAGCCTTTGGGACCTCTGGAGCCTGTGATGAGTGTTGGGAGGTGGGGACACCTTGACAAGTGCTGGAGTGCACCTGCGCCATCTTGCCCAGCCTGACTGCAGTTAGCGGCCTGAACTCAGGGGCTGCCAGCCTCTTTAAGCACCAGGTTTCAGGACTAGCCTCCACTTAACCCTCTCCCACTGCTGCTCAGCACTCGCCCTCCACTGATGGCCATGCTCATTCATAGCTGTGGACTCACTCCTCTCTGAAATGTTCTTTAGTTGGTTCCTCTGGGACATTATCTCCACTTCAGCTGTGAGCTCCTTTCAGTGGAAGAACTACCTCGTGTGTCATTCCCCTCCCCCTCGCTCCCTCACCGTTGGCATTCAGTTCAGTGTTCTGCACACATGGGACCCTATTCCCAATTTGGAGCAGGTCAGGATTTATTCACCCTCGGGCTGCCCTTAGCAGCCAGCCCAGACCCGTCGGACGCATGACGATGGAAAATATTTGTGGGAATGACTCTCAAACAGTGCCCTTCTGCCCAAGTCCTTCCTTGAATCCCACCCACCATATACGTGGCTTATGTTAGAGGGTTTGATAACTGTACAGAAGGAAGTAGCCCCGCCTTGGGGCCAGGTCAGGTCTGAGGGTTGCGAAGGGCTGTTTATTCCTCTTGGGTTGGAGGTACCTAATCTTTGGTACATTGGAATGCTTACATCCTTGTTCCTCGAGAAGGGAGAAAGTTCTGCTTATCCTCAGCCTGTTACCATGACACCCCTGCCACAGGCTCCTCTACAAACACAGCAATACTGGCCAACGTGGATAGACATCTACTGTCTGTCAGGTACTCCATTAAAGTAGGTGACTCGCATACGTTTTTCATTTGATCCTATGGATTAGCTATTTTACCCCATTTAAAAAAATTTTTTTTAATTAAAAAATGATTTTATTTATTTTGGGCTGTGTTGGTTCTTTGTTGCTGCACGCGGGCTTTCTGTAGTTGCGGCGAGCGGGGGCTACTCTTTGTTGCAGTGCACGGGCCTCTGATTGCGGTGGCTTCCCTAGTTGTGGAGCGTGGGCTCTAGGTGCGGGGGCTTCAGTAGTTGTGGTGTGTGGGCTCTAGAGCACAGGCTCAGTAGCTGTGGTACATGGGCTTAGTTGCTCCGCGGCATGTGAGATCTTCCTGGACCAGGGATCGAACCTGCGTCCCCTGCATTGGCAGACGGATTCTTCACCACTACGCCACCAGGCAAGTCCCACCCCCATTTTTATAGTTAAAGAAACAGGCTTAGAGAACTACGTGACCGAGATCACAAACTTACTATGTGGCATAAACTGTTGATCTAATATTAAGTTGGGCTAACTGGCCTTGTTCATAATTTCTCCTCTACAGGTTTATATCAGTAGAAATACTCTCTGTCTTTTAATATTCTTAAATATTTTTCCTGCTTGAGCATCTGTTTTCTTCTCTGGAGACGGGGACACTGTTGTTAACATTTCTTCCTCTGCTCTCTGGTGTTGCAGTGATTTCATCATGCACACATGTACTCTGAGAGTGTACAATTGGCTAGACCCTGCACCCCGCATGATAGCTTACTGGGGGCCTAGTTACTCCAGAACAGGAGGAACTGAAGAGAAAGAGCAGGAATCAACTTCAAAGGCGCACACACCTGTTACAATTTATACCTTGCTTACACCTGAGCTCAGTCCATCCTAGGACGAACCCTGGTAGGGCTTCAAAGGTCTCAGCGTTCGTATCTCTTCCTTAAAGTCTGTTTGTACCTTTCTTTGGTCCAGTATCTGTCCTCCATAAAGTGTTATTAATTTCCACAGCATCCTGCTTGATGTTCGTATGTCCATTTTCTGTAAGGCTGGAGTAAAGAAAACAAGTGTCTCCCTGGCAGTGAGGGATAAGTTCAGGGTGTTTGTGGATGAGCCTATGGCTGCTCCCATCTTAAGGGCTTGAGAGAGACACTTCAAGATATCAGGATCTTCCGGATTTTAGAGATCTGGAGTTTAGGGAGCTTGGGAGGTCTTGAGCAGCTGCCAGTCAGCTTTTGCTGCAATTTAAAAGCATGTCTGTAGTTTTATGGTGTGCTCTGCCCCCCACCACAGCCCCCTCCTCATTACTGCTTAGATGAATGAGAAGCATCTCTGCTGATTCTTTATCTTATCATCAGACAGTATCTCTTTTTAAATGCTTATTATCAGGAGAATAATACACATGATATAATAGATGGTCTAGGAAGCGCTATATAAGTGTTTATTAAATAAATAAATGAAAATAAATGCAATGGAAAGAAGGTCTCATTTATCCCAGACACTCAGTTCTCTTCTGTAGAGGTAACAACCATTATCAGGTTCATGTAGTTCCTTCTAGAAAATTTCCAGGTGTACACAGACATGTCTGCATATGTGCATACCTCCCCATTTTGCCTTCACATGTGGGATTGGCTGGAAATGTTGCATAAATCCCACTGCTTACCCTCCTGCAAGGCACCCTGTGGTTCTGATCAAGGCCTCTGGAATACAAGCATCCACACAGGGAAATACTTTCCCTTCCTGTCATCTCTGGGGCCCACCCAGGGCCACCAAAGGAGACTCATCAAAGCTTGGGAGACCACTTCCCACGTAAATCCAGAGACATGGTGCTCTCAGAAAGATGACAAGACAGAATATGGAGTTAAGATTTACTCCTCCTGAAGTTCACCAGAATTTTAATAGAGTTGTGGGATGGGGGAGGGAAAACTGTGGATAATTACTTTCTTCTTTTTACATTTCCTTTTAATAATGATCCTGTATTAATAATGAAAAAATTATTTATAATGAAAAATCCCAATGCACTTAAAAAATTATTTCAGGGGCTTTCCTGGTGGTGCAGTGGTTGAGAATCTGCCTGCCAATGAAGGGGACACGGGTTTGAGCCCTGGTCTGGGAAGATCCCGCATGCCGCGGAGCAGCTAGGCCCGTGAGCCACAGCTACTAAGCCTGAGCGTCTGGAGCCTGTGCTCCACAACAAGAGAGGCCACGACAGTGAGAGGCCCGCCCACCGCGATGAAGAGTGGCCCCCGCTTGCCGCAACTAGAGAAAGCCCTTGCACAGAAACGAAGACCCAACACGGCCAAAAATAAAAATAAAAAAATTAAAAGAAGGCTCAACGTTAAAAAAAAAAATTAAAAAAAGGTATTCCGATTCCCCCTGAAGTGGAGTCTTAAGCTCTCAACTTATTAAATGTACTAGTACAATTTTTACTGGTTACAAAACAGATACAAAATCCCTTTATAAGAACCCTCAGAGTACAGCTACCGTTGTTTTGTTATAGTAGAACTGGTTCTTAATGAGCACAGTGCTAGAAATCAGTCTGCAGAAACTAGAAATGAAGTAGAGTTGGTTCTGGTTATTTCTGTATGGTGCCTTGAAAACTCTCCTGGACCAAGATACTGGTGGTGAGTGACGGCATCTCCCAGGGAGCTTTTTTTTTTTTTAATTTTATGTATTTAATTTATTTATTTTTGGCTGCATTGGGTCTTCGTTGTTGCACGTGGGCTTTCTCTAGTTGTGGCGAGTGGGGGATACTCTTCGTAGTGGTGTGCGGGCTTCTCATTGCAGTGGCTTCTCTTTGTTGCGGAGCACGGGCTCTAGGCACACAGGGTCAATAGTTGTGGCGCACGGGCTTAGTTGCTCCGTGGCATGTGGGATCTTCCCAGACCAGGGGTCAAACCATGTCCCCTGCATTGGCAGGCGGATTCTCTACCACTGCACCACCAGGGAAGCCCCTCCCAGGGTGCTTTTAAAGCTGCACCTGACTGCCATTCTTCTCCGTGCCTCGCTTGTTGAAAGTCAGTGCTGTTGGGCAGTGGTTCCCGCAGTGGGGGCTTTGGGCTCCCCTGGGGCTGGGAGATTACAGCAAGTGGACTCTGGACCCTTCCAAACATAGCACACTGTCTGCCTCAAATAATACAGTTACCACTGATTGAGCATTTCTCATGTGCCAGGCACGGTTCTAGGAACTTTCATGTATTTACGCATTCAATTCAGTGACCCAGTGAAGCCAGTAACATTTTAATCTCCTTATTGATGAGAAAACTGAGACCCAAAAGGGTGAAGTGAGCTGTCTCAGGTCTCTCTACTATTAGGAGGTAAAGTCATGGTCCGAATCCATGCCATCTGCCTCCACAGCCCGCTTCTAATCGCTGAACCACACTCCCTCTCAGAGAAGCAGATGGTTTCCTGTGGGCTGTCTGTATGTTGTGTGTAGGACTTTTTCCCCAGATGTTTGTAGATGCTGTTGGGATCGATCAAATAAAAATCCATGTAAAAGTGATACTGAATTTACATCAGCATTTTTTCATCAATATTTTTTCTGTCATTGGCTCTAAAATTTGACTTCTCTCCTGTGGTGGTCCTCCAGATCTTTAGATGTTCTAAGAAGGCTATAGTCCAAAAGGCTGAAAATCACTGCTCTAAAGGAAGAAGGTGGGAATCAAATATATGCCATACTTGCTTCTTTTCCAACCAGCTCCCCGCTAGCTCTGCTCATCTCTCCAGTTCTCAACGAGAATCGATGGCAGGTACTCTCATTCTTTGTGTTGTGGACAGGTGCTGGTGAATAGAATAACTTGATAAGCATTGCTTTGGGAGTCATCTGGTAAGATACGAAAGTAATCTCATAACATAACCTCCTTTTCCCTGGAGGCATTCACTGGGAGAAATTTATGTGTTTTATATTCTGTATGGGAGGCTGACCAGACCTTCAATCAGAAGGACCGTGTTCTAGTGCCAGCTCATCTATGATCTGTGTTACTTTCAGCGAGTCATTCTGCCTCTGTGCCTCAGCTTCTTCATCATTAGGATGCCCTGCCTTACGGGAGAGTGGTTGCAGAATTAAGTGAGATGATAATTCTTTGTATTGTTTTTAGTATGCTCATTTGTTTATTGTAAAGAATGCTGAATACCTAATCCATACCAGGCATTGCTCCAGCTTCAGGAATTCCAGCAGTGAGCAAAACAGACAAAGCCCCAGTCCTCATGGGGCTGACGTTCTATGTGGGGAAGAGAGACAAAAAGGAAATAAATATATTATGAGGTGGTGATAAGTGCTATGGAGAAAAATAAGACAGGGTACGGGGAATAGGGAGGGGGGCGGTTAATTTGTTTGAAATTCAGGAAAGGACTTATGTTGAAGCTGTCCTTGAGCTCATTCCTGACGATGTTAAAGAGTGAGCCAGGATGCCAGGGGAGATGGTGTCAGGCAGAGGAAACGGCCAGTGCAAAGGCGCTGAAGTGGGGATGTGCTTGGCAATTTGGAGGCACAAGAAGGGACCTGTGTGGCTGGGACAGAGGGAGGGAGGCTGAGAGCAGAGATGAGGTCAGAGCTCTAAAGGGGCCAGGTAACAGGGTGGGTCTGGGAGTGAGATGGAGCCATGGGCAGATTTTAGCAGTGAGATATGCTATCACTAGCTGATCACTCTCGCTGCATGTGGAGAATGGACATGTAGGGGACAAGAGAGGGAGGGGGCAGAAGGAGATTGGTTAGAGAACTATTGTCATAATCTAGATTAGTGATGATGGTGGCTTGGACCATGGTGTTAGTGGTGAAAGAGGTGGGAGAAGAGGTCTGATTCCGCATGTATTTTGAAGGTAAGCCTGATAGGATTTGTTGAGACAAGGGGCAAAACTGACATCAAAAACATCAAGGTTTTTGACCTGAGCCCCTGGTGTGATGACTTGTTACTCACTGAGACGGGAAAACCTGAGAGAGAAGCAGGTTTGGGAGGAGAGTTGAAATTGGGCATTGAGCTTTGGCCTTGTCGAGTTTCAGTGCCTGAAATCCCCAAGGGGAGAAGTGAAATAGGCGTTTGGACGTGTAAGATAGGAGTTTAGGGGGAAGTCTGGGTTGGAGTTCAGAATTTGGGAGTCATTAGCATAAACATATTACTTAGAGGCCTGAGACTGGATGGGGACACACAGATTTGAGTGTAGATAATAAAAAGGTTGAAAGGGCTGATCCAGAGGAAGGCCTGGGGGACCTGTTGTTTAGAGCAGGGGATGGCAGACAGCAGCTGGATTGTTGTCTCTGTTAGTAAATAAAATTTTATTGGAAGACAGCTATTTGCAAGCCTTTATCCATTGCCTGTGGCTGCTTCTGAGCTGAAATGGTGGAGTTGAATAGCTGTGACAGAGGCGTACAGCCCACCAAACCAAGAGAATTTATTATCTTTTTATAGACAAGTTTGTCCAAGTTAGATTAAAGATCAGGGAGACGATGGGGGTCCAGCAAAGGAGACTCAGAAGGAATAGCCAGGCATGAGGGAAGGACCCCAGGATTCTGCACTATAGGCCAGGTGGTGTAAGGCTTTTAATCACTGGCTTTAAGAATGTGTGCCACTGGGCAAGTTACTTCACCTATGAGGACAGTAGTAGTGCAGGGTTGTTGTGAATGAAATGGGATGATATGGGTGAAACCCTTACAGCTGGGCCTGGCATACGGTAAGTGCTCAGTATATATTCTTACAGCACCCACTTCTACGGGCTTAGCCGCAGTCCTCAGCCTAGGCTCTGTACTAGAGAGAAAATTCAGAGTGATGACTACCCCCAGCCCCCTTGAGTAAGCCCCGTGACCTGTGCTCAGGCCCTGAAGAAGCAGGAGGAAGGTGAGCCAGGGCCCCCTGTCCCCCAAGGGAACCTTGAAGGAGGGCGCTGGCCCTCCAGCATCTGCTTTTACCTTCTGTCTTTAAGAAACGGTCTTTACTGAAAGCTTTTGAGCAAACGGCAAATCCATTTTTATGAAATTACCAATGTTAACACATTCCATGTGTCAGGATTTGATAGGCTCCTGTGGGGCTGTGCCCGTGACAACACTGGCTGGCAGCTCTCACCTGGGGAGTTATACCACATACCCCTAATGCTGGAGAAGGGCCTTGGTATCCTGCTCAGAACCAGGATATTTTCTCCCAGGAAGAGCCCTAGATGAGAAGCTTGAAGAGGGAGTGAGATAGACCCACTGGGGCTTTTCTAAAGATCCTAGCTCCAAGGCTTGGATAAGGAAAGAATTACTTTGTATCATGTGCTGGTTTGGCGTTCAGCCTACCAGCTTCACCACTGGTCCCCTCTGGGTCCAGAGTCATGGGAGCCCACAGGAGTGTCTGTCCTTCTGGGGAGGTTATGAAAAAGAATCTGGCCTTTCCCATTCACTTGTTTTTGCATGTGTTATTGGTCCCCTTCTTTCTATCATGGCTACTTTCCCCGGTTAGCCTCTAAAGCAGTGGTTCTCAGCGTGTGATCTGTGGACAACCAGCATCAGCATCACCTGGCAACTTGTGATTGGCGTTTGGGGCACTACCCCAAACCATGGAATCAGCAGCTTTCGGTGTGTGACCTTGGGCAAGTTAGTTAACCTCTCTGAAACGTGGTTCTCCCCTTTGGAGTATGGGAATAATAATGGTACAGGATGGTTTTAAAGATTAAATGAGATGAACAATCTACTGAGTGTAACAGGTCCTCCAGGTGATTCTGATCATGCTAAAGTTTGAGAACCACTCCTCTAAAGATTCTTCTAAAAGATCCCCATTGGGGGACAGTAAGAAATTCCTGCTAAGAGAATTTTTCAGATTTTATCCTTTTATACATCTCAGACCATTTTTATTCTGAGCTCATCTGCCAATCATCTTTCCAAAATGAATGCTTTCTCATTTTCTTAAAAATGTGACAGGATACCAATCATAGTTTAGCTTTTCCATAAAGACTCAGGGCATAATCGTGAATGAATATAATTATTGCTATGTTGGGTATAGGGCTCTTGGCACCATACTTCTATGTTTGTATATTCTTTACCAGTTTTTTAGCTTAGAATTTTTTTTTAGTTGTATGTGGCTTTCTTCATTGTCTGCATATCAGCTGTTATTACCATAAGTATACCTAGTAGGAGCCCTATCACTTTCTAATTTTTTATTTTTAAATTGATTTTGTACAGGGGCTGAAATAATCAAGATGGTTAATAGGGTGTGCAAAGCAAGAATAAATAAGTAAAAAATACGAGTAAATAACCAGATGAAAAGCTGAGGGAATGTTTTTTCAAGTATAAACTTCTGTACCTGAATTTTGTAGTGTAAAATTTGGATTCTTGAGTGCTTTACTGTTTACTTCTGATCATGTTCTCAATAACTGGCCTTTTAAAAAAAATAAATTTATTTATTTTTGGCTGTGTTGGGTCTTCGTTGCTGTGCACAGGGTTTCTCTAGTTGCGGCGAGCGGGGGCTACTCTTTGTTGTGGTGCGTGGGCTTCTCATTGCGGTGGCTTCTCTTTGTTGTGGAGCATGGGCCCTAGAGTGCGCAGGCTTCAGTAGTTGTGGCATGCGGGGCGGGCTCAGTAGTTGTGGCTCACGGACTCTAGAGCGCAGGCTCGGTAGTGTGGCACACGGGCTTAGTTGCTCTGTGGCATGTGGGATCTTACCGGACCAGGGCTTGAACCCGTGTCCCCTGTATTGGCAGGCGGATTCTTAACCACCGCGACACCAGGGAAGTCCCAATAACTGAAGTTTTGTATAACAAAAATTGTACAATACTTATCACTCCACACTTCTTCTGAATGTTTACCCCCATGTTATACTTTTCTGTTTGTTGCATCTCTTTCTGTTATCGACATGTGTATTTTCCTAAAAGATATAATTCATAATGTATCATTCATTCACATCTAAATTACTGCTCTTTGGAATGAAAGGTAATCACTAAATGTGAGGTACCCCCTCTTCCACTCTCCTTTTTTCTGGTGTTTTACTTTCCTTGGGTTCCTAAGTCAGCCTGGGAGAAAGTACATAGGGCTGACATGTGAAAAACCCTGCCTCCTAGGCTTGTTTCTGCCACTAAGGGACTGCATGGAATTAGGCAAATCACTTGGCTTCTCTGGGCCTGGAGCTGCAACGTTATAAACGCAGATGATAATGCTTGCTCCTCTTTCCTTGGAGCAGTGTAGCAGGAATCCGAATAAGTAGTGCAAGTGGGATTGTTACACTCTATACACCTGGTACGCATTGCGGTAAGGTGCATCCAAGGCATTCTGGCTTCATGTAGGCCTAAAGGCTGCTGCTTCAGTATCCCTTTCCCCAGTATCCAGCCGCCTTGGCTCAGAGGCTTTGGGACCGTGCTATATTTTTTGTCCCACTTCAGAGCATACCCAATCAACACAGACGTAAAATAAAGTCACAAAGAGGAAGCGCATATTCACTACAGAAAATGTTGGCGGGAAAGACAAAAACAGTGACACCACCACAGAAAAACCTGTATTGTGGAATGCCGTGTTTTGGCTGTTCTCATTGCTTTGGAATCTGGTGCATTCTGAGATGTGGGACACGCCAGGTGTTTAGACAGCATGCCTGCTTGACCCCTGCAAGTTCCTCGAAGGGACCGGGGTCTTTCAATCTGGACCTACCAGCCAGGATTCTCAGTTAGACAGAGGCATGCTTTCCACTGGTTAAGGCCACTGTGGAGCTCAGTGGTGAATAGATGCAGGGCCCCAAGAAGGCCCCCAAGAAGCCCACCACCACCGAGATCGAAAGGGACATCCACTTTCCTGAACAGTCAGTTCCCTTCAGTTGAGTCTATTTGTGTGTCTTCCTCTCCCCTGGAGAGGATTCTGACAGCTACGTCACCTGAAGCACACCTAGGAAGACTTCCACCCTCTGCAGGAAGCTTCTGGAAGAGTTAATTCAGTTCACTTCACCTTTCTGCCAATCCTATCCCCTATCCACTCTTTAAAGCCCAGTGTAAGTCCGACCTTCCTGGAATCACCAAATCCTTCAGTCTTCATGACCCTCCCACCTCTGACCTCTGCCAGCACTTCTTGCATGAGATTCTCTTTGGCACTTATCATCTGTTGCCTTGTTAGGTAAATTTATTAAGGGCGTGTCTGTCAACATCTTGAGAGCAGTGCAAGGTCTTATCTGCACCAGTTCTGCTCTTGGGCCCAGATGCACCTGGAGCAGTAGGACGTCTGCCCCAGCTTCGCTGAGGAGCTGTGTCCTTGGGGCTGGGCTGCATGCTGCAGGAAGTTGTTCAGCCAAAGGCAGCAGAGTGAGAAGGAAGAATTGAGTGCCCTTAAGGCCCGGACTTCTTATCCAAAGGAGGAAGGAGGTCAAAGTCAGGGACACAATCAAGGTTAGAAGTCAAAGAATGAGGAGTCAGACAAGTGGCTCAGGACCGAGGCTGTGAAGAGTCCCCTGCCAGGGTTAGGAGACCTTGTTGCTGTTGCCTGGTGTTCTTTTTGGCATGGAAACAGGCCATTTCTTTTAAAGGATTCACTCAGGTTGGATATTTACATCACAGTCTGATCCCAGGGGTGGGGCCTGTGGAAGTGTAGATCTCACTTCTGGTCCCTGTCCACAAAGGCCACAGTGTCCCACTCCCCTCACCTGTGAAATGCAGGAGTTGGAATCAGTCCTTTCTTGCTGCATGGTCCTAGGAAGTGAGTTGAGGGAATTGGGAGTGGACCAATCTCTTATGTAATGAATGCATGTTCTAAGGAGTACCTTTTTAAAGTATTTTAGACGTAGAAACATCTCCTGTCTCAAGCAGTGGAGGTTTTGAGACCAAAAGCTAGACCATCCCTAAAGGGAAGTTTAGTGTTTTCTTCATTGGGAGTGAAGATCCTATACATTTAAGGGCAGAAAAGGAAAGATTGCATGGGTTTGGGGATGGAGGATTGGGCCGATTTCTTCTAAGGATAATGAATTGCAATAAATTAAGAGGAGACGGAACAAAATGGTGGGTAGTGACTGTTATCAGAGAAGTAAATGGTATTTATACAAGAAGACAAGGTGGGGGAACCGTGATATAGACAAACCTCTGGCTTTAATTAGCTGATGGCTTAGTGATACTGGTACTCGGGAAATCTGCGTCTCAGTGGGAGAAGGTTTGTTTTCAGAAGTAGTGAGCTGTGTCCACATAAAAGCATTTCAAAGACCAGTTCAGAGCGGGAGGGCCAGTGGGAGTTGAGTGGTCAGTTGCCATGGTGAACAGATTCCCTGCTGAGAAGTTGCCCTCCCCCCCATCTGTGCACAGGGACGGTGCTGGGCTGGACGATGCTTCTCAAACTCTAACGTGCACCTGGGGGTCCTGGAAACTGTGAATTCTGATACACGATGTCTGGGTGGGCTCAAGACTGTGTTTCTAACCAGCTTCCAGGTGATGTTGATGCTCCTGGCCTGTCGACAGTGTTTTGAGTGGCCAAGGTCCTAGTGGGCATTGGAGGAAGAAGCAGTAAACCTGAGTTGTGGCCCTGGACAAGTCACGGACTCTCTGAGACCCACAGTTCCCTCAGCAGTAGCGAAAGAGGGAAATGGACTAGACCCTCGCCAGTTATATAGTGCATTGTTTCTGTTACAGACCCAGAGCGAATGGAGACCTCTGCCTTGTCCTTCCTTAGTAGCCTGTTGGCCCTGGAGGTTGTAGTGGTGGTCTTGCAACGTGGGGATTTGCATGGTTCCTTCACTATTTGTGGGTGGTTTGGTCAGCCTCTGCCCAGTGCCTTTAAGAGTGTAGCCCAGGGACTTCCCTGGTGGCGCAGTGGTTAGGAATCTGCCTGCCAATGCAGGGGACATGGGTTCGAGCCCTGCTCCAGGAAGACCCCATGTGCTGCGGAGTAACTAAGCCCGTGCGCCACAACGACTGAGCCTGTGCTCTAGAGCCCGTGAGCCGCAACTCCTGAGCCCGTGTGCCACAACTACTGAACCCTGCGCGCCTAGAGCCCGTGCTCCGCAACGAGAGGCCACCACAATGAGAAGCTCGCACACTGCAACAAAGAGTAGCCCCCGCTCGCCACAACTAGAGAAAGCCTGTGCGCAGCAATGAAGACCCAGCACAGCCAAAAAAAAAAAAAAAAAAAAGAGTGGATACCAGATTCTATTGTTATTTGTAAGAAAAGAGAAGAGACTACAGTTCAGTGACCCCTGTCCCATATCCATCCTCTAATGGTTCAGAGGTGACTTTCCCCTCTCCCCTTAGTACACGTTTAGATTCATACTGTGACCCCCTAGGATTCTCCTGTCCTTTCTGCCTGGGAAGCTGGCTCACTGGACACCCTAAAAGAATGCCTAGGCCTCAGACCTCTGAATCCATTTCTCTGAGGTGAGATGTCCAGTTTGTTCATTACAACAATAGCTGCTGGGCCTATTACAGTTATGCAATAGGTTTCTTTTTTTAACCAGGTCTTGAAAATGTGTGCATTATCCGTTAGGTAATAAATGAAATAAAAAAGGCTGAAAATAAATCAGCTTTGCAAAGTGGGGCTGAAGCTTTTCTGCTAACTGCACCTTTTTTTTTGGTTCTTGTTTTTTAAGCAGCTGATGGCAAGTTGGCAAGTGATTTCTTTTTAAGCCTTTTTCAGGGCCCGCCTCACCTTTCACAATTGGCTGTTGGGACTTTGGCCTGTTGCAAAAGGGGCGCCCAGACAGTTACTCTGAGAATGGAGGACAATTTAAAAGACATTATGTGTCTTCTAACATGGGGTGGCTTTTGTACATTCCCTGACCTGTTTCCATCTCAAAGAATCACTTTCCAGTTGTCATGGTGGTTGTATTAAAGGAAGATATGTCTTCCTACCCAGATGTATCAACTGAGGGCTGGAAGGTGAGAGAATAACCCTACCGTCTAAGCATGGCACCAGGATCAACTTCCTTTTGACCTTCTGAGGCCGCTACCTCTTTGCCTCCATAAAATTTCATTAGCACTTTAAATGCAGCACATTGGCTTAGGAATTACGCAGTCTGCTCCATGTGCAGCAGGTCCATGATTCTACTGTAATCTGACTGTTTCTCTGATGAACATGTTTACGATATCTCCTTTCTGGACATGGGGTGTGACAGCTGGGCAAGATGATCTCAAACATGGATCCCTTTACCCAGCGAGGGGCTGACGGCGTCACAACAGTCAAGTCTATTTGGGGATTCCCTCTTGGCTTGCAAAGTGGAAAGGAAAACCACGTGGGAGGCGGAGGTCTGACGTGGGCAGGAAGCGACCCCCGCCCCTTGTGTGTGCACAGACACGTTGAATGGAGGTTGTCTTGAATCATCTGATTTCGCTCCTCATTTGTATTTCTCCTCCATGTTCCCAGCCACACTTACCCCCGTGGTGCGTGGAAATCTATTAACAGTGCTCACACATGGCACATCTGCGGAGCCATTATTGCTGCTGGAGAGCTGTGTTTGTGTAAAATTTTGAACACCCTGTGAAGATTTATCCTGGTTTCCCATTCTGTCCCCTACACTCCCCACTTTTCTCTACTTAAAGATATATTAACATCTCTGGTTCTATCTGGAGGAAAAACCTTTGAAGTGAGACAGCATGAAGATAAAATGCCCTTCTCTGAAAGTCTCCCTCTAGGATGAGCTTGGAGCCTTCTAAGAAGACGGAGGGCTGCCTGTGGCATGGGGGTGGTGCAGCTTCACTGCAAGGCTGTGGACCCCATTCTCTCTCTGGCCCCTGTCCCCTGAGCCCAGGCTGGGTACACGGGGACCCACACGGTTAGCCAGCTCTAAGTCTATCTTGCTAACTCCCTTCCCAAGATCCACTCTCTCTCTTCAACAAATTGGGTATGTCTTGGCCTTCCCTGGTGGTTCAGTGGTTAAGAATCCACCTGCCAATGCAGGGGACACGGGTTCGAGCCCTGGTCTGGGAAGATCCCACATGCCACAGAGCAACTAAGCCTGTGTGCCACAGCTACTGAACCTGTGCCCTAGTGCCTGCGAGCCACAACTACTGAGCCCGCGTGACACAACTACTGAAGTCCACGCACCTAGAGCCTGTGCTCTGCAGCAAGAGAAGTCACTGCAATGAGAAGCCCGCGCACTGCAACAAAGAGTAGCCCCCGCTCACCACAACTAGAGAAAACCCGCACGCAGCAACGAAGACCCAACACAGCCAAAAGTAAATAAATAAATTTATTAAAAAAACAAACAAAAACAACTTGGGCATGTCTTGGTTGTAAGGGACCCTCTGATTTCCTAAAATGTTAGTCTCTGCTCTTCTGTTTTGTCAGTGGAGATGCCAGTGGCTGAAATTTGGTCCTGGGCACAAGTGAGCCAGAGCTGGAGTCAGTAAGTGGGGAAACAGTCGTCCTCACCCGGTGCGGAGCTGGCAGGGGCCTGGTTTAAAGGCGTTTGCAGACCATTGACCTCATCAGTCCTCTGAGGGTGACTTAGAGCTCAGCTTCTTCTAAGGTTGCTGAACTCTCTCCTCACCCCTGTTCCACCCTCTTGCCACTCACATCCCAACTGAGAGGGGCCTGGACCTATTGCACTCCTGTGATTCTAACATCATATGCGTGATGGAGGAGAACCGGGGGTTGGAGGGTGGGTAGAGGCTGCTGGTGCCCCTGGCTCTGGTGGCCTTCCCTCTCCTTCCGCTGCCTCCCCCCATGCCACCCCACGCCGGCAGGCCCTGGGCGCAGCGTGCTCCAGGAGTGGAGAGTGACACGAGGCGATGTCTGTGGCAAAGGGGAGAATGTGTGCTGAGCCTGGGGAGGCGCGGATTGGCTGGCAGTGAGGTAACACGATGCAGTCCAAATGCGGAAGCAGCAGTCCCCGGCATCAAGGGTGTGCCTCGTCGGCAAGCTGAGTTGCCTGCCAGCCACCTGAAGGACAAGGTCTCCGAGGGGTTCTGCAGACCTCGTGTGCCTGGCTGGCTCCCAGGGCAGGGTCTGTGTGGCGGAGACCAGATGGCAGGATCTGGGATGTAATTGCTGTTCCCTAGCCCTAAACCCACTGCAGTTCTGACCTCTGCTCTTAAACAAATGGGGCTCTCTTAGCAAAGGTGTGTGAAAACGAGGGACTGGGCCTCAGGACTACCTGTGCAGGTAATGATGAGTAGCCATCAGTGCTACTCTTGAGGACCTGGATGGTTTCTAGGGCAACCAGCAGTTTAACTCCTTTGATGGTGTGGACCCCCCTGGGGTCCTTTCTAAGTACAATTCTAGGTTCATAATTGGGCCAGGAGTCCACACCCCATCTCCCCATTCCAGCCTACTTCCTAATACTTAGTGTCAGTGGCAAATTTAGCCATGAAGGATTGAGGACTTCAAGAGGACACTGTGGGCTATGCTTTCTTTCTCTTCCTCTTTAAGGACAGAGCTGTCCTCTCAGCAAAAGTTTTCCGAGGCTTAGCAGCTTCCAGAGATCACAGTTGGTTCTCCAGAAGTACTAGAGGTCAATTAAATAAATAGTAGTTGAGCATCTACTGTCAACTAGTGTCAGGTTTCATGGGAGTTACAGGAACATGGGACTTGCCCTTGAGGAGGTCATTTAATCATTTATTCAACAAATATATTCTGGACTATTTACTATGGGCCTGACACTGTTCTAAGTGTTTAGGCTACAATGGCGAACAAAAAAAAGCCCTTGGTCTCTTGAAACTAACATGGTAAGGGGAGATACAGACAAGAAAACAGGAGAGCTGAGATGAAAGTGAGGGAGGATAAGGAGATTGAAGGTGCCTAGAGGCTGAGGCTCCTTGGATTTGGTAAGCCAAGAGCTCAGTGTAGGAAAGAAGATAGAGAAGTTCTAGGGGCAGATTGTTGCAAGCAGAGGGAACTAACCGTGAGACCAAAACCAAGTCAGGGCCAGCTTGGAGGTTCCAGGAACAGAAAGAAGAGCAAATGAGAGGGAAAGTGGAAGTGGTAAGGATAGTAAAAAGGGCAGTGGCCAGATCTTGTAGGGCCTTCTATGCCACAGCAGGTAATTAGAATGTCAAGCTTTGGGTGGGTCATAGAGATGAATGGCCGAGGATAAACATTCTAGCCATTAATGACGACTGCTCTGTCATCCAAGGAGAAGCAGAGACTGTTAATGGGCTACTAAGTCCTATGTATTCACAGTGAAGTCATTGCTCCTCCCCCAGATGGACAGTAATTCTGCTGGGTCAGGGTGGCAGTGCCTTGTAGGCAGGTGGACAGAGGGGGCAGCTGGAGCAAACTCTACCTGAAGGGGTCATCCTCAGTTATATGCCATCTAGTCCAAATCCTTTCTTTCCTCCAAAATAATACTGGCTGTATATTATTGGATGCTTAGTTTGACCCAGACCTCATGCTCAGCCTGTAGGTACATTATCTCATTTAATCCTCATAAAAGCCATGGAAGGAGGGTGGTATAATTCACATTTGACAAATGAGGAAACTGAGGCTCCAAGAGATAACTCTCCCAAGATGGCTCATCTAGGAAGAGATAGAAACAAACTTCAAACTCATAAGATACAGACTTTTGGACAATCTTAGTTGAGGATGACTAGCCCAGGAAAAACCTCCTGGTGCAGGGGTATGGGTAGGGTGAGAAGGAGGGAGAAATATTGAGAGATAAGCTATGTATCATAATATCATGGATTAAACCAAGAGGAATTTTGCACCCCAAGGAGACAATTGGCAATATCTAGGGACATCTTTGCTTGTCACACTGGGAGGCGGATAGGGAGTGCTACTGACATCTCGTGGGTAGAGACCAGAGATGCTTCCAAATACCTGGTGATGCACAGGACAGTCCCACAACAAAGAGTTGTTGGCCCCAAATGTCAATAGTGCCAAGGCTGAGAAACCCTGAGTGAAAGTCTTACAGTGAAAACTGCTCTTTGCTTCTTTTCTCTTGTATCTCTGCCCTGGGGGTTACTGCCACATGGTATCTCCAGATACCAAACTAAAATCACAATGGCTATTTGCGATTCCATCGGGATGGTGGTTTTTCCCAGGTCTCTTTGCCATTTAAGCTGTTGTTAGTGACGGGAGATGAAGAGCTAGATCTCAGGGTGAGTGGGCCCTGGTGTGGTACTGCATCAGGTCTGTGGCCAAGAGGAGGCATTAGTTAACTGTCTCGTGTGGTTTCCCCACCAGTAAAGCGGAGGTGAGAACTCCTCCTCCAGCCGCCTCTCAGGTTTGTTGTGAGAATTCCACGAGACGATAGATGTGAAAGTGCTTTCATGAAAGTAATATATAAATGTGCTATTACCAGTCCTTATACCACTAGTAAAACGAAACCATCATTATTCTGCTTCTGATGACATCAATTTGCAGAACCATTAGAGTTCTGTACATTATAGTCTAAAAGAGCTGTAGAGAGAGCTGCCAGGGACCTAAAGAGGTTGCTCAGAGGAAAACAGCCAGGGATACACCTGGGAATTGTTAAAGTGAGGTGGGGAGATGTGTGGTTTCCTATTCAGTTACTCAGATGCCCTTTGTTCACTTTCTTGCATCATGACTACCTCTAGATGTAGTATAATAACTTTATTAATAAAGTTGCTGCCCTCCTCCCACCCCTGTCAGGGCTCTGAGGGCGCAGTCGAAACAGAATAATTAATTAATGGAAATGAAGAGAAAACAGCTCAAGTAATGGCTACGAAGAAGATCAAATAGCAAGGAGGGAGCTGCAAAAATTTCCCCTCTCATTTGACTTTGGCCAATGAATGCATAGGAGGCTGGGGAAGTCCTAGGATTCCAGATCAACTGGCAGAATATCTTGGGAATACCCTCTTACTTTTTTTTCACAGTGAAAGGTATAGAAGATACGAGGACAGCATCGGGACCACTATCTGATGCAGCCAGCACATTGCTGAAGATTTTCTGGGGGGTGAGGCAGTCTTGGAGGCTGTAATATGTGCAGGGTCAGTCTTACAGGAAGGGCTGAGGTTAACTTAGTGGTCTAACTTCAGAAATATGTAGATGTGCCCCCTATAGAAGATCTCCCTTCAGACTGTTCACTGGCATCTGAAATTCCTTTAAGAGGGAACAAAGCTTCCCTTTCTATAATTAAAGACAAAATCCTGTTCTTCCTGAGAGAGAGAAGTATTGGGTTGGCCAAAAAGTTAGTTCGGGTTTTTCCATAAAATCTTATGGAAGAAGCTGAACGAACTTTTTGGCTAACCCAATAATATTGTCTTAAATTTATCCCAAAGGATATCGTATGATTACAAAAGCAGAGGAAATCCTTTCCCTAACTCTACATGGTTTGAGTGTGGGCTCTAAATAAAGGCTGCCTTGCACTTCCTGAGTATCTAAGTTAACTGGCTATAACCACATACCTTCCCTGGGATGTCACTGGTTAACATCTTTCTCATGACCCTAAAGCCCTTTGCTGTTTCTTTTTGGGCGTCTGAATCTGGTTGCATAGGACTTGATGAATCCCCTGGTTTTTTTTTTTTTTTTTTTTTTCCAGTTTCTACCTACATCCCTATCTTTTGTCTGACAAAGAGCCCTGCAAAGGGTAGAGGAAAGAATACTCCAGGGACCAGGAGACCTCGGGGTAGGCAAGGCTCTGGCCTAAGCTATTAAGTAGCTTAACCTTGGACAAGCCATGAAAACTCTTTGGGCCTTTACTTCCTCTGGCTGTTAAGTGGGAGGATGGGATTAGATATCTCCAAGGGGCTTTCTTACTACAAGATTACCGATTGGCTTTTCTTCTTTTCATTTTGTTCAGGGAAGCCTCTCCTTCATTACCAGCATCTCTCAACCCAAGTCAGTATTTTCTCATCAATCTGAGTCCTTTCAAGAGAATATAAGGAGTGGCCATGATGCAGGGAGATGCAAGGGGTGCCCATAATCTAAGGGGTTGCCTGGTTCAGGGGGGTGCAACAGTGTCCGTGAGTCAAGAGGCCACGGTTGATGTCTCTTGGCAGGTTGTTGCCACCCCAGAAAGACATGGGCAGTGGGTTGCACATGCCGGCGTCAGTGGAACCGGGAGCAGGACTTTAAAACTCACCCTTGAATGTGCAGAGCTCAAAGGGTCACTGGCTCACAGCTGTGGGCCAAGTTGAATAGAAAGTTGACAAGATAAAGCAGAGTTTGGACAACCTCACAAAATAGCAGACCCTGAATTCCTCATTTTCATGGATAATTGACCGTAGACTTCAATTTTAGGAACATGGCAGTGTATCTGTGTACAGTTCACTCCTCTTTCAGGTGACGGAACCAGAGCCCGCGGAGTGCGTGGGACTCTGTTGCCCTCTAGTGGCCGGAGTGGAGCAGAACGCGCAGCAACTCCCCCAGAGTTAGACTTCTGTTGGCTTGGCGGTGCAGCTGAGCCTGAGCCAGGGTTCACAGAGTCCCCCTGGAGCACAGAGCATCCAGGGGGCTCAGGGAACCCTTTCAGCACACTTCCTAACTCAAGATGATGCAGAGGGTCTACCATCCCTCCTATTTCTGGGGGTAAGATCGGCAGCACAGAGAGGTTCTCGTTTTGCCCAGAGTCATACAGTAGCCAGCTGCAGGGCTGCGACGTGAGGTCAGGTGTCTGTGTTTTGTGGGTAGCTGAGGCACCTGGAATCTTCTGTAACAGTTACGCCTTTGCTGTGTCAGTTCTGCCTCAGTCAGATGTCATCTCTAGCAAACAGACATCGTTATGTGGTTTTCCAGTTAATACTTCCCAAGGGGAGCTGGTTGATGTGGATGAGGCTTTTTAACATCTGGCTTTGAAGAGAGCGTTATATGCAGCTGTAGCAGAAGGAGCCAGCGTCTTAGTAATTGGCCAGCGGTTGGGAAGGAGCAAGGCAGTCTGGGGGCACTTGTCATCGTTGGGACTCAGCAGCTTTGCAGAATATGTTATCATGGTTCATATTTTAAATGATTTTTTAAGTAAAATTGAAGGTGGGTCTAGGTGGAGATTATTCCAAGAAGGCTAGAACCCTAGACACTAGTTGCAAAAAAAAAAAGAAAAGAAAGAAATGAATTGCTGAAGGTCATACTCCTGTTGTTGATCTTGGGCTCAGGTAGAGGGTTCTTAGTAGGGTTCTCTTACTCTAACTTTTGCCCTTGGTAATAGGCAATTAAACGAGAGGATTAATTTATGGAGAGGCCGAAGAGCGCAGTAGGATGAGTAGATTATGCAGCATGACCTCTACTGCCAGGAGAGAGTCCAAAAGTCCATGAGACATGGTCAAGGCTATATCTGGTATTCCAGTGCCCCTATCTTTTGGGCAGGAATGCCCAAGATCCAGCAAAACTCCTCTTCTTTGACTTCCCCTTCCAACAGTATAAGTCATGGAAAAGGAATGGGTGGAAATAAGGCATTTTGTAGTGTTGAACAGGGGTTGCTTGAAAACACAGTGGCTTTCCATCGATGGACTTTTGGAATGTACCTTATGCTGGTAAAGCTATTGAGGGCTTAAATGATCCTCTTTTATAGCATGCTGCAATTCTTCCTTTGAACATGAGGAGCTTGAATTACCTTTTTTTACTTTATAATAGAAATTTAATCTTATTTCTCACTCCCTACTCTCTCCATTACACAGTTAACATATAACAGTCTGGTGCCTTCTAAAGACATTTCACCTAAAAGTACACATTTTATACTGGAGCCCATGTTCCTTGTCTGTACACTTCTTGTCTTCCAAGCTTTAGAATCACCATTGATTATTCCTCTTTTATTCATACTTCTCCAGCCCCCATCACTACCCCAAACAGCACCAACCTCCATTTCAGTCATTCACTCAACCCTGCTGACTTTTTGCTCTAACAGCCTGAGATTAGGTTTTTTAAATTTTTAAATTTTATTTAAGTATAGATTTACAATGTTGTGTTAATTTCTGCCGTACAGCAAAGTGATTCAGTTATACATATACATATTCTATTCTCTTATGGTTTACCACAGGATATTGAATAAAGTTCCCTGTGCCTGTACAGTAGGACCTTGTTGTTTATGCATTCTGTGTATAATAGTTTGCATCTGCTGACCCCGGACTCCCACTCCATCCCTCCCCCACCCACCCCCAGCAACCACAAGTCTGCTCTCTACGTCTGTGAGTCTGTTTCTTGGATAAGTTCGTTTGTGTCATATTTTAGATTCCACATGTAAGTGATATCATATGGTATTTGTTTTTCTCTTTCTGACTTATTTCACTTAGTATCATAATATATGTGTCCATCCATGTTGCTGCAAACAGCATTTTTTCATTCTTTTTTATGGCTGAGTAGTATTCCATCATATATATGTACCACATGTTCTTTATCTATTCACGATATTTTTAACCAGATCACTCTGTTTTCACTCTATGCAAAAATCTCTTTAGCTTTGGGAGGCCCTTGTGAGCTAACATGCCAAAAATACCTGTGGTGATTCTAAGGTATTTGCTGGGGCAGGGTTAAATGTTGAGGAAAGAGAGGAAGAATAGGCAGGGGGGATGGGGTCGCATGAGGAGAGGCTTGTTGGGTGGTGGTGGGAAGCTCGGGCCTCGCAGCTGCAGCTACCGGCTGGGCCAGGCAGTGGATGGCAGGAGGTGTCTTCAGAGACTTCTGGGTGCTGTTCAGTGCACTGCATGTCATGCCCTTCCTTTCCAGCTCACAGATGGCTGAGGTACCACCTTTAACTGGATTCAGTCATGTGTACTTTAGGGACAAGAGAGGGAGTGGCACATAAGAGGAGTGTATAGGGGTACACTTATTACTCCATTTTTTCCTGCATTGACACTGGCCCTGGGTGCCCAACAGTGAAGCCACTAGAATTTGACCCACTACTCACCCAGCTTTCCCACTCCCAATCTGTTTGTTACACAGCAGCACAAGTGGGGGAGATGGCTTGGGCTTACGGGAGAGCAGATGGCTCCTACCAGCTGGTGCTAAAAATGCCCCAACTTATAGATATTTATATTTCACTCACGCAGCCTTCCCTATCACACACACTGTGACAAAGTCAGGAATGTGTGCTACTTGTCCTTTGGGGCCTCCCTTCCTCTTCTCCATGTAATGCTGGCCTCCGTGTTCAGACCTGATTACAGAGTTGAGAAGCCTTAGAACACTCACCCTTACAGGTGGATCTCCTTGCTGTGCCTTTGGCTTCTGTGACATCTGAGTGCCCCCTTCTTTCGTTCACTTTTAGAGGTTTACTTCCTTTGGCTGCTTATGAAATGCTTGTGCTCCTGAAGGTTCTGTCCTTGGCCTCCCTTTTCTTCTCCTAACATCTTCTTTCTGGACAAGCTCAACCATCTTCTTAATGTTAACGAACCTCAGATTCAAATCGCCAGCCCGGATCCCTCTCCTGGGCTTCACACCAGCTTCCTGTGAAACATCTGAACTGATTTGTCCCGCAAGTACCTCAAATAACACATCTAAGTCTGAATTCATTCTCTGCTGCACAAAAGGTGCTTCTCTGTTTCTCATTAGAAGAGTAGAAATAAACGGAGAGAATGGAAGACTTCATTTACTTCGATAATTACCTACACGTCTTCCTCTTGGTCATCCCGTCTGCCCCTCTACCTGATACCTCTAATTTGTCACCAGGTCTTGGAATTCTACTTCTCAAGTATTTTTCCAGGCTGACCCTTCCTCTCTCTCTCTCCACTGCCCTCGTTCAGGGTTTCATCAGCTTTATTTGGCCTCTGACATTGGCCTCCGTGTGTCCAGGAGCTGCATAGGTTAGTCTCTAAAAGAAAATCTGGATACAGTTTTTAAACAAAATGTTATTTCAATAGAATCTGCATTCTTACAGAAAGTCTTCAAACACCCTATTACAGTACCGTGAATGAGTGTAGGAAAGGCGACAAATACCTTTTAGTGGGTTCCTAGTTTAAAAGAAATCCATCTGTGAGATAACATCACTTCCTGAGGTTCTCAAACAATGCCCAGAGCCATTATTTTTGGTCCTGTGTTAACTTTGTGAGTAAAATACAGAGCTTCTTCCTGGTAATTTCCTATTATGGTTAGCTAACGAAGGTAACCCTTCATGAAAGTTTCTTGTCTCTCTATAGCCTGAAGAGTATGTATACTTGGAAAGTAGATTCCTTTTGGCACCTTCATCTTCTTCCATCTTGGTCCCTCCTACCAATACTTGTAGATTTTATTCCATTCATGCTTCTTCCCGTCTGGGTTCCTGACATGCTCAGTTAAATTCTCCCCTCCTTGGGCTTCTCTTTGAAGATTAAGATCCTATCTCAGAAAATCTGGTCATTGAGAAGGTTGGGAAAATGCTAGCAGTTACTTTGGAGTTACCTTTGCCTAGCTCGGGATGGTATTGATAGGTGGACACAGCTTTAAGATTTGCTGTTCTGCATGAATCACAATGCAGTCATCTGAGAGGTGCTGCTGACCTGCATGAGGAATCTCAAGGTCTCCTGTCATCCTCCTTTCAAACACTCACAGTGATTAATTCTATAGAAATCACTCTTGGTGCTTCACCTTCAGAAAACAATTTTCTTTTTTGAATACATATGGGATACCGAGGCTTCTCCCTGGAAAGAAAGTCTGGTTTGCTTTTCATATTAGCTATTTTTTTAATTCCAAGGAAATCTACCTCCAAAAGCAAGCAAAACATCCTTCTCCCATGTGACCGTGCCTTGGGTTTTAGATCCTGACTCATTGTTTTATCAGGCCTGCTCTCCTCTCTTCTTGGCCTTCAATCCAGGTCACCTGGGTTCTTTTCTCTTTACTGACTGTCAGCAGGGACTGATCTGCTGAGCGAGCAGGGGTGACATGCAAGAGAAAGTGAACTGAGCAGTTGTCCTAACTCTTCATGTCTGGTACATCACTCAGGGTCAGCGCAGCTTTAGTTGAGAGAGTAGTGAACTGAGGAACAACCATAGGGTCTCCAGAAGACTCTAAGGTATCTCCAGTTTCAGGGTGACCATTTTCTGGTCTGTGAGTCACGGTCCCATTTGCAGGGGGGTTTAGATCAGATGGAGTTGGATCCCTACTCTGATTTCTCATCACCCTGAACCCCTGGCTAGAGCTAGGAGTGTTGCGTGCCATTCGGGACCAGCCTGGTGTCTTTGGAGTCCTTGAGTAAAGATAACTTGGGTCAAGTCATGTCTTATAAACCCACTGTGGTGCCGCATCAGAGAAACTCCTTCAGAATGACCTTATCTGGAGAAGGCCCTTCATCCATGGCCTTCAGGCTGGGAATTAGGGTCAAGGGGCATCAGGAGCCTGCAGGCCTGTTCTGTACTCAGCATGGGGTGACAACGCAGCAAGCTGGCACTCTGGGGTCTTCCAATTCCAAATTCAACCATTTGTTGGCAGTTTTTTTTTTTTTCTCTTTTGAGGGGTAGTGGGCAGTAGACTTAAAAAAACAAAACAAAACCTAAACTTCCAAGCAAAATTGTTAGAAGCAGCATGCCTGGAATTGCTTCATACCCTTTGCCTGTTTCCGGGATGCTCAAAGGTTTTCTCCATTGCCCTCTATTGCTTTCCCTTCTACCCTGTTTGTTCTTATGGCATTAAAGGGCCTACCTGCTTACTTCACAAGGACCCTCATTTCTTTATCCATCATGTTTTCTTTCTTTTCTTTTTTTTTTTTAAGTCTTAAGGTCTGCAATCGAGCATTTTAACTGAAAGCCTGGGCTGCCTGAAGCAGCTGTGGGGTTCCCAGTCAACTGCCTTGTCCTCTAAAGAATGAATTCCCTTTGACAGTACCACTTGTGGAAAAACAGAGCCAGCGTAGAGGATCTTACAGATAATTCAGGAAGCGAGAGGAGTTATTGGAGGGTGGTAGGGGAGGACAGAAGATGGATTAATATTTTTTTCTTTATCACTTGGCATGTTAAACTTAATTATATTCCTTGGGAGACCTGTAAATAGTCATAATTAGGAATTATGATAATAGACACTGCAGCCTTACACATGTTCATTTTACTGCTTGCCTCTTTGTGACTGTGGGCTGTGATTAGTACCAATCAACATCACTAGGACAAGACCTCTCCCTGCCTGTTGGGACCTTTTTGACTTTGGACGGCCAGTCTCAAGGGTCAGGAGCCCCTACACTAGCCCCATGAGCTAAAAAGAGTGACCTTCGCAGACTGAGTGCAGTCATAGTTGTTGGCAGTGTCAGTCATGGCTATGAAAATAAGAATTTGGTTCCCAGATTTTCTACTTTCTCTTCTTCTGCCTTTGCCATTAATTTTTTTTTTTTGTGAACTTGAAAATACCACTTATTCATTTATTTTTGTGCAGAGAGGAAGGAGGGTTACCAGGATAACTCTACATGCTTATGAAATGATCTTACAGAGGAAAAACCCCAAGAAGAGTGTAAAAAGGAAATCCCCTAATTAAGGGTCTCAGTTGAGTACCAACCACTCTAATAGGAAATGTAATTTTAAGTCAAGGCAAAATCCTGTTCAGCATTTCTGAGATCCATTCTCCTTTTGATTGTCAATGTGAAAAAGTGAGAACTAGCTTACTTTTAACATAGCTGCTTGTTGGCCCTGAAAAGGATCTGAGAGGTCCTCTTTGTTCTGCAGATTTTATTGGAGAGGCGTTTGAGTCTAGGAGTTAAGGCATTAATTGGGCAAAGAGGCACAGCCACTCATGTGCCACTCAGAGGCCTGGGACTGGCAGTCTCCAGTGGGCGTATCAGAAGAAACCCTTAGGCTCTTCAGCCTCAGACACTTATAAGAACCCCTTAGTAGCCCAGTTTAGAATAACAATATAGATCCATGTTTAAAGTCAGCCCTATTTGCAGTACCATCCTTGCAACATGGATGTTATGACAGACCAGAGACTTGAATACCAAGTCCTACCTTTCAAGATAGTCTCAAATGATACTCAAGACCAGATTCAGAAAATACATGATCCTGAGCTTAGGGGATTCACAATCAAAGGTTTTTCTTGAAACCTTTTCCTGAAAGCATGGTTCTAAAGAGATCTGGCGTTAAGGCAAAGGGTTTTGATTTTCTTTCTACTACTACTCTTCACCTTCCACCCCTCAAGATGACTCCGAGTTGTCTTCGCTTCTTTTAAGTCCTAGTCTTCCCTGAGGCTCAAGAGGAACTCAGGCTGTATTTTGATGAGATGAGTCACCTTTGATGTCACAGTCCTCACTCTCCAAGAACAAGGAATCATTAGTATCTTGACATCTAATTGTATAAGTTAAAGCACTTCCTTGGAGCTCAGAGAGAAAAGCTGAAGTCTCACACACAGATTCTGCTGGCAGTAAATGACTGTGCTTTATAAAAGGAGAGAGAAATTCTGTTCGGGTGATGCCATTGGAATGTTAAAAGAAATCCAGAGGGGAAAAAATCCAAGTGAATAATACATATTGGGTCTCTGGCCCCTAATTTGATATTCAGTCAGATCAAAACTAACCCTGTGAGATCTTGGAATATAATGTCATATAAAAATGCTCCTGGGGAAGGAGCTTTATTAATACACAGTAGTAAAAAAATATGGGAGGCGCCATGTCTGGGTATTTTTCTATAAAATCTTTACTCATTTCACACCCTTTACAAGCACAATCCAAAACTGCTATGTTTAAACATCTACATTTGTTGGGATTTCTTTAAAAAAATAAACAGAAGAATCACATTTCACGTGTGTTTAGTGGTGTAATAGTAACTCATATTTAACAAGTTGGGGAAGGCTTCAGTTTCCATCGGTGTACAAAATGTCTACATGTAAATATTGGACTCACTTTTTAAATGAAGGTGCTGCAGTCAGCCTTTTAAAAAATAACAAAATAATCATGCAGGGCAACATATTGAATCTTCGCGTGACTGCAGGTGTGTGGGTGTGTATGTGTGCGTGTCTACATGTTTTTAATTCCGTAGGATTAGCAGAGTGACAAAATGTGTGAAGGAAGATAGCTGATGACTATTTTAAGCAGCACAGAGATGTGAGGAGGAGGTAGAGGATGAAAAGGAGAGAGAGAAAAAAAATGATCAAGCAGGAAGAGGGACACGGGTACAAGACTAGAAGAAAAGAGAATTTCTTTAAACTAGAAAAATCAAAGGGATGTGTTTTCCCCTTATGGCAATAACCACTTTTTTCTAGGGCTTTATACATTAACACCTAAAAAATAGATTTGTGCTATAAATACAAGCTGTCTTCAATGCATATGTTTGGAATTATTTTCCCCTCTGATTCCTTTGTGGTCTTATGCCCTCATCTGACATTTTTAGTTAGGAAATACCAACCCAAGTTTTCTTTGATTGTGCTCCTTCCTTTGCCTGGAGACTTTGTGCCTTTTTCCCATAGCCAGTTTTTACTCATTCTTCCAGACTAGCTCAGCTGTTTCACCACCCAGAAAAACCTCCTCGTCTATCTTTGCCCCCTTTGTTTCTTGCTGTGTCTGCCAGCTCTGTACTCTGAGAGCACATTATATTTAAATGAATACTTACTGTCTCTCCCACGAGGCTGCTAACTACTAGCCCCAGAAGGGTATGGCCATGTCTTATTCCGGTCTGTATTCCTGGAGCCTAAGTAACATGGTGTCCGCAGTGCTCCCTAAATCTTCTTAAGCTTCAACGCATTACCATTTTAATGTTCCAATCCTCAGGGAAGCTGAGGCTTGCTTTCAGAGGAGACAGTCAGCTAGGGGTCATTTCTTGTTTAGCACCTGACCATGTGTTGGCAAACATTGTACGCTGTCTGTTGCAAAGTCAAAACATGTCCTTTCCACACCTGGAGTAAGCCCTTATTGGGGAATAAAAAATGATAATGACTGTTTTCAAGTAATGTGTATATGTAAGTGTCTGAACTGCTATTGTGGTTCTTTGTTTAAGAGGAGGAAGCGTTTTCCTTAACCTTCCATGGCTTTAGGGAGTCTTTCTCATTTTCCTGCTTCCCATGTTCCTAGGATGAAGTCCCAGATTCCTAGGATGAGATCTGAGATTCTGGTGGGCA
This sequence comes from Neophocaena asiaeorientalis asiaeorientalis, assembly GCF_003031525.2. NCBI lineage: Eukaryota > Metazoa > Chordata > Mammalia > Artiodactyla > Phocoenidae > Neophocaena > Neophocaena asiaeorientalis. The sequence goes on along the minus strand of NW_020172456.1, from coordinate 1,630,402 downwards.
TGCCTCGAATTTTTTTTTTTTTTTTAAGAAAAAACTAAGTTTATTCTTGTCTAATGAAATTCATTAAGAGCCCAAGATGATAAAGACCCACACATTCAGCAAACCCTTTTAAGTTAACAAAGCCACCAGGCTGTTTTGGTCCCTCCACCGAGCACCCTGGCAGTGAGATGACCAAAACTGGCCTTCTATTATCTTCCAGCATTCTTAACTCCCTTCGGGCAGAGTGACCTCTCCAAGGTTGGTTCAGAACCATACTGCCAAAATGTCTTTCAAAGCCTCGGGAGGGTGAGCTTCCTTCAGCAGTCATATGGGAATAAGTAGGTTCATGGAAGACCAAATGGTTCAAACGGAATAAAACCTCTTCTAAGATCGTTTTCAAAAAGGGACACCAAAAAAAAAAAAAGGGTAACAATTTAAGGCCCCGTTTAAAAGGCTTCTCCGTCAGGTTTAGGCTTCTCGTTTAAAAAACAAAGACCTAAGAGGAGGGACCCGATCAAGAGGTAAACTGGTGGAGAAGGGGCGAGGTGCAGGAGAAAGGGAGGCAGGTGGCCAAGGAGGGGACGGGCCGCGACAGGTGAACCGGGAGGACAGCGGGGGCGCCCGCACAGGCGGCGGCGGCGGGGCCGAGCCTGGGACTTAAGCCTCCGGGAAGGCGGGCGCGGACATAGCGCTGGGGTCACCGGGGAGCAGCGCAAAATGGAAGACACGGAGCGGGAAAGGCGTGCGATGGGAACGGGCTGGTTTCTACAGTTGCCCTTTTTCCTCACATAACTCACCAAGAAAATCACGCCGAGAAGACGGTGGAAAGGAAAGGAAATGCGAAGGAGCATCCGCAACCCCACACCTCGTGTGCTCGCCTGGGCCCCGCACAGCGGCCCACGCCTCGAATTTTTATGATTGTAGCCACATGGTCTGTTGGGTCTTAGGCTGTTATCAGCTTTTGTGAGGAGCCTTTGGTAGGTTTTAGAGGTGTGGAGGGAGAGCTCCATCTCAGCCCGGGGGGAGCACCGCTTTCCCCCTACCTCAGGGTGCCCGATGATGTCTCTATTAATGAAAAGCATTCAGTGAAGTGGCATAATTTTATTACAAGGTCAGTAGTTTGAGGATTCAGAGATGAATCTTAAAATATGGATTCCTTTCCTGCTAAGCTTCCATGGCTAGTACCCTATTCTCCCTGCCTGCCTCTTGTGAGCTGGCTCCTTTATTAATCCCAAGGGACCAAGGTCTAAGCACTCAGGCAGGACAGCTGCCTCTTTAGGCACACCTCAGCTCTGGCCCACTGTCCTGAGACGGTGATCTTGCTTCCTTATGCTCAGCCCCCTGTGTCCTCACTGGCTCAGCCATGAGGAGCCTGCAGGTCCTCCTAATCCCCTCTTGAGGCCAGTTCTGTTATTGTGCGCTTGACTATGTGCTTGGAATTGTGCTAGAGGCTGAGGGTGCAAGTACTGAGGGCAGAGTACGTGCTTAGTGACCTTATCAAGGAGCGCTTTCCTATCAGATTTCTTCCTATCAAATGTACTATTTGAGTGAAACTGGAGAGTTCCATTCTGGTAAGTAATGGTAGAGCTAGGTGTGAGGTGTTGCTCTTCTCCAACTAAAGCCTCGGTTTGTTGAGGTTTCTGTGACTATGTGTGTTTATTTAAGGAAATGGCAGTCTATCCTTCTTATTCATGCCCTCAAGTATTCACAGCCCCTCTGCTACTAGGGAACATTTTTGGCCTAGCATTTTTAAGATGCTAAAGTAAAAGAGCTGGCTTACAAATGGCCCCAAGTGCTTTTCTGGGCACCATGAAGGAAGTGAGAGCATGGCTATTAGGGGAAGCTTGAAGTTGGTTAGTATATAAGCAATGTGGGAAGATTTTGCTTTTAAGCCTTTGAAATGAAAAACAGAAACAGGAGTGAAATGGCCCTTTGCTAAGAGAAAAATGTTGAGGCATAAAAGGCACCAGAGACAAGAAACAAAAGTTGGACCCTGAGGGTGTTGGTAGAGATGGTAGTAATTCTATGTATGTTTTGGATGGGAGTTACCTGCTGTCCATTGGCATCAGAGGTCACAGTTGCAGTCCTTGATGTGGGTCTGAGATGTCAGAACTTCCCATACAGTTGTATTCTGGACACCCTAACCTATAATATACCTTCAGCCAAAAGAGATGTGCTACCACTGTGGCCATCCAAAGCCACTGTGTAGAACAGATATATCCCAGATGTCACTGTGTGTTAAAACATTTCTCTTTACTGTTTTAAAATAAAGAGATCCACTCATTGATGTAAGCATGTATTTATGTGCATACTTATATACATATTGCACTAAAATCTCACTAGTTGGGACATGGTGGTTGACAGGGAAGCACTGTTTTAGGAAGCCCGGTGTGTAGTGTAGTGTGGGCAGGGAAGCTCTTCTTATTGATCCCTTTGTCACTGATCAGTTGTATTTAATGTCAGGAAGGGAAGTTGGTACAGATTTAGAAAATAACCTTGTTTCTTCGTCAACTGAGATGGGTAACTCATTGAATCAGTAGTCATTTATGACAGCCAACAGTGTGCCGGGACATAGAGGTGAGTGACCCAGGCAGGGTCCCTGACCTCACGGAACATCACAGCACAGTATGATAATACTACCACTGAGGTATCAAGGGCTGAGAACACTTGAAGAAGGAGCAGCTGACTTAGAATAGACCTCACAAAGGCTGCCTGGAGGAGGCGGGGCTTGAACTGTGTTGGGAAGGGTGAGCAGAGCACAGATAGACAAGGGGGAGAGGGAGAGGAGTTCCAGGAAAAGGGCTGAGCACATGGAGGCAGGTAGCCATGTGCAGTATCTGGGGGGCTGTGGGTGGATGGGGACTGCAGGCACTAAGACTGCTTTGGGGGGAGTGACTGGGGATGAGGCTGCAGGGGACAGCGGGGGCCAGATCACAAAGGAAGTCAGACCATGACGGCTTTGAACAGCTCAGTTAGGAGTGGAGGTTCATCCTGAAATTGATGACTGGAGGCTTTGATCGACTTATGGGAGGAGGATGACACGGTCATCTCTCGACCTGGAAAGATCACTCTGGTTGTGATTTGCAGGAGGGAGTGGTTAAGGACAGGATGGAGGCAGGGAGAGGTCAGGAGATAATCTCAGTGAAAAGGGGTGAGATGGCACATGCGAAAGTAAACTTTAATAAGTCAAGATTCTAATGAAAGATGCTATTAATTAAACTGACTGTGTATGAGGATGGTACAGTAAGCCAGGCCCTGGGAAAAGCAGTCAGACTGCTCTCAACTTTGGGGTGAAAATAGGAAATGAGTAGAAGATGATAAAACTAGGCTCTGTGATATTCCTGTATTTTATAGGGAGACAGTACAACTTAATGGTTAAGTACTAGAGCTTTGAAGTGTGACAGACTTGGATTTGATTCCGGGCTTGGCCTCTTACCAGGTGTATGACCTTGGGCATGTTATTGACCCTCAGTTTTCTCTTCTGTTGAGTGGGGTAATACCAACACGTGACTCAAAGGGTTCTTGTGAGAATTCAGTGAGAATGTACATGTTAAGAACTTTTTAGTACCTAGTAAATGCTGAGTAAATGGCCACTTTCTTATTTTTGTAAGTTGTAATTAAAAGCCAGAAATGTAGTAGAAAAGGCATGGCACAGGTGTTTATGGGTTTTGAGTTGACAGGAATCTAAGCTGTAGTCTCCTTCTGACAGCTAGTGCACAATTTTCAGGGCTCTTGGAAAAGATCTGTGTCATAAGCAAATTCATGCATGATTCCAGTAAAACTAGGGATCCCCAGATAAGTGAATTCACAGCCCTGTTTACCTTCCACTGTGTACCAGGATGAGAGAGAGAGAGAGAGAGAGAGAGAGATTATGGAAGGGAGAATTATATTTGGGAAGACGAAGAGATTGGTCTAACTTCTTAGCCTTTCTAAGCCTCATTTAAAAATGATGTTCAACTGCAAGCTGACAGCTTGTGTAACTAGCATGCAGAAACATATATATATATATTTTGCGGTACGTGGGCCTCTCACTGTTGTGGCCTCTCCCATTGCGGAGCACAGGCTCCAGATGCGCAGGCTCAACGGCCATGGCTCACAGGCCCAGCCTCTCTGCGGCATGTGGGATCCTCCCGGACCGGGGCACAAACCCGTGTCCCTTGCATCGGCAGGCGGACTCTCAACCACTGTGCCACCAGGGAAGCCCCCAGAAATATTTTTCAAAGTTGGGCCAACACTTAAAAATTGGAGATTTTACTCAAAAATAGAGATTCCTGGATTTTGTTTAAAAAAATCAGAGGATCTGGCCAACCAGGTTCCTTCTCCTCCAAGGGCACAAGGGCTGCTGCCCTTTTGGGTGAAGAGTCAGTTTTCCAGTTCTCTCCAGGCCCATCACTCCGGGGTCTGTGCTAGTCACTTATGATGGCCTCACTTCTCTTACATGTAACTGGACTGATGCAGTGGTTTCTAAAGTCCTACATAAATTTACAAATCCATAATTCTGTGAAAAAATAAATATGTTCTAGAAAAAAATATACGGATTGGGCAGAGCCCAGGTATGAATGTCCTTTGTGAAATTGGTTTCTCTATTCTGAATGCTGAACATTCAGAGGTCTAAAACCATTCCCTAGGGTTGGCAGCAGGGTGGAGGTGAAGCAGTGTGGAGGCCGGGGAGTGTGGGGGAGAAGAGGGTGGAGTAAGGAGAAGTCTGTGATTATCTCAGGACCCCAGTCTACTGTGCTCCTGCAGAGTCTGAGTTGAGAGGCAGTGTGGAGGAGGGTCTGCTGGGTAGGACCACTGGAATATAGATTGTGTTTGCGAAGTGGCTGATGTATCAGGTGCAAGCGGAGCACAAACAGCTCTGTGCTGTCCTTCCTTCTGTCACAGTCCCCTGGCCCTCCTCTCTTTCCCCCTCTGACACCCCATCCCCTGGCAGCATTTGCCCCCCCCTCCACCTGACTCTCCCACGCTTTCCTGGCAGGTTCACCAAGAAACAACCGGGTCTCCATGGCAACGTGAAGACAGCTGAAAAATGGCAGCTAAATGCAGCTGCCCCTCATTTAATATTGACTCTGGCACTGACAGAACAGATAATGGGCAATAACACACCATTATGTTGTGGGAAAATGAAATGCTTCAGCAGAAGGCTGTCATGCTGGGGGGATTTATTTGTTACTGTACCAGCCCAGATTTCTCTTTACTTCCCTTCCTTTCTTTTTATTCCTCCTTTCTCATGGCAGAGTTTTTTTCTTTTCTCTCTTCCTCATTTCTTTCCCATTCCTCTCTTCTATAGCTTCTCTTTTTGTACTTCTTCTTTCCATTTTCCCTCCTTTTCTTCCCTCTCTGAATCACTTATGAGTATATATGAAAGCATACATATGTAATAGTAATAGCAATTACCTGCATAGTGACTTACAAGTGACAAAAATGTTCAAGTATGTCTTCTTTTTTCATTTGGACGATGAGACAACTGTGTGAGATGAGTAAGGCTCGGTTACTGATACTTATTTTATAGATTTTAAAAAGGGCTCAGAGAAGTTGAACGATTTGCCCAGGGTCAGGTAAGCATGGTAAATGTCAGAACCTTCATTCCAACCCAGATTTCCTAGCCCGTAAAGAGGGTTCTTTCCTCTTTACTTAGTGGGAACTTGAGAGTTACCAGTCCCTACTCACTTTATCAGGGTCCTGTTTCTAACTGAGTAATCCTCAGCCCCAGAACAAGGCCCCAGGCTTTGGGACTTAGAAGGAAGGTCTTTAGATCTTTGCTTTAACAGCCTCTTGCAGATCCTGCCTTGGGTTGTTGATAAGTGTGGATTTATGTTTGTTTTTATTTTTTTAAATCCAATACGCGTCTATCTGCTTATTACCTATCATTGTATCATTGTGTAATCACATAATCTTGGCACACAGAAGGGACACAGTGTACTCTCTGAATTGAAAATGGGGGCATTTTGGTGGGTGTCAGCTTTCCCTTTTGCCAAAAGACCACACAGTACATCGAGAACAAACGGGCATCACTGATGGGCTTGGAGCCCTCCTCTAAGCTGTTGCCATTGATTAAGATTTCTTTCTTAGACCTTCTTGGTTGGATCTACATACAGCTCCTGTCTTGTCTTTTTTTAAAAATTAATTAATTAATTAATTTATTTTTGGCTGCCTTGGGTCTTTGTTGCTGCCCGCGGGCTTTCTCTAGTTGCGGCAAGCGGGGGCTACTCTTCGTCCCGTCTTGTCTTGAATATTATCTAGTGGACTCTAAAGTATAGAGAGATCTGGGATCAAGTTCCTGAGTTCATTTGGTCTTGGGAGGTTTACAAGTAAAACAAGAATGGATATTTGAATTATGTTTTCATTTCTGGTAATGGTGGATGAGGAAAGAACTGAGTAACATAAAATGTATATGGACATCTAGAGGAGGTACAGTGTATGTAATAAATATAGTGGCTTTTTACTCCTAGGAAAGAAGGCTTTGTGCTGATAAAGAGAGCAATGCTTGTATTTCACGGCAGGGGTTTTTAACCTAGGATCTCTGAACTCCTTAAAAACGTATGCAAAATTTTGTATGGACACGGTGGTACAGTGTAGTGGTTCAACCCACCGGCTTTGGCAATACCAACGTCTTTGCTTTGCCACTTGCCAGGTCTGTAGCTTTGGAAAAGTTACCCTCATGAGGTGTTGAATTTTTCAACTTGTCTGTGACTCAAACAAGAATTGCTGTTTTGTATTGTTCCTCTTCTGTCTTCCTGTCTGTGATGTTTTCTTTTTCTTTCTTTCTTTCTTTCTTTTTTTTTTTTAATTCCTGCACGCTGAAACTCTTCTTGCAGATTCTATTCTCTGGAAGGCAGACCCATTTTTAGCTGTGGAAATTCAAATAGGCCTCTGGAAAAATGCTCTCCAGGTGGTGAGGAAGCTAAGGAAATCAGGCTGCTAAAATTATGGACAGTCTCTGGTTGCTGCTGCTTAGTTTCAGTGCCTGTGCAGTTATATACTGTGGATGGTTCCTTAGAGTGAAATGAACCTTCATGGCATATCATGCAATCATGGAATGTTAGAACTGGCAGGAGACAGAGATTTTTCCACTGCTACGGTCTCTCTGTCCAAGTCCTCACTGCATGTAAAGCAACTCCTTGGCCAAAGGCTTCCTTTGCTAACCAACCCCCTTGCTATATTGTCTCTCTGCCCCCTTTAATTTGCTTGATTGCTTTAAGTTCTTAAGTGGATTAACGCCATCATTCACCTAAGGGTGTATAATCTAAAAATAGAAAACATTTATTCAGTATTTATACTATTTTAGTAGTTGTATTTTCTTTTTAAAAAGCAAACTTGGCTGGCTCATAAGATGAGTGCTTTGAGGATTGAGAAATATTTGTAAATGTTTTATTTTGATAAATTTTAAAATTAGATTTTAGCATTTAGAAGACTGTTTAGAAATTGCCCCATTATCAGATTTTGTTGTTGTTCATTATTCAAAGAAATGTAAGAATAATAAGCCCTTTCTCCAGCTGTTGGAATTTTGGAACCTCCAAGACAATTGCAAATCTAAAGTTAACAAGAGATAAGGGTGTGCAGCCTTATACCAGAGGAAGAGTTGTCTCACGGCCCATGAACTTTCTTCCATAGGAAAGGCATGTGACTAGCCAGAGAACTTAAGACTTAGTTTTTATATCAGGCAGATGAGCCAAGAGCTGGGCTGGAGACAGCAAGTAGAATTAGTGGAGAATGTTGGAAGTAGTCAAACATGCTGTGAGGTGAGAGGGCAGCAGCAGGGACAGAAGTTCACCCAAGGGAGGCCAGAGAAGGAAATCCTAACAGACTAGCTCAGGAGACCAGATCTTTTAGGGCTTAAGCAAGAGCCTCAAGAGAATGTAGGAGAATCGAATGTACTCTTAAACCAGAAAAGCATGCTCAGACATCACAGAGGGCTCAACATTTCTTAGGGAACTAACATTTCTTAGTAGCATCATTAAAGCATCGGTGAAATAACTGATGTTCATCAAGATCATAAAATACTAGACTCTTTGGGTTGGATGGATCTTAGACATCATCTAGCTCTGGGCTACTCAAAGTGTTTCCTACAGATCAGTGCTGTCCAAGACTATTACTCATCCAGAAGAATAAAATATGGAAACTGAGGGCTTCCCTGGTGGCGCAGTGGTTGAGAGTCTGCCTGCTGATGCAGGGGACATGGGTTCGTGCCCCGGTCCGGGAAGATCCCACATGCTGCGGAGCGGCTGGGCCCGTGAGCCATGGCCGCTGAGCCTGCGCGTCTGGAGCCTGTGCTCCGCAATGGGAGAGGCCACAACAGTGAGGGCCCCCATACCGAAAAAAAAAAAAAAAAAAAAATGGAAACTGAGAGGACCATTGAGACACTTTGACAGCATCTCCATTTTGGGACACATCCAGGTCAGTGGACTGGTCTCATTGAACAGGGTGTCAAACAGTGCATTGTTTTCAAACTCACCTGGTGAGTCACATGTGGCATGAGCTACTAGTTCTTTGCTGTAGGGCCATGTATTGGCCTGGATTTATTGAAAATTTAAGAAACAAACAAAAACCAAGATTGGCTCCTCACCACAAACACTTGGCAAATCCATGATCTAGTTAAAGAACCTTGTTTTAGGGCTTCCCTGGTGGCGCAGTGGTTGAGAGTCCGCCTGCCGATGCAGGGGACAAGGGTTCGTGCCCCGGTCCAGGAAGATCCTACATGCCGCGGAGCGGCTGGGCCCGTGAGCCATGCCCTCTGAGCCTGTGCGTCGGGAGCCTGTGCTCCGCAATGGGAGAGGCCACAACAGTGAGAGGCCTGCGTACTGCAAAAAACAAAAAAAGAACCTTGTTTTACATATGAGAAGATAGAGGATTTATCTAACAAAGTCTAGAAAAGATAGTGCAACCACAATAATACTGTACCAACAATTTTTTTAATTAAGAAAACTATGCCCAACATACTCTGTTTTCTAACACAAGGAAAGCATGCAATACATTTTAGAAATATTTCATTAAAAATATTAAACATTTGAAGTCTTTGGGCTTTTAAAGGTTTACTCTTTCCTCTGCAGAGTCCACATTTCAAGTGAGATTTTGCTCTGTATATAGACACAACTGTATCACCCTACAGAAAACATATTTTACACTCAAAAGTTTTGTTGCTCTCTGGAGGTATTACTTTATTTCTGGGAATTCTTAAAGAATATAGGGTCATGCTAAATGGCAATTTTATGGGTCAGTTTTGCCCAAGGCACTCTTTAATAGTGAACTAGGTACTGAAAGAACTTTTGTGGGCCCTTCTGATGCAATTTAGGGCACTATTGTGATAATAGTCTAGATGGGGGCTCCACAACTAATGGAATGCTAGGGGCCTCAAAGCATGTCTAAGCCTCCTTCAGTGCCCAGTTTATTCCACTGAATGGTGTGGGCCCAGGTAGAGCAGAGCCTAGATGTGCCCTTTGGACATCCCTGTACCCACTTCCATGAGGTTCATGGACAGATAAAGCAACAAATGTTTGGACACTTCTCCCACTGCCCTGCTTAGGTTAGACTGGTTTTCTCTTACGGGTTGAGGTTTTGAACCAGCTGGAAGTAGAGACTATCATGGTCATCACAGCACCACACCTGTTTTACAGGTGAGATAATAAGAGTATCTAACCTGTAAGATATTACACTTTTATCTCATTCGGTTCTCACCATAATCCTATAGAATTGGCAAGACAACTACTATTAGATTCTTTGTTTTAAGGAAGGACAATAAAGGCCTCAAAGAGATGAACAGATGCTGATTTTATCCCCCAATTAAAACTCAAATCCACCCACACGTGTCCTTCTCCATTTTCACTCTCCGATTCTACACCTAGCAACAGTCTCCTTGCTTCACTCTTAGACCTTCCAATTGATTATTTACATAAATGTCAGAGAGCTTTTTTTAAAAGTATAAATCATACAATATCACTTTAAGCTTAAAATCCTTTCATGGTTCCTATTGTTTTTTTTTTTTTTTTTTTTGCGGTACGCGGGCCTCTCACTGTTGTGGCCTCTCCCGTTACAGAGCACAGGCTCCGGATGCGCAGGCTCAGCGGCCATGGCTCACGGTCCCAGCCGCTCCACAGCATGTGGGATCTTCCCGGGCCAGGGCACGAACCTGTGTCCCTTGCATCGGCAGGCAGACTCTCAACCACTGTACCACCAGGGAAGCCCCCTATTGTCTTTTTAGATTAAAGTGCAAACTTTGCGGCAAGGTTTGCAAAGCCCACCACGATCTAGCACGTGACCACCTTTGCAACCTCATCTTATGCTGCTCTCCCCTTACTCCTGATCCATTGACCCCAACAGCTTTCAGACTCATCAGGCTCTTGCCCTTGCCAGTCTCTCCTTCCCCGTTCTCCCAATGGCTAACTTGTGGTCATTTGCAGGCTTCAGTTTTAATTCCGCTTCCTCAGGAGGACATCCCTGAATCTTCAGTCTAAATGAGCCCCTCCCACTTTCTCTTTGCTATTATACCAGCCTGACCTTGTCTTCACAGAGCTTGACACAGTTCAGTTATGTTCGCCTGTGGGCCTCTTTGTTTGAGGGCTGTCTCCCTCACCTGACTGCAAGGTTGACGAGGACAAGATCCAGGGAAACTTGGTTTACCATGACTGTTCAGCACCTAGCTCACTGCCTGCCTCAGAGCCGGACTGCTATACATATTTGTTAAATAAAAAGCGGGGGTGGGGGGTGATGATGGGCTGAAGAAGGCACAGATGGGCAAGAGTAGTGTGAGGCAGTGCCACTCTGCCTCTGAAATAATTCCTAATTCCCTTTGGTTTTGTTCTTACTTAAGACACGACCAAGGGTTCCCGGCAGAGCATGCAGCTAGACACGTAGTGGGAGCTTAGTACACGTTTGAATACATGACCCAGTGTGTAATGAAAGAATGAATGGTATGTATGCATCAGAACAGATTCCCCTGCTGGCTTTCTTTATGAAGATGGTGTTAGAATGTCACTGTCCCCAAGTTGCACCATCGTCTTCCCTGCTTTCAGTGGACTAGAGACCCCCCTCCCCTGCACCCACTGCTGCACTTGAACCAGATGGCCTCTGACCTATCATTTTCCCTTTCTCTTGCCACTGCAGAAGTCTGTTCTGAGTGAGGAAGCAGCTTGGTTATAAAACAAAAGCTCTGATTTTTTTTTTTCCTGAAAAATACCATCAGGACGAAGGGTATGATTAATACACATAATTGAAATAAATGGCAGCTAACTGCAGAAAACCATCTCCCAGCTGTTGGAGGAAGGAAATTGCTGACAGCCGGTTCCCATTGAGTGGCTACCAAAGGAGAGGGGCCCATAGGAGCGGGAGAGACTACACATCACCATCCCGCAGCGCTCCAGGGCTGTTCTGCCTATGTTTTCCTCTAAGAGTTTGTTTCTGGCCTTACATTTAGGTCTTTAATCCATTTTGAGCTTATTTTTGTGGCTGCTGCTTTTGCCATATCACCATCCCGCAGTGCTCCAGGGCTGCTGCTTTTGCCAGAGATGCCCTGAGGGCTCTGTCTCATGTGTGAGCTTCTCCATCAAATTGTAGTGTCATCGGTTTTTAGGGCTGGGGCTTGGAGCTGGGCTTCCTATGTCTGGGGATGACTTGGCAGTAGGTATCTCTGTCCTACAGAATGGGCTTTTAGAATCCTTCTGTCGCCGGCAGCATTACTGCAAACCCCAGGCTGAATCTCCTTATAAGGAGACAAGATGCTTCTTGACCTGTTTCATTACCTTCTTCTCCCCTCTCCTTGTTCATCCATCCTATGCCAGTGGGATGGGGAGAGCAATGGGGAGGAAGAAGATCTGGATTCTTGCTATGAGTCTGCTCTGTGATCCTGACAGACCTTTCACCTTCCTAGGCCTTAGTCTGCTCAGTCTATGTAATATGAGATATAAGACTGGAAGATTTCTGTCCTCTCAGTTCTACTTAGATATATTTACAAATTATAAATGTATATACATTACATTTATCTATCTATCTATCTATCTAGATATTTATCTCCTACTGCCCTTCTCAGCCCACTGTTTTACATTCAGCACCCCAAAAGTTATATGGCCCTTGTGACAGTGTTAATATGTGTCTGGCTAAACTAGTACCTAGATCAGGTGAAGGACTTTATGAACACATAAATCAGAAGACAAGAAACCTGAAGCTAGACATTCACCCAGCACACCCACACCATTATTACCAAGAATGTGAGTGCAGAACTCAGGCCTGTACATGCTGGGAAGTCAGCTGAAGGACAGTGTCAGCACACTCCAGCTTTGGAGTTCAAGGCACCGCAATTCCCATCCTTCCGGAAGATCGTGTGCTCTGTGAATGCTGACTCTGGGAGTGCACACTCAACACCAGGGCCTAGAGAGTAGCCGGGGGAGAATGTTCTCCCAGAAGAGCTCTCCTTCGTGAGCTTCCTCCGTGTGCTCTATACTGTCTCGTCGTCTCTTTTTATCCTCAAGCAGTCCAAGAAGTAACGCTCTCTTCTTTATATGAATAAGAAAACCGAGGATCAGGGAAATTAGCTGCTTTTATTCAAGGTTCCCCTGTTAGTTGCAGGCATCAGTAGTAACATTTTTTTAGTGCTTTGGTGCCAAAGAAGAAAAAACACTTTCTTTCTTCAAATAGAAGGGGACTTCTGGAGGGGTTAAACGGGGAATATAGCATTATTAGAACTTCAGGAATTATGCTTCTCTCTCTGCCCTCTGATTATCCTTGTGACTTTCATGTGTGATACCCTAATGCAGTGGCTGTGTTCTACCAGTCAATTTTGGAACCTTATATAATGGACCTTTAAACCCATTACTGTTGCAACCAAGATTATCTCCTTGAGGAATTCCATCAGGGAGGGAGGGCCATTATCCAGAAGCCAGAAGTCTTCACCTGCTGCCTGCATTTTCTGCAGAGCTCCTCCTCTACCTCAGTTGAGAGTCACAGGATGTTTGTGAGATCAAAAGCCATTGAGCATTGGGGAAAGGTCGAGGACCCCTGCCCTCTCGTCACGCCTTTTTATATGGATGACCCTGCTTCTAAAATTATATTTTGAATTTTCCATTTATTCTCGCTGCTATGGACTGAACGTTTGTCCTTCTTCCCCCAATCCCTCAAATTCATATGTTGAAGCCCTAATGCCCAATATGATGGTGTTTGGAGGGATTTGCCTGGTGGTCCAGTGGTTAAGAATCCACCTTTCAAAGCAGGGGACATGGGTTCAATCCCTGGTCGGGGAACTAAGATCCCACATACCACAGGGCAACTAAGCCCGTGCATTGCAACTACTGAGCACGCGGGCCACAGCTAGAGAGAAGCCCACGAGCCACGAGCAGGGGATCCTGCATGCCGCAATGAAGATCCCGCATGCCACAACTAAGACCAGATGCAGCCCAAAATAAATAAATAAATGTTTTAAAAAATGATGGTATTCAGAGATGAGACCTTTGGGAGGGATCAGGTTTATACAGGGTCATGAGGGCAGAGCCCCTGTGGTGAGATCAGTACCTTAAAACAAGAGGAAGAGAGCACACTTGCTTTCTCCATCATGTGAGGATACAGCAAGAAGATGGCCATCTGCAAATCAGGACCTTGATCTTGGACTTCCCAGCCTTTAGAACTGAGAGAAACAAGTGTCTGTTGTTTGATGCCACCCAGTCTATGGTATTTTGTTATAGCAGCCCACGCTGACTAAGACACTTGCCTTGTAGGTGAAATAGGGCTAGGAGATATCTTACAGGCATGGGATTTCTTATTTTTATTCTCTTGGGAATCAGTTAGCAAGTTGGCATACTGGTGGTAGGGCCTGAAGAAAGCAGTAAAACACCAAGTGCATTTGAAACAATTCCAACTTTGAGACACTTTTTATCATTTCAGACAAATGCAGATAGAATGTTTACCCTGGCCCTTTACGTAATATTTGGATAGCACAGTTCTTAGCTGCATGCAGATAATGCGTTAGATGGCTAGAAAAATAACCTGCTTGAACTGCTTCTGATTTATTCCCCCTCCCTCTCATGTCTTTGTTCACAATAAGCACGTCAATGTAGAGCAGCTAGAAAATGAACACTTCTTTATGCGAGGTACAGGTGGGTTCTGGTGGGTGCCCCTGCATCTCAGAATAGCAGATATGGCAGAAGGGGGAATCATTGAAGAATCAGGCCCACCCTTTCCCAGAGTGGATGGTGGTGGTGTTTATTGGTGTCTGGGAATCAGAATATGGAGGAAGGTGAGAGGACTGTCTTAGTTTATGGTTGGAGATTACACTGAAAGCCAAGTAAGATGATGATGGTGATGATGATGATTTGTCAAGTGGTTACTGTATGCCAGGCTCTGCTCTAAATGCTTTACATGTGCTCATTTGTATCTCACCACAACCCTAGGTGAGACTTGCTGTTATGATGTTATTACACCCATTTTATAGGTGTGGAAACGGAGGCTTAGAGAGTTTAAATAACCTCCCAAGTTCACATCGGTTAACCATGAGAATCAGGATAAGAACTTTCCTCAACTCCCAACGAGTTACCAAACAAGTTAAGAGTCTCCATCAGTTTGGGAAGGATTGTGATTCTGGAAGGTCTAATCTTTCTCTCAACTTCAGAAGGACCTGCCAGTATTTTAAAGGAATGTTTAATTCCTTTGAGTTATAAGCTGTCAGAGTAAGGAAGAACACGGGCTTGGATGGAGATTGAATCTGAATCATGTTCAGTCTAGTTCCTGAACTAGAAAGGCAGAGAACTAACAGCATGTAGAGGAGAGATGTTTTGGAGCCCTGTTTGCTCTTGCATTGTCCCCCAGTTATGTGAAGCACCTAGAAGAATTTCTTTCTGTTTTTCAGATGGGAAGCAGGAAGGAATAAGAGCATTTTCTTCTCCTTAATAATATCCCTTAAGTGTTGACTTCACTAATTATGTATTTTTCTACTTTAGTTATGTTAAGCTAAAATTTACCTTTGAACATTGTGGGTTGGGGAGGATTTATGAAACAAAATGAGAAAATGGCTATTCTGTTCTCTGGGGTAGGGTCGGTAAATTAGTACCAATCCCAGCTACTTCAGAACAATTATTTGTATTCAAGTAACAAGTGCACTAATTTCAAAAGAGTATCCATTTTTAAGTCTCTTGCAAGATTCTCACATACATATCGCAGAGCTCTTGCTTCCCTTATATCCTTGGAGATAATAAATGAGCATTTCTTTCAAAAAGCATTTGTTAATTTTTAAAATTCAGTCATACTGATCTTTCTTCCAATTAGGATGAATTAGTGAGATTTTATTCTGTTACATTGTAAGTACTGTTGTCCTCATTTGAATCATTAGCTTTTACCCCAATGCCGTCTGTTTTGGTTGATGCATTTGCTTACGTCTGTTATTTGGGATAGCATTTAGGAAGCTGGCACTTTTGAGTGAGGTGGACTGATCTCTGAAATGAATTTGGACATTTGGACACTTGTGACGGTGGGGTTGGCACTATATAGGTGGTAGACTCTTACAGATTTAAACACAGAGTTTATACTTACAGCCTATTAGTTCCAAAACATTGGTTCTCTGAGATGAGACCTTTCTGGTTGGCAATAAAATACTTCATTTTGTAATTTAAAGTTAAAAGGTGAAATGGGATGGAGCTGGGTCAATGCCCTAGGGTCCTTCTGAATTAGTGATTACTTGGAAATCCCCACCCGCCAAGAGATCCCAGGTTGAACAACCTTTGAGATAGCATTCACTGCACTCAGTTCTTACCCAAGACAAAACGCTTGCGTGACTTAGGACAATGAACAGACATGTTTCAAAATGGTGATGGCACAAGTATTGAAAGGATACTTTGGTATATCTCATTCACTTTCTGTAGGCCTTTTGTTCTGTGATGGTTACTTTATCATGTAAAATTCAGCTGATATACCTTGTGGTCCTGCAGAAGCCTTTCACTGTGGCCAGAGGACATGCCTGGGAATCTGGGGCCTGGGAATTCCCTCAGGATTTTTCTCTCTTCCTTTTGGCCTCACAAAGTAATCTTGAGCTTTGGAAAAAGAATCCTAAGAGAATTGAACAGCCTTCTGCTGACTTCCCCACTCTCTTGGAGCTTATAAACAGCACAGCTTCTTAATGTGGTACAAGACCCCCTCCCCCCGCCCCTCCTCTCCCATGAGTGCAGGATGATTTGGGTACAGAGTAAGGAAGGCGCTCGGGGTTATTAGCAAGTCCTCTTCTTCCCGCAAGGCCACGAGCTCACAAGATTTGTAGGAGAAATGTTCTGGATTGTGTATTTCTTGACCTTTACATATTTTCATCTTTTAAACTTTGCAAGGCAGAAGCTTTGTCTTAGAAATTGTTGTCCTTTTGTACTAAGATCCTTTGAAGTAACTGATATGACTTGTTTTAATATTTAAAGTGTGATTTTTCGTAGGCTGCTAATAGTGAGCATTACCGTTTATTAATTACTTACTAATGACCCCAGCACAGTGCTAAAGGCTTTCCATATATTATGTCATTTAGTCTCGACAACAAGCCTGTGACTTACAAGTTATTACTTTTTTCTGATTTGCTGATGAGTAAACTGAGGCTTAAGGAAGTTAAGTAATTTGCTGAAAAATCAGATGACTTCTAAGGAAAGGTGGGATTCTGTCTGACTCCAAAGCTTGAGCAGTGTTTCAGCACTGCCTTTTTTTTTTTTTTTAAATATTCTGTATGTTAACCCTATGTTTTCCTTATTACTGGGCTACAGAACTCAGATTTCATGAGAATTTGTGGTTCTGATCTCTCGAATTCTTCAGTAGCCTTGATTATTGACCCTTCTCTCTTTCCGGTAGAGAGGAAGAGTTGTTTTAAAATGGGTGTCTGTTTACTTAAGAAAGGCCTTTGGCTATCTCTAAAGTGTGGAAAATTCTTTTTGTCCACCATCATGTGAATACTCTCAAATGGTTAGTTGATTGTTTGCTGACATATTTTAGTCCCCCTCTCTTTATGCAGAGAGCATAAAGGACTGGCTATAGTAGATTCCATTTTCTACACTAGCACACATGCCCCTCACCGTGCAACTAGGGGAATAACAAGAACATGATTGGAAAGGAGGTTCATGGTTATAGGGCTGGACACCCAGTGGGCATATAATGAATCCTTGATTATATTGTGCCCTCTCCTTGGCTTTCAGCCCATGTAGATTTTCTCTGGGCTGTAGCTGAGAGCTGACACCTGCAGATTTGTTTGCTTTACATATGTAGCTAATAGTCAAAATGCTTTCTCCACCTCACATGGAGGCAGGGCAAGCATTATGCACAGTCAGCAGTGACAGTTGCTAGGAGATGGGATTTGAGGGACTCCATGGAATTAACCCAACCAAAAACAAAATAGTCCTTCCGAAGCCTGAAATATCCCAACTGGGGCTTGATTCCATTGGATTGAGCAATGCACCTTTCTAAAATGCAAATTTTTCTCACATGGAAGGGTAACTGTTATGTTCCTAACATAATATTATAATCTTTGGTGCCCCCAAAGGATATTAAATCTAATAAGTAAGATGCATTACACTTTGTCAAGGAAGGTTAGTGTTGTGTTCTTGTTTTTTGTTTGATTTATTTGTTTTACAGTTTAGCCTTTGATTGATAGGACACCAGGGATGCCAATATCCCATGCCAAAGGAAAGTCACTGGCAACCTCCTTGCTCTTTCCAGGGAGGCAAGTACCTTTTCCACTTAGCCTGGGTTGCCTGCATCTGGGAAGGACTCAGACAAAGAAGACCCTACATGCAGGAGATGAAGGGAGACTTTCTTACCTCCAGAGCTGCAGGATACAGTTTATTCCCCCACAGGAAGTGAAGCAGGAATGATTCTTGGCATGATTCTTGGCCATAGCTTTAGAACTTCCTCAAGCCTGAATCCCTGGGAGGCTGAAGTAGGCTTTGAGGCTTCAGATGAGGCATCAAGCGATTGATCTCACTCCATGTGTGCATGAGGCTTGAGGTTACCCGGTGAGGCAGTACAGGGCGGGGGTAAAGAGTGGAGGCTTTTGGGTCAGCAGAACCTGGTTTTGAGCCCTAATGCTTCCTCTTACCAACTGAGCCACCAAAGACAGATTACAAAGCCTCAACCCTCATGTCTATAGAACAAAGACTGTGAGAGCGCTTGCCCCTCAGGGTTGTGATAGACCAGAGAAGGAGGTGAGCGTGGCGCTCAGCTCATGGCCAGACCTCCAGAACCAGTTGCTGCCATTATTATTAAACAGTGAAAAGCTAAGTATAAGGGAACAAATCACTTGGAGTTTCTGCACCTGGGGAACCACTTAGACCCGCCCCCCCCAGGAAAAGGAACTTGACCTCCAGAAACACTCAAATTTTCTCAGATTCACTTCCCTTGGTATAGCTTGTTAGATGGGGAATTCTAACCATAGTGTGTAGGTTTCCTTCACTTCTCTAACTAGGGGCGTCACCCTGTCTGCGTAGTTCATGTATGTTCAGTATGGACAGAGGAATGAAATGCATCTTTCACAAGTCTGCAGAAAACAGTCATCATGGGCCTTCCTAAAATGTCTAGAGTTAAACAGGTGTATCATTATTTTTCCCCTTCAAAATCAATGTCAAAACATAAGAAAAGAATTCTGTTTTGTCTGTAGACACGTATGTTTGTTTACAATTCAATCGCAAAATACTGAGAATGCTCTGATCTCTCTGTGGATGGATGAATATATTCATCTCCCCAAAGGTGTTTCAAAGTCAGTGTCAGATAAAAGTTATCCATGTATTTCAGATGAGATGGGAAAGGGATGCTGTTTTCCAGGCAGGAATGATACAAAGAGTGTGTTTGTGGGGACTTCAGAGGCCCTTGAAGGGTCGGTCTGAGGCTGTTGCCAGGTGGTGGGCTCACCTGTGTTACTGAGACAAGGGGCTTCTCTTTCACAGAGCACCTGGACCACTTGTAATGCTTGTCAGGGCTCAAGGAGAGTGGAGGGACACTTGATATATCACCAGCTATTGCATGCCATCACTTCTTTTCTGGTCCTCTTTATTTTCCCTCACCAGCATGGTTTCTCAGATTTATTAACAGCCTTTTCAATGACTTCTGCAGCCATCAGGAAGAGAAATAAAGAGGCCTAGGAGGACCTAACTCTTCTTGTGTTTGTCCCTCTTTACTGCCTTGGTTTTTCTTTTGCTTCCCCTCCTTTTTTTTTCCTTTTCTTTTTAAGAAAATTCTATGTTTCTCCTCTGCATTAAGCTAGAGTTTCTTTTCCCCTCCTTCCTCCTCTTTTTACTGCTTTTAATTGTTTTGGTGCTTTTGTTTTTCCCTGGACCTGAGAACGAGGGGAAAGGTCAGCTGTCAGAAGAGGGGCTGTACACCGTTGATAAGGCTTTCAGGAGATTGCATTGGAGTCATTAAGCAGCATTCCCTCCCTGAAGTCCTAGGGTCTCCACTGCTGCAGGGGGAAGAGAAAAGGAAGCTCAGAGAGGAGAAGAGGTAACTCACATGGAGGGACTGGCTCAGCCATGAGACCTCTGAGCAGCACACTGCTTACCCAGAGCCCTTCTCCAGGGATAGGCATTGCCCAGTGCCAGCTCTTGGGACTCTGGGACATTGATGTAAATGTGCATCTGGATGAGACACACATGCAGGAGGCCTTGGAGAAAGGACTCAAGTGAGAATTAGGCATCCAGCATCCTGGAAGTCAAACTTCTAGGGTTGTCCCTTCTGTTATCGGGTTCATGTGTCCACCCCATAGTTATTTCGCAACTAACTCACTTATATAAAAATCAGAAAGCCTGGGTTTTGGTCTTGCCTCTACTGATAATTCTTTTGGACAAACACTGAATTGTGCTAGGCTTGTAAAAAAGAAGTAGAAAAACGTGATTTCAAAGTACCTTCCATCGCTAATGGCTAGATTTCACCTTACCAATTCTACCTGCCAAGAAGCAGTGAGAAGCATAATACCTTCCTCAGACATGGATGTGAAAGCCAGTTAATTCCTTTTTCCCTCAGTGCCTTGAGGTTAACCCAAAGTCAGGGTTCTATATAGCCTGTCCGTCAGGAAATTCATGGTGTAATACTACAGAGCATTTAAAGAAATGGTGGACATCTTCTGGAATGGGGAAAAAAGGGAATAAATTATATAAATAATAATACCATCAGGTTGCATAATTCTCTGTGTGTTTTCAAAGCCTGTTCACACTTCAGAATGACCTGGTTTAAGGATACTCTCTAACTTAGCCTACCCTAGAAATGTGACATGCTAAAATTTGCAAGGACTCTTCTGTTTTCACTCTCAACCTACCACTACTAGTGCTCTCAAAATGTGGTATCCAAATGGATGATTAAATGATCAAGTGAGTGGGTGACTTAAAGGCGTCAGGTAACACATAGTCAGTCAACTCTGTTCATTTGACTCTCAGTAATGATTGGATATAATGAGGGGTTTGGGTAGATAATGCCGGACATGAAGGGTATATAATCAGGTTATACTGGTAGGTCTGCTGTCTTGCTATAGAAACCAAAAGGAAAATGATTAGAGCATAGCCAGCTTGAGAGAGTCATCAAAGAGGGTCACTGTCCAGACTGGCAACCACAGAGACACTAAAGATCACACAGTGGGTCACTTCACTCCTGATCTCAGGAGAGTGGCTTTTATACAAAGCCTGACTCTTTTTTTAATTGAAGTATAGTCGATGTATAATATTATGTAAGTTATAGGTGTACAATATTAGTGATTCACAATTTTTAAAGGTTATACTCCATTTATAGTTATTATAAAATATTGACTATTTCCTTGTGTTGTACAGTATATCCTTGTAGCTTATTTATTTATTTTATTTTTGGCTGCGTTGGGTCTTAGTTGTGGCATGCGGGATCTTTGTTGAGGCATGTGGGATCTTTCTTTGCGGTGCGTGGGCTTCTCTCTAGTTGTGATGTGCGGAGTTTTCTCTTCTCTAGTTGTGGCGTGCAGACTTCAAAGCACATGGGCTCTGTAGTTTGCGGCACATGGGCTCTCTCATTGAGGCACGCGAGCTCAGTAGTTGTGGCGCGCGGGCTTAGTTGCCCCACGGCATGTGGGATCTTAGTTCCCTGACCAGGGATTGAACCCGCATACCCTATATTGTAAGGCGGATTCTTTGCCACTGGACCACCAGGGAGGTCCCTAACCTTGTAGCTTATTTTATATATAGTAGTTTGTACCTCTTAGTCCCCTACCATTATATTGCCCCTCTCCAGTTCCCTCTCCCCACTGGTAACCACTAGTTTGTTCTCTATATCTGTGAGTCTGTTTCTTTTTTGCTGTGTTCACTAGTTTGTTGTATTTTTTAGATTCTACATATAAGTGATGTCAATACAGTATTTGTCTTTCTCTGTTTGACTTATTTTACTTAGCATAATGCCCTCCAAGTCCATCCATGTTGTTGCAGGTGGCAAAATTTCATTCTTTTTTTATGGCTGAGCAGTTCTTATATGTATATATAGCATCTTTAGCCATTCATCTGTTGATGGACACTTAGGTTGCTTCCATATCTTGGCAACTGTAAATAATGCTGCTTTGAACATTGTGGTGCATGTAGCTTTTTGAATTAGTGTTTTTGGTTTTTTTGGATATGTACCCAGGAGTGGAATTGCTGGGTCATATGGTAGTCCAATTTTTAGTTTTTTGAGAAACCTCCATACTGTACAAAACCTAACTCTTGTTGCAATAGAGAGAACAATGAGATTGAAGTTAGACCCAAGTCCAGCCTCATTCTAAATTCCTTCCTTGACAATTATTGTTATTCTAATTGGATAGCCTTGAGCCTATGAATCTCAGCTCCCCCCTTTGAAAACTGCAGATAATAATACCTGAATAGATTATGGTGAAGATTATATTAAATGTCATCTGCATAACAGTAAGCCAGAGCTAAAGCCCCTGGCACACAGTAAGCTTCAAATATGGTAGTTGGCATCATCACTGTCACGTGCATCTCAGGGAGTGTGGACATTTTCTGGAATGTAAAACAGCGATAACGCCTACTCTTCTAAGGTCATCATAGGATTGAAAAAACAATATTTGCAAAGTGACTCTCACTGTGCTAGGCACATAGTAGAGGAACAGTAAGTACTGGCTTCTTTCCTTCTCCTTTCTTTGATGATGTCTTCTTACTTTTCTATTTCATTTGAGGGCAGCGGGGCACTATTGCTCTTTTGTAAAGTGGCCCAGTGTCATTGAGGGGTGTTCCAGAGGCCCCAGAAGGTGACTGGTCTTTGCTGGTTGAGGTGTGGGTAGTGGGGTAGCCGGGAGGGGAAGGAAGAATGCACAGCACTCGGGCAAACCCGAGGGCACCAGAGGCTGGGATTCTGAAGCTTTTGTAAAGTTCTGCCTGTTCCTGAAATTATCCTAGTATCCCCAAGGGAATGCTACTGTTTGCATAAATCATTCCATACAACCTTATTAGTTCTAATACAGAAGACACTAATGATCCCTAATTCAAACAGTAGGAGGTTAAAGCTATTTATTTGTGGTGATGTACAATGGTAATCAATGATAAGTTAGATGGCTCTGAGGTCCATGAAATCGCAAAGAACGTTTTGAATCCTCAAAGGAAGTCCAGGTTATTCTTAGGATGACTTTAGTTTAAAGTTCTAGAATATAATATACCACAGCAATGAATACATTGCTTGTAGTGTTAATGTGATCATTTGTTCTTCAAAAACCAGAATGTCAGGTTGGAAATGGCTAGGCATTCGTCACTAACAAAAGCATCCAACTAATTCAAGCCTCTTTTTTCCTTGAATTCTAGGCGATTGAGAGTTTTTATTTGATCTGCTTAATTTTTTAACTTCCTGACATGTGACCCATGTAGAGTTAACAACCATCCTGGTTTCCCAGGGATTGTTTCCCTTTTAGTACTGTAAGTCCCATGTCCTGGGACTCTTTCAGTCCCAGGCAAATTGGGATGGTTGGATACCCTATCTGAAACACCTGGTAAACCCCTTTTCAGGAGAATGCCACATTTTGGTCAACATCTGACTGACAGCACACCTAGAAAACATTCTCTGGTTCAGTGGTTCTTCAAACTTTTGACTTTTCTTGACAAGTAACATTTTTACAGAAAAGGGAAGGAGCAAAATAGGATTGACTATTTATTTTGCCAACTGATGACATTACCAGATTTCATCTGTCATCATCATTACTTTATAAGAGAGGAAATTCCAAGATGAGAAAGGAATAGAATGAAAGTGCTATCTTCCCAGTGCCTACCACAGTGTTGTATAGAGTAGGTCCTACCCAGATGTGTGTTGCATGAGTGAGTATTGCATACGTTTAGCTTTTATTAAAGAATGTACAGCATTGTTCTTATCTTCCTGATTGTACCATGGATTGGTAAAAACTTTAACTGAGACCGTTGTTTGGGAACCAATGGTTAATTCCAAATCTGTGGACTATAGGATTTTTTGATGGTAATTTTTTATGGTAAATCATGATAATGACATTCTGCTGCCTACCTCAGTCACATGTTGATTTTAGTTGGTGCAGTCACTCTCTCATTATAGGATCACTCCTGGAGAGAGATAAAACCACATTTCTGGGCTTTTAAATCAGACAGTCAGTCAGCTTCTTCTCAGACTTCAGCTGCCACTGTATCCAGATGCATCTTTGCTGGTATCTGTTTGGGGACGTCACCATAGCTGGCAGGAATGAGCCAGCGGTTCTGCTGATTTTCTTAAGTCTTGGATGGTGTTTTTGTATGTTCTAAGTCTCCATGCTTTCCTTTGTTCTGATTCATTCACCTACAAAGTGTGGTCAGAAACCTTGACCACCTGGTGATAATGTATAAAATATCATAACCTAAGTCTTGGATCGCCTGTGCAACATCCTTATATCATAGCTGGATATCCAAATCACTCCTTATTTTATCTTAACCCATGGATAAAAATAGCATTGAGAAATCTTACCTGCTACCTAATTTCTGGAGAGGGTTAGGATTTTAGTTTTATCGACATCATAGGAACTATAAATATTCATCGTAAATGGCTACCCAAGAAAGCTAAACCTATTCGGATAACTATTTCAGAGAGTCTTATAATCTCAGTTTTGTGTGCTCTTTCTAATAACAAGTCAAATAATTTTTCCCCCTCTGCAAGCCCTGAGCATACTTCTGACTGTACCCATTGATGTTATAACTCAGGGTCCAGCTGTATGGCCTTGGAGCTTCAGTGAGCTTGCTGGGTTGATGGTTTGTGAATCATCTGACTTAGAAGGTGGGTTGCCATTTTAGATTCAGTGCATCAGAAGGGGATTTCCTTTTTCTGCTCTCATAATTAAGGATTTTTTTAAAGCAGTTACATATTTGCAGTGTTGCAAATGTAGAGAATTCTTACAATTTTCTCCATCGTTCTAATGGTCTATATTCATATCCAGTGTATGTGGTTAATATATCTAAATGTTTGCTGAAAATCTACCCTTGTTGAGCAGATAGAGGTTCCTATAAAAGCTGCAGAAGGATGCTTTACAAAATTAGATAATGTATGTGAAAGCAGTTTGGAAAATATGACGTGCTATGCAAGTGTATGTGTGTGCACGCACGTACGCGTGCATGTGCATGTGCGTGTTTAAATTAATAGTTCCTCTCCCACAGGAATACTGCTGACAGAGGTCTTTGGAAAAGATACCCAACCCTCAGTAGGAGGCAGCATGTTCTAATGGAAAGCATATAGTGTTTAGAGGTTGACCTTGCTGTGTATTTTGAATCTGCTTCTTACTAGCCATGGTGTTGTACATGTATTTCACCCCTTGTGAATGTCAGTTTTATCATCTGTGAAATGGGTCTAGTAAAACTTTATTTATAAAGTTTTTTTATAATAAGTTATAGTTATTTATATTTATATCACAGGGCTTTTGTGAGAGTTAAATAAGACACATACCAAGTATCCTAATAAAAAAGCTCTCCTTTCAGATAACATATGAACACATATATGTTATTTCTATTAATAATACATTGGTTCTGGTGGTTAGTATTTTGAATTCTTGTAGCTCAAATCACCAAGACAGGTCTTGGTTAATTCTTGTCAAATACTACGTGTATAGTGTTTGTGTATTCAGACCCTCTCTAGATGAAAGCCCAGAGCATAATACACGTTCAATAAATGTTAATTTCCTGTCCTTTTTATACTATGGCACAAAAAATCTTCTGTTAAAAAACTCTGCTAATAGTCTGAGGTGAAGAAATGATGAAAATGAAATAAACACTTTATTCTAGTTCTATTTAGTTCTATAATTGAATTTGCAATCACTGAAGATTTTCTCCTTTATTTAAGGCTTCTTAAATTAAGTCACTGACTTGTAAGTCTGCCTCCATTTTAGAGAACTTTCCCTCTCTTCCCCTTTTAGCATACCCCATCCTCATCCACCCCCAGGTTCAGACCCCTTTGTTTAATTACGTAGGACTGTGGGCATCATCAGTCCCTTCTTGAGAGCCCTGGAATGGGGCGGTTTTAATTTTGGGCAGAATCAGCCCCATCTCACTGGCACGCTTATTTCTGTGGGAGGTAAAGGAAATGCATACCTCGCCATAAAAGAAGACGCAGCCCACGTCTCTAGGATTTGTACCTCTGCATTGGCCAAGTTCCCCAGTTGTGTCTCTGAACAGGGTTTTAATCACCATGGCTTGAGTGCTCAGCACTGAAAGCTTTAAGGG
The DNA here is from genome assembly GCF_003031525.2 of Neophocaena asiaeorientalis asiaeorientalis. Classification (NCBI taxonomy): domain Eukaryota; kingdom Metazoa; phylum Chordata; class Mammalia; order Artiodactyla; family Phocoenidae; genus Neophocaena; species Neophocaena asiaeorientalis. Next base: position 1,604,798 of record NW_020172456.1, on the reverse strand, counting down.
TACTGCAGAAATGGTAGATTAGCCGCATTTAACAAAATAGAAAGTTTTCATTGTGTCATAAAAAGCCTTATTGATCTTGTCCAGGCATTGACTCCAGGGCCTTTTAACCAGCCACTCTGTCTAGACTTGCAGGCTAGAGCCCTCAGTGCTAACAAAGGAGGGCTGGGCTGCCTGCTGCCAGGGAAGGCCAGAGGGATGGGCACAGATTCAGGTTTCCCAGTGGGGATTTTCTTAAAGAACTGGGATGATTTTATTCTGCTATTGGGAGGCTTGTGCAGAAGCTTGTCACACCCCCCAGACCTCAGCCAGCCTTCTCCCGCTCTCAGCATTTGCTGTGGAGCTTTCACACGGCAGCAAACACAGGTGTCTTCTCTTCCCTCACTTCCATCAGCATTTCTCCACTTTCCCCCTGTGAAGCCAGGCTGAACTCTGGGATGCTGAGGTACTGAGCAGTGGGTCTCCAGAAGGAGTGGGGAAGGCAGGAGGAGAACTGGTAACTTTAGCGTCACTGCGATCAATTCAACTTCATTTCAATTCAATTTGGTCTTTATTTAACACATTTTGGGGTACGTGGGAGATTTTGAAAAGGTATGTAAAATTGCTGCTCACAAGATATGGTCAAGGAGTTGACATCTACGTGTAAAATAACAAGAGAATTGTTTAAGATTTATTTGGTGATTAGGTATTTTATCAGAATCATCTGCAGGGATTTAACTTTTTAAAAATGAATGCTAAATTTCAAACATAAAAGAGTATAAACCTGTAGTAGAGGATATTGTAAACATTGGCTTAGTTATTGCCCATATTGAACAAATCTCAATGTTTTGCCACTTTTGCCTTATATCCTTTTATAAAGACTTAGTCTTGTTTGAATATCTCCCTGGTTCCATTTCTTCTCTCCTTCCCCAGAAGTAAACGCTACCTGAAGTTGATGGGTAGATTTTTTTTCCATTCTTGTTACATATGAATAGCAATGTAATACATAATGGTTAGTGATCATTGTGTGTGTGTGTGTGTGTGTGTGTGTGTAAATTAGTGGAGGTAAAGTTTATTAGCTACCCACAGATTTTACTCATTATTCTCTGTATATTCTGGGCTGAATGAAGGAAATATTTGGCAAAAATCTTGAACACCTTATACGTCCCTGTTGATCACCCAAATGAAGCTTGGCAGTCTCTCAATATGCTTTCCTCTTTTTGGACTAGGAACCATTTGAGCTCCAGAAATGTCTGTAGGAAGTTTCACATAACACCAAATTATCTTGTTTTCTTTGGATACTTAAAGGTGGAGAGTTTCACCAGCAAGATGATTTAGATGTAGATGTATTGAGGTAAGAGGTATATTAGGTCATCTTCCAAGGTCTCTTCTGATGCTGCAGTGATGATTAGTTACGAAGGAGTTTTTACTTGTTTTCATCTCAGATGAAAAGAGAAATTTTACAGAAATATTTTAAAAGTCCATACGGGTTTAAAAATCTGTGTCTTGCTTCTAAATATCTTAATGTCTGTTCGAGTTTTGCCAGATTCTGTGAACCTTTTGTGACATTTATATTCCTTTCTGAACAGTGTGTGTGAATACAGTGAGTGTTCAGTTAGGGTCAGTGTGTGTGCCACTGTGGAAAAAATCATTTCAGATGATCTGCTTCCTGCTCCAGGATCACTGTAGATATATTTCATTATTATTAATTTGGTTTTTATCAAAATCGCAGTCTTCTCCTCTCCTCTCCTGCTGTGTGTTTCTAGTGAATGTTTTTGTCCTCATCAACTCTGTAGAATATAGTCTCACAATGAGCCATTAGGTACTCCAGTACAATTGCCTTAGTTGTTTTGTAACTTTGATAAAAGATGCTGGTTGAAGAAAAATAAACATGCAGATTATTCTTTTTGGACTGGACCACAGGTGAAAGGTTATATAGGTTTGCAGATGTGTGTATTTTCTATAATTTTGTATTCAAAAACATCAAAACTCAATCTAAAACTTATCTTCAGGAAGGCGACCCTGGTTAAATTTTCACCATTCTAGTCATCCATATCCTTGGTGTAACTTCAAGAAATGTGTTTTGGTAACACTGTGGCACAAAGCTGGCTTTAAAATTATTGATATAATTGATATATTTACTTATAATTGACCTCATGTAGTTTCAGATACGTCTGTTATCTTCCCAGTCAGAGTGGAAGCAGGCCAAGGACTGGTTGTCTGAGGTGACAAGTGACAACCATATGTTCTGAATTAATTGAGGAACAGACACAAGACTCAAACTGGCAGTCAGATTAAGGATCCAGATATCAGTTCTTTTGCTGGTAGAGCTGCGTTAGAGAATGTGGCTTTGATCTGCAGTCCTACTGAGCTTCCTAGTAATTTTCCCCCTGAATTAAACTCAGCCACACAGCCATAGGCAGAAGAGCTAGAAAACCAAAGGCCTTCTTATGTAGGGGCAGCGTCTACTCTGATAGGTTTCACTGCATGGGGGAGCCTATAGGAGAACTCACAATCCTTGTAGGAAGGGCAGAGCTGAAGGGAAGAGAAAGGCAAGTCATGTGGAAACAGTGATTACCTAAATAAGAAATGTGGACCTCTGCATGTCAGACCCTTATATCACCAAGGAGGTGAATTACTTCTTTCATTGGAGTGGGTGAATGAGTAAATGAGAGAAGGTCAAAGTGTTACTCCAAATGACCCCCTTCTGGAGGGTGGGGAGGAAATGCTTTCCTGAAGTCGTGGATGCAGAGAAATGGAATTCCCTCTACAGGATAAGAGTGCAGCATTTGTGTTTAACGATTGTCTGATTGACTGACCCACAATTAAAATGAGAAGCCGATAGTAAAAGAAGCATAATTACAGTTTGACTCATATAGATTTGGTGGTTATGGGAAATAAAATGTACAACATATTGCATAAATTATTATAAGTGGGCAGGCAGGCAGATGTAGCACAGTTGCCTCAGGCCAGGGTTTCTTAGTAATCTCCATTCCACCTTGGAGATGTCTCCTGGATTCCTCTTTACCTCTCTAGCCATTAGTCCACCCACTGGACCCCTGATACAGTACAAGTATAATTGTGCCACTCACAAGCCGAAGTTCTCCTATGCTGGCTCTCCATCCCCGGAGCCCCAAGAATATGACACATAAGACCCCAACCTGCATCTTGAGTCTCACATGCCTGCTACTTTAGCCACATTGAACTTCTTACCATCCCCTGGACACCCCGTGCTTTTCTAATGATCACACCAGTGAATACATTGTTTATTTTAACTAGAACTTCATCCCTCCTTTTGTATGGTGAACTCTTACTCATACTTCAAGACCCAGATTAAGTTTGACCTCCTGTATGGAACCTTCCCTAACACCCAGGGTCAGTTATTCCTTCTTCTGTGTGCCCGTATCACCTATGAAACATTTACTGCACTTGTAATCACTTGTTTATATGTGCATTCTCAACAACAACAGCAACAGCTAACACGTCTGTGGCTGGGAACTGGGCCAGGAACTTTATCTGATTCATGTCTCACAGTAACTCTATGAAATATATACATGGTTATGCTCATTCTATAGATTAGGAAACTAGCTATTAGAGAAGTTAAGTAACAAGCCAAGGTTCCATAGAATTAGGTAAGTTCCAGAGCCAGATATCCAACCTAGGTCTGTCCAGTTCAAAGCCTTATTATTAAATTCCATGTAATCAAGTCCACATTTCCACTACACTCTGAGCTACAGGAGGATGCCCTGTTTAATGTGAGTCCGTGTCAGGATTTGGCGCTTAGTAAGCATTTGAGTTTTTTTAGATTTATAATTTCTCTTCTTCGGTAAAATGTCGGCTCATTATTCCTACTCACCGTGTTCCTGGGTGGTTCAAGTGCATTCAACACTGGACACATCACCTGGTGCATAGTAGGCACCTGGAAATACTTATTCCTTAAATGAATGAACAGAAATTTTAACTTTTATTGCAATACAATTGAGAGCAATGCAGTCTTTAGGATACCATTAGCTTTCTAGTGATTTCAGTGAAGCATGATTTTCCAGGCCATTCTTTTGTGGACTTGAGGCAGCTTCCCTCGCCAGGGTGCTGGCTGTTTTTTTTCCCAAGTGACAACTTGATTTACTATTTTCTTTCTCATCACTCTCAAGAAGCATCTCCCGGCTAGTGAGTGACTAGGGCAGCGTGGAAAAGTCCATTTATTTCTCTGCTGCATCTTTCCTACAGAGTCTGAGGATAAGGGTTGGAAATGGCCTTAGGAGGTCAGATTTCCTGTGTGTTTTCTTTTGTAGTGCAGGATCACTCATAACGACACAATTTGCTGTCTGCTGGTACACTCTGCTTTTAAAATACCTATATGATGGGATGTGGCATATAAAGGTTCATTGTTTCTCCTTGGGGGATGGCTCTGCAGTTTGATCTATTCAAATGCTTTGTTTGGCCCTAAAATACATTGTAAGGGAAATGGGACAGGAAGAAGCAAGAGTGTAGTCACTTGTGCAGTCTTTTTCCTTTTTTACTCAGTGTGTTCCTTCCCTAATTCTAGCAGGAAATGTCCTTAGATGATGTATAATGGAATTCCATGTAGTAAAAAGATTTCTGTTTTTCCCTCATTTTTGCAAATACGATAATCTCACAGCCCAACAGCTAACTTGGGTGTCTTGTCTACACTTAGCTTGTAAGAAGACTTTAGAGGTGGAAATTGTTCTGGATGTTGCATTCTTAGCAGGTTGCATGGAAAGAAAACAGAATTGTGCGAGAACAAATTCACATTTGCCTTAACTTGTTCCTTTGCCAGCAAACAACCCAAATTGGTGTTGTAGCTCAAGGCGACTTTCAGAATTGAGTGGATATGTGGTCCCTGTGGGAATGAGTAGAACAACTGTGGAACTGTGGCCATCTCAAAAAGTTTATTTCTGCTTTGTGGACCCCTTGCCTTGGGCTTGTGCTTCTCCCATCATCATCATGGCTTCTTTGCCTGCATAGAATTGGGTGATACGTTAGTTTACAACTTAAGAACCTGAAACCTCACATTGCAGCTGCACCAACGGAGGAGGGACAGTGCTGTCCCTCCTGAATTTGTGGATCAGAGGAAGGGAGTCAGCGGGCCAGCCCCAGGACCGTAGGACATCCCTTTGTGTGGCAGGGAGGGCAGCAGTAGCTCGTGTTTCTGTGCCTCATTAGCTCCAGGGTGGGCCGGCCAGGATGGCCAGCCAGGGTTATCTTTGCATTGGTATAGACTAAAGTACCATGCTGCTGCGGAGGCCAGTTGAAGGACAAATGATTCAAAGATGAGAACAGTTTTGCCTCTGTCTCTGGGGCACGTCCTCAGAAGCTGGCTCCCCCTCCCTTTCTAGAGAACAGCAGGTGTTCTGCTCAGGACCAGTGCCTGCAGCCACTCCAGAGGGGTTGGCATTTTCACAGGCTCTCTAAGGGGTACCTAAAAATTCCATTTCTCGGGCTCTCTGTCTGATGACGGTGAAGAGTGTGATCTCAGTTTGACTTTTTCCAACCTGCTACTAGGGAATTTTGGAATAGAGCCAGCCTCACTCCCTGATCCCCCTGCGTGGGCTCCTGTTGCCTGAGTGGGCTCTTACCCGTCATTGTCAGTGGTTTCTCCTTTTGACACATGGAACTTCATGCAGTTGCAGGATGTCAGATACAGGGTCCTAGGTACCTATTCCCTGAGAATTTGAGCTCCTGGCGAGGTGGTGTGATGTGGCAAAAGCAATGGACTGAGAGTCAGTGGGCTAAGGGTTTGGAACTGGCCTAAATGCTTCCAAGCTCCTTGGATGCCCTATGTAAACTGTGTGCCCCCTCTTCCTTACATTAATATAATCATAGCAAAGTGACCTCACAGAGTGTTGAGGGAATACAAACAACAATTAAGAAAGCATTTGAGCATTTGGAAATATATGATATTTTAAAAACTGTGAATAGAATCCTTTACCCATTCCTGACCTGTTCTCACCTGAGCCCTTTCATGCCTAGTGCTGTGTCCTTGTCCTCAATTTTTACCTCTGGCCCTTGGTTTTCCTTGGTTGCATTTGGATCTTAAGTATCCTGTGGTCTCTGGTTTTCCAGAATGTCTGCCTCTCAGTTCCTTAGGTTGTCTCTTCTAGGAACTTTTGCTTCCATTCTTGCCCAATGAAATGCAAATCTCACTGGGTTATATCAACATTCAGGTTGAGCCAGTTTCAGGCACCCCCTGGAAAAGTGGTTCATATGCGTTCTCTTCTTTTAACTGGGCTCTCTGCCTTCAGCTCTCATTTCTTTCCAGTTCACTCTCAACCCAGCAGAAGTTGGGCTGCATAATCTTGTATTTTAAAAATACAAATCTGACCCTTCATCCTCTCAGTAAAATTATGCAGTCATTCCTCAGAACCTTCAGAGTAAGGTCCAAATTTCTTGATCTCACAGCCTAAGGCACCAAGCTATCAGGAACCACAGGCCCAATTCAACAGTGTTATGCATTTCTTCGTACTTCTTAGGTTGTATAGTAATAAAAAAATGACACAGAATATTTTAATCTGTTTTGGAATTTCTCAGAGAAATAGAATTATTACATAAATCAGTAGTTGGGTGTTTTTCGGGAGAGAGTGGAAAATAGGACTGAGTAAATGCTTGTTAATGCGGTGTACATACCAGTACTTGGATTAACAAGCCATTTGAAAGATCAGTGCTTTATGTCTTATACACACTGATTCAAAACCTTGAGTTATACTTATCTCGATTGCATCTAGTGTTTAATCAATTGGACACTTACAAATAATGGGTAAACGGTTTGTTGTCATACAGGGTTGAGCTCTGCTTTTCGTGCAGTGAGAGTAACATTTTTATTTTAATGCTTATGCAATTGATTGTAAACTTTGGGGTGATATAATCTACGTGAATCTAAACAGTCCATTAGCCATGTCAGTGCCTACCCTTTTGCCATGCTGTAGCTTTATGCTAAGCTCTTGTGTGTTACTGTGTTACATAATCCCCTGCATTCATTTTCTCTACCTATGTAGCCTGAATACATATAAGGTGACTGAATTGTCTCTTCAACCTCCTTCTCAGTGGAAACACTCAGTATAGAAAACAGATTTGGGGCAGTCTTACATTTTTCTAATGGAGAGTTTGGAGAATTGAGTGGGCTTAGAAATGTGTTTGTCACTATTTGGTTTTGCACCTTTTAGTTATGTTCACTATCAACTTGGTATGGTTTTCAAGGTGATAAGAGAATGCTCGAGCTTTAGCCACTGGAAGGAAATTAAGACAGCTTGGGACCTTAGGAGAAAAATGTCAGTTGTGAGAGTATACAAAGGAAGAATTTCTTCAAGGTCCTCTCTCTTCTTGCTCTTTTAAAGACTGGGTCATGCACTGCCAATGCACTGCCAATGCCTCTCCTTCCTGTGACAATCAGGAGGAGAGTATCCCATGAATTAAAAACGATATGATTCTGCTTATCTAGAATACGATTCAGAGAGTAGCTTTCGGTGGTCTATTGTTTGTTGACATGTGAAGGAGACAGCCAGCATCTGGGGCGATGCTGCTCTGGTGTTTTTCTCCAGCCCAGGGAAAGGGAAAGGGTAAACTGGGAAAATTCATCATTGAATGAAGAGATTGGGAAGGTTGTGAACTTTTGCAGCAGTTTTCATTAGATATTTGCAAAGGAATGTACTCTCAAGGCTACATAAAATCTTCATTGATAAATTTGCATGGATATTAGCATAAATATGCATGTGATTTACATAAACTTTTTTCCTCACATTGGTTTTATTTGTTATTTATTTACTGTGATAGCCTCTTCTCTTAATGATGTCATTTTTCTTCTGTGGCCTTCCACATGAAACACGTTCTTTTGTTTTAAACACACTGATTCCGGGGGGGTGGGGATGCGGGGAAGGGAAACATTTCTTTTGGTGAGTAAGTGTGATTTACATGGGGTAGGAGGAATAGGTCTCTGGCTCAGTTTATTCAAGGTTTGTGGTGGTTTGTAAGTCAGTACATGGTTCAGTGGAATCATTCATGCCCTTTGAGAAGCAGAGTAGGAGCATGTGCTATATCCAGAATGATGGGCAAAAGAAAAGGTAACTGATATTTAGAGAAAAGTCCAGAGGCAGTAGAAGTCCAGAGTAGAACTAACTGTCTGGTCTTGGGCAACTCACTTATTCCTAGTCATCCGTTTCTTCCTTAATAAAATAAGGGTGTTAAATCAGGCAATCTCTAAAATCCTTTATAGCTCTAAAATTTATTATTTTGATAGACTCCTTAGTCTAATTATATAAAAAATATTAAGCACCACATAGCACATTAAATAATATCCTGATGCCTTGCTGTTCTGTGTCAGGCCGTTCCCCCTTTGAAGGGTACTTGGTGATTAATTGAGGCTTCTCTTAGAGGCATTCCTTTCCTTGCTCATTTATCTCAGTTCACTGGGCACACAAGGTATAGCTTAAATGTTTATAGAAGACTCCCACTAATATACCATGTGGGTTGCCAAGGACAGGCATAGTAGTTGGCTGTGTGTACATTTGCTTTGTTAGGAAAAGAGCTTAGCGGTGATAACTGAATATGATTTGCTATCTTCTGCTCTAAATCAGGGTTACGTCCAGTCTACTGAACAAGAGCTTGTCCAGTTGAATTTTAACAAAGCCATTTCTTTAGAAATGAGAGATCGTGAAAATAGGGCAGTAGGGGATTGCATGGATGAACCCGTTTCAAACATACAGTTAGTGCCAAATTTCTGCTCTGTGATTTTGGAGGAACTAATTTTGGTAAAATGTTATCTGGCATGGGTTATGTGCTGAGTAGTACTCGCTACTTACATGTGTAAAACAACACTGGTCCCCTAGAGGTGGACAAGTCCCTTTTGCTTATACCAGTGTGTGCAAACAGAAATGTGTAGGTGTACACACATCCTTGAGGCCCTCTGGAAGATATGGGACATACTTAATCTCTTCTAACTCTCTGGAGTGTGATGTTAAGGCTCCTGTTTTAATGATGTGATGCTACAATGAACTCAGCAGTATATGTTGGGTGGTCATCTCTTCACATTGTAAGAGGGACTCCTTTACCTCATGATGAGAAAATACTTATTTGATTTTACTTAGGGAACTTACCAAGGGCTATGATGGTCGATAAGGATATGAATTAATGTGGACAAGCTTTGGTGACTAAGGCGGAAGTGTAGGTCTAGAAGGGAAAATAGAGTCCCCTCAACCTTACTTTGCAGACCTTGCCACCCCTCTTTAAAGGGAAGCTGCATATCTAAACTTGTATTGTCGCCCATTTCTTTTCATTGAGGAGGTGCTTTTGACCAACACTGATATGAAGTAGGCCACTCTCTAAATGAGGCTGCCTGACAAGAGGACAAATGGAGGTGTACATGCTGAGTGTCTACGTTATAAATCAAATCTACAAATAATTAAATAAAATACATTCTTTTCTCTTAACCTTGAAAAATAGATCTTTGATACTACCTGGTTAAGTCAGGTTCTCATTTAGAGTTTTTGGATTCCTAGGAGTTCTGCATTGGGAAATACCAACACAGGGAGAGCCAGCCCCTCTGGTCCTCAGCCTGTGGCCTTTCCCCTTCCTCTGCCCACATTCAGCTCCATCCTGTATCATAGAGGTCTGGTATAAATGCACGTGGATGCCTCGACCCACATGGCAAAGCTCTGTCCAAACCTGTGCAAACAGTCCCCCACAGGGCTAGCCCTCAGACCTTGAGGTATAAACACTGATAGCATGATTTGCCTTCAGAAAATGGATCCAGGAAGGAGGATTGCACAACCCCTGGAAACAGACTTGGGGCTCTTTGGGTAGGGAATTACAGGACCCCAGGGTCTCAAATATGGTCTTGAAAGAGAGTATGAGTCCCAGTTGAATGCCATGTTGGCTCTGTGGACCCCTGGTCCTATGGAGAGAGATGTTCTGTAGGTTGGTCAGACCAGGCCATCTCAAACAGGAGACCTCTAGGGCAGAGGTCCCTTTGACTCTAAGGGAAGTATTGTTGTCTTATCAAAACATATTACCAAATTCCATTCTGTTCCCTTTTCCTCATCTGCTCAATCATTTCCTCAGGTCCAACCTCCTATTTAAAAACCCAGTCACGTTCCCCTGGGCACAGGACTCTACCATGGAAACCAAAGTTAGCTGGGTTATTAACGGATGGAAATTAGAGCCACATATTTCAGGCTAATTGATTTTTAGTTATTGTTCAATAAAAGGTACCTAGAGCTAAAGAACCCTTTGTCAGAATAGTTAATTATCCATTCTAAACCAGCTCTTCTACAAGCATTTAAAAGCCAATATTGATGCAAAAGCAAGTAAACCTCACTTTACCATTTTGCATGAAATTTCCCTTTAGGCTTTTCTCTGAGAAAATTTGAAGGAAAGGTAGCAAGCTTTCCTGCACCATCGTGTTAGTCTTCTACCCCTGTGTGGACATATAACTTCTCTGCAGTTACCTTCTCTGCTAGTTTCCCTAGTACTTAGATACGAGTCTTGTGGAATAGTTGGAAGGGGTGTTGTGCTGGTATCAAGCCTCTGGCAGGGACACTGCCCTGTGTGCGTGTGTGTGTGTGTGCATGTATGCGTGTGCGTGTGAGTGTTCTGTTTGGTATTTGCATAGACCTGGCTCATGCCAGTCAAGTGTTGATTGCTTTCCCCTTTTCTTTCTCTGTAGCTCGAGAGGAGAATGTGGCCACTTTCCGAGGCTCAGAGTACCTGTGCTACGACCTGTCTCAGAACCCAATCCAGAGCAGCAGTGATGAAATCACCCTGTCCTTTAAGACCTGGCAGCGGAACGGGCTCATCCTGCACACGGGCAAGTCGGCTGACTATGTCAACCTGGCTCTGAAGGATGGCGCAGTCTCCTTGGTCATTAACCTGGGGTCTGGGGCCTTTGAGGCCATTGTGGAGCCAGTGAATGGAAAATTCAATGACAACGCCTGGCATGACGTCAAAGTGACACGCAACCTCCGGCAGGTAATGGCTGAGGGGAGAGAGTGCCCAGAGGCTCCTCTTAGGTGGCTGGGGAGGAAGTTTGTGAAGTAGGTGGTGGGTTAGGTTACATGGAGAGGGGTAGAGATACCCTATGGGTTTGGATATGTCGAAGTCAAACTTTCTCCCAGCCTTTACAATTTCACAAGGATAATTATTAAAATATGTTTCTTCTCTTACTTCAATTTTCCATTTGTGCTTGTTATTTAAGAAAAAAAATTCAGTTGTATAGATAAAAGTTATAAATACTTTCCTTTTGTTTTGCTTTTCTTTGTATCATTTTCTTGATTACCTTTGAATATTGTACTATTGCTAAATCAATTAGGGAGAGCGTTTTGTTTCTGCAGCTTGGTAGATTTTTCTCATTCTTTGAATATATGTTTTTCTTTTTAATTAAGTTAGCCATGGCCATGATGCCATAATTTTAATTCCTTCCAGAAGAAGTCTTTCTTTTTCTCTTCCTTTTAATTTACCAACCCCTTGTCCACTTTTATTCTTTCTGTTGGGTCGTTGTGTTAACCTCTAGCCTTGGAGTGAATTAGCTGCGATCATTCTGAATTCCTTTGTTTCTCTGTTCCTTGGTGTTGTGGTATACTTTATTGCCCCTGTCTCTACCTCTGACAGTCTTCAGTTGACTAGGAGGCCTGGAAAGTGGAAGGACCCACATAAAAAAGTCAACTTTGGAGCAGCCTTTCCTGGTTCTGTACGTGCTTGAGAACTCCCATCGCTTGCTGATTCTAAGCAGGCAACTCCGTCAGGTGACAACACTCTCAGAAAGCCTTAGCCCAGTGAAGTTGTTTTCCATTTTATAACTAATAATAGTGATAACAATAGCAACAGTAATAATACCTCACCAGCCCACATCAGGAAAAAATTACAAACACTTCCTGTAAAAGTCAAGGTCTGTTCTGAGACTGCCTTTTCCAGGTTCTGTTTTCACTTGGATTTTCTACTTGTGAATTTGTCATTAAACTCAGTGGGACAGCATTCATCCTTTATTAAATCAGAAAGCATTATGTAAATTTCCAGAAGGTGCTTATCAAATTTTCTTCTGCAGTGTGATTGATTTAATGCCTCCTAATGTAAACATGAAAGCATGAGAACTGACAGGTGTTTGCCTATGTTTTCTGTTTGATAAAAGTGTAACTCCTTAATAATGCTCAGTAAAGGGAGAAGGCTCCTCCACATTGGAGACACACAATATTCGAAGTACCCACTTCCACACTTAAGCATGTCAAGGAAGCCCCGTGGTTGGAGATGCTATTCTATCTGTGATGAAGTTGCCAAATCCTAAGAGTTAGAATCCCCCGTCATCTTCATACACACAGGTCGAACATTTTTGAATCACCGTTCTGTGTTTTTCCTGCAAGGCCAAAGAATCCTGTTCCTTATGTTTCCTTTCATCATTCCCCACCTGTACTTACAGGAGAGTCCCCCTCAGCGGCCAAGAGAGCCCACATCAAATTTTCATTTGCTAACATATAAGGGCTTGAAAGGTTTGAGTAGCAGAGACTAGACCAAAAAGGAGAATATGACCTTTTGTCGGGTTTGACTGGCAGTTGTACAGTAATACCCTTCTGCCATTAGTCAGTTAAGGGGGGATTTTCACGTACTGGGGAGCGGAATCAGGTTGTGGTTCTCACCAGCCAATCTGTTTCTCTCTCGCTCTCTCCCACCCCACATGCTTCTTTGCCGTTCTAGAATGATTCCAATTAGCCGGAAAAGGCTCACTTTCATTACCACTAAAAACACTTTTCTAAAATAGAGTTGGGCCCTAATTCAGTCCTTTACACTGAAATGGGGACGAACCAAACTGTAATTCAAATATTGGTTGTGCTGAGTTAGTCTGAACAAGCAGAGGAAGGCAACACTATAGGGTTTCTCGTCCAAGTTCTAAGACCCGACTCCTCTCTGTGCCCTTGGACAAAGCTTTTAACCTTTCCACACCACAGTTTCCATTTGTGAGATGGTGATTACAGTCCTCCACGTGTGGTGGCTAAATATGCAAAGCACCTTATGTTCCAGAAGGATTATGAGCTCATCCATGGTCTGGGTGCTAGACTCGCTGGGACATGCACATGATTTACATGCTGAGTATTCTTTCAAAGGTGACTGCCTCTGTCTGTCCCCATGGATGCAGCTAAGTAGAGCTCTCAAGACAAGGCTACTGAGGCCCTAGGGTGTTGGGGGCATTTCTCGGCAGAAGGAGTATGAATCTTTTAGAGAAAATGCACCTAAAATTGGACCTCATCGGAATCTGCACTGAATTTTGCATCCAAATGCAATTTATTGAAAGAGGAAAAAAATCTCAGAAAAGCAGAGTTGATTTTGCAAATACAATCCTTTCAACCCTGAGTCAGCTAAGATTATTATTTTTCCCATTAAAAGCACATTTATAACATCTTTTTGAGTTCCCTAGGATACATTTGAAGGGGTGGGAAGCCCCTGTCTATTTCAGTTAAACTGTAAATCACTTCGTAAATATTTGACAATAAGCTGGTGGCAGTCTCGCCTACTCTTTTGGTAAGGTTGAATGGCTTCTGTGGTAAAGATTCATCTGAGGAAAGCTTACTCGGGGTTTCCTTACCAAATGGAGCAGAACTTTCCCCCTTTCTTCCTTTTTGGTCATCTGCTACGGTTCTGCTTTTGGGCCAAGTCAGGCCAAGGTCAGGTACTTTATTGGGGGTTGTGATTAATGGAGGGAACGTGGATTATCTGTTCTAAATTATAACCAGGACCTGAGTCCACGGTCATGGCCATCACAGGAAGTGCTTTACTTTTATATGCCACTTTAGTCAAACCGCAAACACAAAACTGGGGTTAACCATCTTCTAGCCTTCCAGCCTCCCAGCTCAGGGTGTGTTGGCAATTTAACGTTTGAAAACAGCGAAGAAAAGACTAACTGTAGGGCTTCTCTAATCATGTTTAACCTGCCAGTTCTCTCTGCTATCCATGCAAGAAATTGCTTAAAAGCTTGAAAAGCATTCTTAAAGAGGAATGAGGGGAGAGTGATTCTAACAGGAGACATTCTGGCAAAGTAAACAAAGTAACATTATTGGTTAATGAAGGAGACTCCAACTCTTTTGATGCATTCTAACGACACAGTTATTTAAACCTGAGAGAACAGGAAAGAGGAGAAAGTTGCCCTCCTGCTGCACAAATCCACAAAATCAAGGGGGTCATGGATCTTTAAATTACCCATGGAAACCCAGAGTAAACTACATATGTAGCCTTCCTGTGCTGGATGTGATCGGTAAATGTTTTAAGATCTTTTTGTCCTAGGAGAAAATCATGATTGTCCATGCATGTAATCAGAGTCAGATGTGAAAAAACAATCCCCAAAGTATCGGTATTTCAGCTCTCTCTATTTATCTACGTGTGGAACGATAAACCTTGGGGGTCTTTTCTTTCAGGACAGATGGATTGTGTTTGTGCTAGAGGGTGGGAAGGGACCAGGGCGGTGTTCTTTCAGAACAGCTCTTGTAAAGTAAGTATGATGCTAATTCTGACTGGGGTGAGGTCTGGTCTGAGTGTATTTGGGAGAAGAGGGTAGTTACAAAGACAAGGTGGACTGCAGCTCCTTTCCTGGCTGTGCCCCAGGTGCCCAGGTTTTCCATAGAGTCTTGGTCTCATTGTCTTCCCCCACTCTCTTTTTCTGTGTCGGGTGCCTTTTTTTTGAAAAACTAACACAAGATCATTCATGCAATGTGTCATTTTACTAACCGACGAATGTACTAACACCCTAACGACTCATCTTTGTTTTTAGTTTTTTTAATTAACAATCGTTCTGTTCACAATTTTTAATTTCCTTTCTTCCCCCTTTTCCGCAAAGCACTCAGGCATCGGACACGCTATGGTAAACAAACTACATTGTCTGGTAGATATCATTCTTATTGTCTCTTTTTTTGGGTTTGCCGTGTGTTGCCCCCCTTTTCCTCCCCAAACCCCCCTTTTATCCTCTTTAGAGTTGTTACTTCTTTTAAAATTTTCTGTTGAATTAAATACGAGCCTTTCTTTTTCTTTAAGAAGAAAATGGAAGGGGATGCACCTGTCCTGACACTATTTGGATGAGTTTGGTTGGGACAGTTTTCCTTTTCTCTACTTTGTAATTTTTTTTTCCTAAAAGAAAGTTTTTTTTAAAGAAATGTTCTTTGTTGAGCTAAATTCGTTTTGTTTTGTTTTCTTATTTTGTGAGTTCCAAGTTATCGACTAGGGACAACAGAGATTTCTATTGAGGACTTTCTTCTCTCCGTGTCTTCCTACCCCTCACTCGTCCTCCCTTCTTTTCCCCCTTCCCCACTCCCGAATCCCTTTTTTCTTTCCCTTTTGTGTGGCCACGGCTGCCACAGGTGATCTGGGGAGGAAAGTACTCGACTTCCTGTATTCTTCCGTTCCCTCCTTTCACCATACTTCCCACCTTGGCCAAAGGGAGCTGTGCCAATTTGTGTTCTCCGTACAAACTCTGCATGGCATGTTCCTGTCTCGTGAATTTCCCCATGGGCATCAGAATCTGTTCCCTTGTTTTCCTCCTCAGTACTAACAACCTACCAGTCATCAACCCCACTCCACGTTCTCCTCTCTCTTTTTTGTCTCCATGCTTCTTCATGCTCCTCTCACCCTTCATATATTTTGGGGTTGGGTTTGGACTTTTTCTTTTCTTTTTTGTTAGTAAGGGAGGTGGCAGGCAGGGGAAAGACTACCCTTTAGTTTTGAGTGTGTTTTCTTCTTTTCACTCCCATCTTGTTTTTCAGTTGGTTTAGTGCATGTAAGTGTGAAGTGGATTTTGATTCTCTTCTTTAGTGCTCTTCACCCTTGTCCCACTTGCCTCCCTTTTATTCTTCTGCCTTCTCTCTTGGCTCCAGATGATTTTCGCATGGGTGTGTCAGTGTACGGTGCGTGCACGCTTCGAGGCCCCATCTCTTCTCTGTGCCCTCTGCTCCTTTCATGGATGTTGGGTGTATGGGTGCCGTTTATTTCCTGTGGGCATTGTTATTATTTTGGCTATTATGCCTCATCATTCTTTTTGTTAGCATTGCCTTTTTTGGTTTGAATCATTTCTTCTCTGGCTGGTGGTGATGGCACACAAGGGAGGACAGGGGTTGGTGTCCTGGGTAGTCCGTGGCATGTATCACCCGTGACTCATCAAAATCAAGACCCTTTTCCTTCCCTCCCTGAATGCATGTTTGTCAGCGTGGTGTGAGCCCAAAAAGAAACAAATAAAAAAAGAAAAAGAAAAGAAAAAGAAAAAAACCATCAACAACCAAAGACCAACCCCCTAACAAACCCCATTGTCAAACATCTCCTTTGCTGTTTCTCACGACCACTATAAATGACAATCTTTCGAAAGTAAATGCTCATTTTACCAATGAACTGAGACGTCTGAGGATAGTTCCATTTTCTAGCCTGACTGAGTGAAGAGGGCAATGGGTAGAGCGAGTTGCTCAGCTTGGCAGTTCCGGAAAAACTCTCCCAGGAGTCTGCAGGGAGACACTGGAGGCTTGGGCCACAGGGAGGCAGACCAGAAAATGGAACTTGGCTGCACATACCAAAATCAACCCAAATTAGAAAGAATACCTCACCCAAATCTTAATGAAAGTGATGCCACCGGTAGGGGAAGCCCTGGATTTTGATAGGACTGTAAGGTCATTGTTGGGATTTTTGTTTTTTGTCCCTATGTCCCTCCACCAGGTGACAATCTCTGTGGATGGCATCCTTACCACGACGGGCTACACTCAAGAGGACTACACCATGCTGGGCTCAGATGACTTCTTCTATGTGGGAGGAAGCCCAAGTACCGCTGACTTGCCAGGCTCACCTGTCAGCAACAACTTCATGGGCTGCCTTAAAGAGGTAAGGTTCACCCATTCCATTTAATGCACTGACTGTCTAAGAACAAATGAAATTTTCAGCTCAGTGACTGGATCTGTCCTCTAGGCCATAGGTTGTAGCAGAAAAGACTCTGGACTTAAAAGTAGAGGCCCTAGGTTTTGATCCCAGTTTAAGCTGGTTGCAGGACCTTGGGTTCACCACTTAAGCACCCTGTGGTTCTGTTTCCTCATCTAACTGATGAGGAACCTGATCCCACAGGTAGCTGTGCTTTATAAATTACATGAAATAACTCAGACGAAAGGACTTTGAAATCACAAGGAACTAGACCTGTGTGAAGTTTGATTTTGTATTTTTGACTTGGCAAGTAGGGAAGCCTTAGCTAAAAGTGGCTCAATTTGTGGTTGTGTGTCTTGTCTAAAACATAACTTATGTATTATTTTACCTTTGCTGAGCTTGGTGTTCCCAATAGTCTCATTATTCGAGATGAAGGAGAGTTCTCAGAATATAACATTAAGGCCCAGAAGACTCGTTTTTCCTTTTTTTTTTTTCCTCCCTGAGAGCTAGCAGCTGTGAGAAAGCAGTGGAGCTTTACCATTACTCATTTATTACTATTGTAGCTAATGTGTTGAGACCTCTGTCTGAGAGCCAAGGAGCTTCAGTCAAGTGTAAGTTCAATCTCTAAGGTCAATTGTTGAGGCAAAAAGAATCAGACTTGATTTGCTGGAGTTCTTTCAGCACACAGTGTCACCAGAGCAGTGCACTGCACTTTTTTGTTTAATCTAAACTAAGCTTGATTGCCTAAGATAGCTGTACCATTTCCCTGTGGAAATTCCTTGAGAAGCTAGCAGTGTTCTTTCTTGTAGATAAAGATCCCTTGTGACATGTTATGAGCCTCCTCTCAGGGCACATGTTTTATTCTTATTATGGTTATTTGGAATTTGTTGCACGTCAGTTACAGATGAGATGGCATCACACGTGCACTCACTCACGCCACTCGGCTGTGAGCTGTGTCTAGACGGGACTTGCGTCTGTTACACCTGGCATAGAGCAGGTGCATAATAATTATTTACTGAATGGAGACATTTATCAAATAATCATTGGGTACCTTTTTTGTGCTGTAACTAACCTTAATGGCTCTTTGCAAACCACGGTCTCTGTGTGTGAAGACTTTGTAATCTGGGAAGAGAGATGAGATCTGTAAGGGAACAGTTATAGCTCAGGGCTCTATGTGTTCAGTGCCACAGATGAAGTGATCTAAGTGAGCAGAGGAAACAGATACATTTTAGGTGGGAGTCAGCATTGGAGAAGAATTGATATTTGAGCTGGGCCTTGCTGCAATAAACCATGTGTGCATTGAGAGAAAGGGGGAGGAAGGAGAGACATGACAAAGGAGGGAAAAATCCAATTACAGCTTTGTATTGTTCTTGTTCTGAAGGAAAAATGACAGGAGAAAAGTCTTAGAGAGTTTTCCTCTCCTGCTGGACATTACCTAGGCTTCTGCTGGCTACAGGGTCTCCACAGGTCATTCCTGACGGAATTGCAGTAGACATAGCGCACTTCTTCCCTGGGATTTACTCCTATTTAAGTAGAATAACGGTATAAACTACTCTGTCGAATGAACCCTGAAAGATTCTTAAACACGTTAAATCACACTCCATTGGAATTGCACTCTCATGCGGTATGTGGGCCTCTCACTGTTGTGGCCTCTCCCGTTGCGGAGCACAGGCTCCGGACGCGCAGGCTCAGCGGCCATGGCTCACGGGCCTAGCCGCTCCGCGGCATGTGGGATCTTCCCGGACCGGGTCACGAACCCGTGTCCCCTGCATCGGCAGGCGGACTCTCAACCACTACGCCACCAGGGAAGCCCAGATAGGAGCATTCTTGTTCCAAGTTTTTGGCTCAGGAATGAATTAAGCATTGATTGCTGTGGAGAGCTCATCCGTTTTTGTCGTGAAGCAGCCCTGAGCCTGGAGTTTCTCCTGGACTGGGTCTAGGGGTGGCCTCTGGGACTAATTTTCCCCTGCACACAATTATGTTGAACTATCTCTCCATTATGTATTTGAGACAAAGGAGCAATTTCCCAACCGCAGATCTATCAATCAGGAAGGATGCCCCTGAATATTTTGAAACAAGTCTCATAAAAACATGAAGATATCTCTGATGATTTTATCCACGCAGAACCTAAAGTAAATAAAATCTGCACGCACATGCACACCCACACACACGTACTCACATACTACACTGTCCAGATGGAGAGCAGACAGCTTCAAAAGTCTGTGAAAAGTGGCACTTAATAGCTTAAAAATTAAAGACAGTTCTGAAAACCAGTGTCAGTGACAGAAATAACAGTAATAGTAATAAAAATATGCACATATCTTAGCTAGCAGCTAAGCAGAATTTAAATCCAGGTCAAGTTAGAAGAAAGAAAGTCCAAAACAGTGAAGGAAGTGGTAGGCGAAACAAGAACTTAATATAAACTTTTGCACCATCTCTCCTTTACGTATATAGTATGGTCTTTCTAAGGGAGTTGGGAGGCCTTCTCATTTGTCTGAGTGCTTTAAACAGATAGCTTTGAGTTTAATGAAATCCTGGCATAGTCTTTCTTTCCATTTAATTATGATTCACTTTTCTGTGGGAAAGTCTAGGAAATTCTTCTCTTGTTCCTGGCATTTCTCTTTGACAATTTCGTAAACAGTAAAAGCTTCCAGCTATGTTGGGACTTCCCTCCTTGATAAATCCCACTTACCCACTTTAACTATTTCCCCTTAGAACAGTCAGACGTTATTTTACAACTTCTTCTTCCCTTCCCTTTCTCTTTCTTTCTCTTTCTTTCTTTTTCTGTCACCTCTGGCCATTTGTGGCTCTAAGCGGCCTTAAGCTGAGCTGGGTGCTTTTATGTTTCATTTTTTTCAAAATGGGAACATGGTGAAGACCTTATGGGATTTCTCTTCCAGATCGTTGATACTTTGTGTGTGGCACAAAATAGTTTTTATCTTTGGAACTACAGTTACTTCACACCTGGAAGTTAAGTTCTGGCTCCACTCTTTTATCTATCTATCTGTCTGTCTATCACATCTTTATTGGAGTATAAATGCTTTACAATGTTGTGTTAGTTTCTGCTGTACAACAAAGTGTGAATCAGCTATATGTATACATATATCCCCATATCCCCTCCCTCTTGTGTCTCCCTCCCACCCTCCTTAACCCACCCCTCTAGGTGGTCACAAAGCACCGAGCTGATCTCCCTGTGCTATGTGGCTGCTTCCCACTAGCTATCTATTTTACATTTGATGGTGTATATCTGTCCATGCCACTCTCTCACTTCGTCCCAGCTTCCCCTTCCCCCTCTTCATGTCCTCAAGTCCATTCTCTACGCCTGCGTCTTTATTCCTGTCCTGCCCCTAGGTTCTTCAGAACCATTTTTTTTTTTAGATTCCATATATATGTGTTAGTATACGGTATTTGTTTTACTCTTTCTGACTTACTTCACTCTGTAGGACAGATTCTAGGTCCATCCACCTCACTACAAATATCTCAATTTCATTCCTTTTTATGGCTGAGTAATATTCCATTGTATATATGTGCCACATCTTCTTTATCCAGTCATCTGTCGGTGGACACTTAGGTTGCTTCCATGTCCTGGCTATTGTAAATAGAACTGCAGTGAACATTGTGGTACGTGACTCTTTTTGAATTATAAGGTTTTCTCAGGGTATATGCCCAGTAGTGGGATTGCTGGGTCGTTTGGTAGTTCTATTTTTAGTTTTTTAAGGAACGTCCGTACTGTTCTCCATAGTGGATGTATCAATTTACATTCCCACCAACAGTGCAAGAAGGTTCCCTTTTCTCCACACCCTCTGCAGCATTTATTGCTTATAGATTTTTTGATGATGGCCATTCTGACTGGTGTGAGGTGATACCTCATTGTGGTTTTGATTTTCATTTCTCTAATGATTAGTGATGCTGAGCATCTTTTCATGTAGTTTTTGGCCATCTGTACGTCTTCTTTGGAGAAATGTCTATTTATGTCTTCTGCTCATTTTTGGATTGGGTTGTTTGTTTTTGTGATATTGCTGGCTCCACTCGAGTCAAAGTGATTGTGGATTTCACCTGTGTGCACAGCTCCTAACTTGATATCAGAGTGAAAGCGTGACAGAGAGCGTCCATGTTATCATCCAATTATTGAAGTACTCTGCATGCCCTAGTTATCAATTCAATATTTGTGTCCACTCAAGCATCACAAAAATCCCCACCTTGTACCTCTTCGTGGTTTTGTGTTTTAACATGTCTGTCATATTTTTGTTCTTGTTGTGTCCCCAGCTCTTAGAATTGTTCTTAGCACCTAGTGGGCGCTCAATAAATATTTGCCAAATGAAATCACATGTTTGTAAGTTTAAAAAATAGCTTTTAGATAAATGCTCTTAGGCACTGTTGACAATGTGACTTTCTTGGGATCATTAAAGAACATCCTGACACGGCAATGGTTGAATCTTTTAGGAACCTCCCAGCTATCTGAAATGAGTGAAGTATTACATAAAAAGGCCCAGCAAGACTAAAAGAAATGGGTTGGAACCCACTCTGAGAAGAACGGGATTGAAAAGGCTTTGAGGAGGCATCATAGTATAAATGAAAAGAATACTGGGTTTAAAATCAGAAAACCTGATTGGGAATACCAGCTTTATTACTTTACTGGCTATATGACCTGGAATAAGCCACTGATCTTATTTGAGCCTCACTTTCCTAACCTATAACATGGAGATGATAAGACCTCTGTTGTGTTCTTAAGAACAAGTAAAATAATATACGTAAAAGTGAAACCATACATAAATATACAATGATGTTTTGCTACAATAATTATGATTAAGGATTATGTAATCATTCTTATAAAACAGTTTATGAAATAAATTTAAGAGTAAGTGAATATACATTAGCACGTGCGTATGTTTGTATTTCCCATATTACCAAATCACTGTCTGGGGGAAAAACACAACTTTATTCTGAGGTTTGCCTTACTAAAATTCTCTCATCTTCACTGAAGTTGGAATAACCCATCCTACCCACCCTCAGTCATTACCTAGTCTGTTTCCTTTGGACACTGGTTTATTTGACAACTGTCAATCTCCCTTCTACGAAAATGTAAGCTCCCTGAGGACAAAGGCCTCATCTGTTCACAGGTGTTTCCCCAGCACCTAGAAGAGTTCCTGGCATAAAATAAAACACTCAATAAGCATGTCTGGAACAAATAAATAAATTAATTCATTACTGAGCTAACCTCATGGAGCTCTAAAATCTGGCAGAGTTTAGATCCACAGGTATATGCTGAAAAAATACAGTATGCCAAGGACAGTGCTGAGACACAGAGATGAATCAGACACAGTTCCTGCCTCAGAGGACCTCACAGTTAGTGGGGGACACACAAATATAATTTCAAGGAAAAGCAGTTAATGCACAAAAAAAGAGGCATTCACAGGCGTGGTGGGGCTGCTGAGGAGAAGGACTTAGTATATCATGGGGTTCAGGAAAACACCGTGGAGGAGATGATGCCCAAGGCTTGAAGGCAGGTAGAAATGAACAGGGAAGAAGTGGTGCTCCAGGGTGATGGGGCAGCATGAGCAAGGGCCCAGAGACAGGGCACGTCATGGTGTCTGGGTGAGGAACTTACAAACAGTTTGCCAATGTCAGGGCACAAAATATAAGGTCAGGAGTTCTGAAAATGTATCTGAAGAGTTAGGTAGGGGCCAGGTCATAGAGAGCTTTATATCACACTCTACCCTTGGACTTTGGGTAATGGAGAGCCACTGAAGGATCTGAAGTAGTAGAATGACATAGACTGACAGCTTCTCCGTCAGGCTTTAAATTCCTTGAGAACTGAAGTTAGTCCATCTACTACTTCTGCTTGATTCATCGTTTTGTCCTAGGGAGATGAGGAGGAGTTGGGAAGGCTGGTCCATTGGCTTTAGCACTGGGCCAGGAGAGTGCCTCTCTCAATCTTCAGGTTTCTGCAGAAAAGTGCTTCCTTCTAACTCCCATTTCAGTTTCCAATGACCCTCCTTGTCAGGACATTTATTTCTCCTTTCCTCTGTCCTTGACATTACTGAGCTACTGTTGTTGGATGAAGCACAGTGCAGTAGAGGAAAGCCAAATCAAGGCTGAGTTGCATGAATAGTGTCTCTATTATGAGGACCAGGGAGCTGACTAAAGCCCATCACAATATCCTCCTATGTGTCGGCGTCTTCTGTGTTGTTTGACTTGGTTCTTTCTACACCATCTTCCTTTCCCGTCAATCTGTTACTTCTCTGCTGGCATGTTGGTTCTCCATTTGGCTCTCCATTGCCCATGGAGAAGCTCTCCTGCTGCTGAGAACTGTGAGACCGACTGGTCTATCCCACCTTTCTTTTCTCATGGCATCCCTAGTGGGGAGGAAGGAAAGCAGGAGAACGGGGAGAGTGGAACACATATTTAAAGGAAAAAGGATTGGGTAGAACATCATTGTGCACATTACAATCCACATCCCTTGTGATTATTAGCCATTTAAACCTGAATGGGATTTTTGCAGCCAGAGATAGTCTCTGAACAGATGATTAATGGTTTAATCTGTAATAACTTTACATTTTATAGAACCCTGATAGGAGTCCACATCTGGTGAGCCAGGCTATTTAAGGCTGTGTTAATTCTGTTAATTCCTATATGTTTATTTGAATTGCTGGCACCTGTGGGCTTTAGGATAATGTGTTTGTTGTTGCTTTTCTTTTAAAAAAATATATGCCTATTTTGTCCTGTCTCACTGTCTTTTCTGCTGTCTGTTATGCGATCACAATTCCTCTTCTGGTTTTTCTTTTGTATTGTCCTCTTTTTCACTCGCTATACTTTTTTTACCCCTGTTCTCATTTTTCCTGCCTCTGTGCTTCTCAGGCTCTTGTTTTGGTGTCCTTCCTGATTTCTCAGGTGGGGATAAATCACTCTGTCCATTACTAGGCAAATTTAGGTCATGGCATTAGGCCTAAAATTTTCCTTTTTCCTATAGCTTTGAGAATACTGTGTGGTCCCATGATGAGCAAGATCCAGTGAGGGTTTTAGGGTCAACATGGAAGATGAGAGGAGGGTTGACTTTGGAAGCACAAGTCCAGGGCTTGAGTCTTGCGTAGACTCATTCATTACCAGCTGCAAGACTCTTAGCAAGCCACTTGAATGCTCTTAGCCTCAGTTTTTTCATCAGATAATAATACTTACGTCAGGCATTTTCATGTTGGGAACAAATGGGATAAAAAAGATGGAGGTGCTTTATAAACTGTAAAGCACTGTGCAAATGCTAATGTTACTATTTATGTTAATAAATGAAACCAAATTGATCAGGTATGTTTAAGGAAGCACTTACTTGCTGTTTCTGCAATTAAAAAACTGCAGAAGTTAGGAGAATCCAATGTATCTTAAAAAAGAGCAACTGAATTAGAACCTGGCTACCAGATGCATTTCTGGTACTAATTACAAAACCGTACAACCTCTCTGAACACCCATGTCTTGATCTGTAAAATGCGGATCGTTATCATTGTCAAACCAAACACACAGTACTGTGTGTAGAAAAACGTAGAAAAACAAGTTGGATAGCAAAGCAGAATTTATTTCCCCATCCTTAGGAAGATATGCACAGTGGGAGCTTGGAGGGAAGAATGCCTTGGCAGAATGGAAGGGCCAATGCAAAAAGGAGACCAAGAAGGACAAGATTCCAACAAGGTAGAAAAAAGTAGAAACATGAATCAGAATCTGGGAAGTTGGAAGAATGTAGCAGAAGAAGACAAGAAAGAGGAGAAACTGTGTCTCAGGAGAGGCCTATTGGGTTGACCATAGAAATTGCCATTTTTCTGGGTAAAAAAAAAAAGTCAAATATTGGCAATGTCATGTGAGTCAGTTTAAGAATGAAAATTTTTGAAGAGGATACACTGGATCTTCTTGAAAAGAGATTACCTTCTGGATTACCAGGAGCTGAAATGGGCAGGGGAGAGAATGGCATTTAATGCCACAGAGGAAGAGGAGACAAAGCCCTGAGCTACTGGGGAT
This sequence comes from Neophocaena asiaeorientalis asiaeorientalis, assembly GCF_003031525.2. Lineage (NCBI taxonomy): Eukaryota > Metazoa > Chordata > Mammalia > Artiodactyla > Phocoenidae > Neophocaena > Neophocaena asiaeorientalis. Next base: position 1,579,946 of record NW_020172456.1, on the reverse strand, counting down.
GTATGATGAATATGAGGTTTATTTCACAGAGGAGGCAAGATGTGAGCACTTAGCCCAGGATGGCTATAAGAAAGTGGTGTGTACCTGAGATAAAAGTGTCAGCGGGGCTGAAGCCACAGGACATGTAGTATTGCAGGGCTGTGGCAAACAGAAAGATGTTCTTCAGTTAATGCCTGAAGAAGATGTTAAAGAATGGTTTGCTTCTTATAATTGATGGGCTATTGATGGAGAAGTAAGATACGGTAAACATTTTTTTAAAGAGATCTGGTGTTCATTTTCCCTTATTTCAATAAATGTTTCTTGATTTTTATTTTCCTTCATGCTCAGTCCAGTGATGTAGTGGCATTGACTCCATTCCTGGCTCACCTGATGAGCATGTGAGCTCTGAGTCCATCAGGAACTTCCATTACTCTGGCTGTGGTTATTTTGTTCATAGCTGGGCACCTAACCCACACCTAATGTCACAGTTTGGATCAGTGACATTCAGTCTCAGGACTCTGTTTATATCTTGTAGGGGGGTACTTCTCCTTCCTTTGAGCTACAACTTGGGATGGTATAAAACTGACCTTCTGGCCGCCATCTTGCCTCCACAATGGGACTAAAAATGAAGCTAGAATGGAGAAAAGCAGAGCTAAAATATGGGGAGAAACTAGGTTCTGGTGACATTTTAAGGCCCTGGATCAAACATTCTTCCACCTAGACTACCTGGCTCTCCAGCCGTGATTGATTACATTCCTTCTTCTGTCTAAGCCAGCATGAGCTAGATTTTCTGTCATTTGCAACAGAGCCCTAAATGATGTGAAAGAATTCCTCACTCCTATTTTACCCCTGTCTTCTCTGACAAGAAAATAGGTCTTTGGCCAGGAAAAGATAGACGAAGTTAGGAAATTTAATATCAGAGCCTGTTAGAAAGCACCTAATTGGTCTGCATTAATTCAAAGTTCTTGACTTAGATGAATGATACAGGGAGAATTTGAAAATAAGATTTTTGAAATCCAGTTGGTTTTTGAGAAACTGTAGAGAATGGGGGAGGTTTGTATGACTCAAGATGGAAAAAGTGTAGATAGTGCAAGTTATGGGCTTACGAACTTCATTGGCATCTGGGCAAGATTTTGGATTGCATTATTAACAGAAGATATGAGCCCACCGAAGAAAAAAGAGAACCATAGTCATTCACTAAAAACACTAAAAACAAGCCATATAAGCAACTAAACTCACATATTATTCAATATTGTTACTATACTTAAAGCTCAGAAAAGTACCGTGGGCCTAGCATAGCGAAGTATCAGCAAGGTATTTGGCAATACCCTTTGTGATATCCTCATCCACAAGATGGGGAAAAAGGGATTGGATGTAAGAGCTATTCAGTAAAGCAGTGTCTCTTTAAATATACCACTGGGTCCTGGTAAATGGGTCCATTTTGGCTTACATGGAAGTTTCTGGTGAATGTCCAATGCTTTGTCTTACTCGCCATTCATTAGGGGCTTGAGGGAAGGTAAGAGAGGATGCTCGTCAACTTTGTGAATGGCAGGGAGCTGAGAACGATAGAAATTATGTGCCTTAATGTTCTGAGACTGAATTAATAAAGGTATGAAAACAAAGGAGGTGACAGTTCTATAGTATAATTTATTGGCGAAAATAGTACGCTCTGGAGCTAGAGTTCTTGGCTGCAAAACCCACCTCTATTCCCACAGTCTGTGGAATGCTGGGCAAGTTACTTAACCCTCTCTGTACCTCACTTTGCTTATTCATTAAATGGGTGGAATAATTATACCTACTTGATAGGGTTGTTGTGAGTATTAACCGAGATAATAATTTTAAACCCCTTAGAACAATGCCTGGCATATAGAAAATGCTTGGTAAATTGTGTTTATCAACATTACCATCATCACCACTGTGTGATAATCTGGTTACTGGGAGTATTTCTCTTCAGTTCTGAATGATAAGCACTTAAAAGTTTAGCTGACTAGTTGACAGAACATGTTTAGAGCCGAGCTAGGAAACAGATAGCAGTGTGCTCAAGAGTCTGACATAGAAAGAGTTGACTGATGGATCCAGGAACGTTTAACCTGAGGGAAAGATGCCTGAGCTCATGGGTTGAGAGTTGTCTTCGTATGTGAAGGACTGTCTTATGAAGTGGATTTGGACATGATTCATATATCTTTAGGAAGAAGAACTGGGGCAGTTGAGTGGAAGCTGGGTATTAAATACAAGGAAAACATTTCAATGAGAGCTGTCCAAAGTTGCCTTTAAAATAATGTATTCTCTGTCACTCAAGGCATCCAAGCAAAGTCTGGGCAACCGTCTTGCTGAGGTTGTAGAAGAGATTATAGCACAAATGACTATAGGCAGTCTTGATTTTCTAGCTTCCTTCTAAACATAAGATCCTATACATATACATACTCCATTCTTTTTTTTCAGATTCTGTTCCCATATAGGTCATTACAGAGTATTGAGTAGAGTTCCCTGTGCTGTACAGTAGGTTATTGTTAGTTACCTATTTTATATATAGTAGTGTGTATATGTCAAACCCAATCTCCCAATTTATCCCTCCCCCCTTTCCCCTTTGGTAACCATAAGTTTATTTTCTACATCTGTGACTCTATTTCTGTTTTGTAAATAGGTTCATTTGTACCAGTTTTTTAGATTCCACATATAAGCGATATCATTTGTCTTTCTCTGTCTGACTTACTTCACTCAGTATGACAATATATGTATCAAATTATCACATTATGTATCTTAAACTTACAATGTTATATGCCAATCATATCTCAATAAAGCTGGGGAGAAAAAAAACCCACGTAAGATCCTATAGTGAATGAGCCTTCTGAAAAGAAAGAATGGGACTTATTAATTAGACCAGGTTCATTGTGTTGAAGACTTTCCTGATTAATCTCCAAATCAGTTGACTACACATGTCCCACCGAGACTCACAGAGTTGCCCTTGCAGTAGGATTTGAGGTTCCCAGCCACTGTCATCACTTACTAGTCACTTATAATTATTTCTCTTTCCTCAGACCTTCACTGGCATCATCTCCAAAACCATGATAACCACAGCAATTATAATCATAGTAACAGCAATAAAGACTACCAGTTATTGAGCACTTAACAGTGTGGATGCACGCGAAGTATGTCTCTGTGGCTAAGTGTTTCGTATGTGTTCCCTAATTTAATTCTCAAAACAAACTCATGAGGTGGATTCTGTTACCATTACTAATTTGAATGTAAAGATAGTGGGCCTCTTGCCCAGGGCCACTCAGTTAGCAAGGATTGGAGCTGAGCTCTAAATACTGTTGCCGTCGTGACTCCTGCTGCCATCTCTACCAGCTCAATCGAAAGACTTGGTGAAGAAGAAAAGGAAGAAGCTTTTCAGGAAAAGGTTGGTAATTCTGTGGTTAAACCCACTCTAGGGAATGGTCTCTCACTACTATTTAGAGGCTTCACTTCAGAGGAGAGGTCATTTAATCAGGCAAAAAATGTCCTGCTGGGAGACTGGATACCGTTACGTATTTCTTTCACCTTGCCATTGGTTGTTCTGAGAGGAAGGCAGTTTTCGCTTGATTTCCGACTCTGGGCAAACTGATATTGCTCAACCTGTTAATGGAGGAATGATTTTTATTATGGGACCTGAGTGGGCAGTAGCTCCTCTTGGTATAAATGCCAAGCAGTGGAACACCTTTTTCTTGAGGTGGGCAGCACATCTGTACTTTTGTTCCTGCCCAGTATTTTCTGAGAAGTTGGAGCTATTTGCCTCCAATACCCTCAGAAAGCCAGAATGAGGAGCTTTCTGGGCTTATGGTGAATTTTCAGTCTGATTCTGGGAGTCTCTCATTTAGCTTTGCCATTTGTTTTCTCTTCAGGATAAATTCAGTGGAACTCATTGCTTTCTAAAAATGTCACTTATTTACAGCAAATGTAATCTACCACAGCATTCCCACTGAGACAAAGTCTCTTGTGTCTTCAAATGCCTCAAAGGGGACAGAAAAAGTAGTCCTTGTACACATATACCTACAGGGTTAAAGTCATCATTGAGCTAATTAATTAGCTAATGTTTTTTAAAATTGCTTTGCAAATGCCAAAACGACTCTGACATTAGCGTTATGTGCTTTTGTAACCTTGTGTTCCATCCCACCATGTGGACAGTATGCCACAACTAGTTTCTGCATAAATTTCAAGAGAGATAGAAGGACACATTTTTCACTTTGAAACTCAATGAAGATGGTAGCATAGGACAGCAACATTGCACACCAATTATCAACCAGTAAAATTCTCCTCCTTCCCTTTCCCCCAGCTTCTCCCTCAGCAGCCAGTACTGGCAGATGATCGATCTCATACTTCATGGAGAGCATAGAAAATCTTTAGCTTATGCTTGCTAAAACTCTTCTCCCTCCATTTTTAGATTTACCTTCAAAGATAGTTATTGCTACCTTCTCTTCTTCTGTCTTATAGGATGAGCTGTCCTCCTCTTCTCTGAGTGTAACTGCTATTCTCTTTTGCCTGTTCTGAGATTTAGCCCCTTTAAGGAATCCCTCCCTTTTCAGTTACCTTAGATTTTCTCTTCACCTCTTTTCTATTCCCTCAAACTAGAGACATGCTCAAAATAGTTTTCTTGATTCTTTCCTGATGAATTTGCATCTTAGTTCATTCCTTATTTCAGTGGAAAACTTCTTGGGAGAGTTGTATGTGTGTCCCACCTTCTCTACCTCATGGTTACTCCACACCCTCTGCGATTGCAGCCACCCACCAAAGCGCCACACCTGTCCTCAGCACTTTAGTAGAATTGTGTCTTCTGGCTTTGCCTTGCTTAAGTTAGGAGCACTTTATTGTATGCTCTCACAGCTCTCAGTTCTTAACTGCCTTGCATTATAAGTGCTATTATAGTTTATAGTACATTGTATTTTAATGATCTGTGCTCATATGTTTCCCTAGTAGTATGGGCTTTTGGGAGCAGGGACTAGGATTTCTACAGATTGAGTATTCCCTTTAGAGTTGCATAAGTCCTGGCACATGAGTAGATGGAAAATATTCTTCAAAAAATTAATAAATACTTGTGAATATCAGTAATAAAACTATTGCTTTAAATTTCCATTTCTGCCTATATCCATTTTCTCAACAGCATATCATTCATTGACTTATTCATGAGTGCAGTGTATATTCGTGGAGTGACTACTCTGTTATCACATCTGCTCTAAGTGTTGGAGTATGTGGTGAATGAGACCATATATAGGGTCCCTGAGCTTATGGAATTAATGTTATGGTTGAAGGAGACTAATAGCAAATGTGTAAAGACCTAATTAAGATACTTTGCAATAATGATATGTGGTATGAAGGAAGTAAAAGAGAATAACGGGGTAGTGAGTGGCAAGGAGGTTGGGTCTCCATTATTAGACTGAGTGGTCAGGGAATTATCACCTCTGAGGAGTTGCTAATTAAGCTGGGACCTAAGATGCAAGAAAGAGTCAACTGCACAAAGATCAGGGAGAGGCTCTTCTAATCAAAGGAAGCTGCAAGGATGAAAAGGACCCCAGGCAAGGGAAAGCTTGACATGTTCAAGACATGGCAAGGAGACTGATGTAGAAAACAAGCTAGTGGTTACCAGAGGGGAGTGGGGCGGGGGGAGGGGCAAGTTAGGGGTATGGGCTTAAAAGATACAAACTACTCAGTATAAAATAGATATGCAACAAGGATATATTGTATAGCACAGGGAGAATTACAGCCATTCTCTTATAATGACTTTCAGTGGAGTATAGTCTGTAAAAATGTTGAATCATTATGCTGTACACCCGAAACTAAAATAGTATCGCAAATCAGCTATACTTCAATTTTAAAAAAAGAAATGGTAAGGAGACCATTGTGGCTGTGGCTCAGGGAGAGGGGGTGTGAGAGGAAAAATGTTTATGCTTAGACATCCGGCTTGTCTTAAAAGGTCCAAGTTAGGCAATATCAACATGTCAAGCTTACCTCCACCTTGGAGTCTTCATTTGCTGTTTGTCTCCTATCTAGGTTGACTTTCTCTCTCCCTTTATTCCAGAGGACAAGGTGTCCCTCCAGGTTTCTGAGCTCACCTGCTCAACTCTGCTGAGCATCTCCTTCTCTCCCGTCACCTCCTGGCATCTACTCTTCAATTATCCCCACGCTCTCTTGCACCTTTGATCCTTGCCTCTCTATTTGTTTTTCCTTTGCAGGCTACAAACATGTGCTAGTCTAGCCTGTCCTTACATGAAATCCTTCCCTTGACCAGTACCTTCTTAAACTCAGGGAGAGAAAGAATGCTTCTTTCCCAGAGATGGTAGGAAAGGAGACAAAACACAGAATGGTTTTGAGGTTTGAGAAAGGAACGATGAGAAAACTCACATGGGATGATCCATATCTGTCTAGAACAGAGGCGGGGCAGTGTGTTAAGTGTGAGAAGAATGCATGGTTATGTATAATCCGGTAGGTTTAGAACAGCTGACACTACTGTCGTCACACATTCACTCAAGTTGGAAACCTCAGGGTGAGCTCTGATCTTTCCTTCTCATTCCCTTTCTTCCCCTCTGCCCTCATCGCATCAGCCCCAAATCCCATTGACAATCCCCTTGTTGTATTTCTCATTCATTTCTCTCCTTTCTGGACAGTCGGCTCTCTCCTCCCCCTCTGCCTTCACCTGTTGTTGTGGTGTCATAACGAGTTTCCCCACCTCCATTCTCTCTGCCTGTCTCTAGTCTGCATTCTGCCCCACCTTGCCTTCTGTGCTGCTTTTCAGTAACATCCAGGGTCCACCAAGAGCCTGTGTTCTTCAGCGCCCACTCATGGCCTTCCGTAGTTTGGCTTCAACTTTGTCACCTCTTCCTCATACTTCCTCCCTCTAGTTAACCAGAGTGGCTGTTTCATCTTATTCTAAATATATGTTCTGAGTTCTTGCTTTTAAAACTTCCTTATCTGGATATCCCAGCCAAGGATTTCACCCGTTCTCTCTGCCATGTGACTCTTACGCATTCTTCCAGGACTCATCTCATGGTTGCCTGCTTGACCGGTCACCCTGGTTAGCAGGGATCTTTCTCATTTCTGAATTCCAAGCACGTTTATATGGTATGTTGTGTGGGAGCTCAGATTCTGGAGGCAGACTTCTGGGCTTAAAGTTTTGTTCTGCCACTTACTATCTGCATGCCCTCGGACAATTCAGTCAGCTTCTCTGAAACTCAGTTTCTTCATCTATAAAATGGATTTCTTTTTTCTTTAAATTGAAGTATAGCTGATTTACAGTGTTGTGTTAGTTTCTGGTATACAGCAAAGTGATTCAGTTTCTTATATATATATATTATATATGTGTGTGTATATTCTTTTTCATATGCTTTTCCATTGTGGTTTATTGCAGGATAGTGAATATAGTTCCATGCTATACAGTAGGACCTTGTTGTTCATCTGTTTTATATATAGTAGTTGTATCTGCTAATCCCAAACTCCTAATTTACCCCTCCCCCACCCCCTTTCCCCTTTGGTAACCATAAGTTTGTTTTCTATGTCTGTATATTTCTGTTTTGTAAATAAGTTCATTGTGTCGTATTTTAGATTCCACATATAAGTGATAACATATAGTATTTGTCTTTCTCTTTCTGACTTGCTTCACTTAGTATGATAATCTCTATGTCCAGCCATGCTGCTGCAAATGGCATTGTGTCATTCTTTTTTTATGGCTGAGTAGTATTGCATTGTGTATATATACTGCTTCTTCTTTTTCTGTTCATCTATTGATGAACATTTAGGTTGCTTCCGTGTCTTGGTCATTATAAATAGTTCTGGTATTAACATTGGGGTGCATGTACCTTTTTGAATTATAGTTTTCTCTGGATATATGCTCAGAAGTGGGACCGCTGGATCATATGGTAGCTCATTTTTAGTTTTTTAAAGAACCTCTATACTGTTTTCCATAGTGGCTGCACCAATTTACATTCCCACCAACAGGGTAGGAGGGTTCCCTTTTATCCAGACCCTCTCCAGCATTTGTTATTTTTAGACTCTTTAATGATGGCCATAAAATGGGTTTCTTAATAGTACTTACCTCAGAATTTTTATGAGAATCAAATGAAATGATGCAATACCAGCACATGGTAAGTGCTTAGTAAATATTGGCTATTCTTGCCATTTATTTGGTCCTTAAAATGACCTGCATTTGTTTGTTAGCTTTTCTGGCAGACATATAATCCCTTTGAGGCAGAGAGGTTTTTGTAGTTTCAGCAGTGCTGTTTATATCATAGGTTTATTAATTAAAGGGAGTGGAAAGTAATTTATATCCCTCAAATGAATTTCTTGGTTGACTATAAGGAAGTTGCTGTTTCTCCATACCATAGTTTGACCCCAATTGAAATGATCCCATCTGCAAAATGAAAATAGTAATTTCTTCTTTATAGACAGTAAAAAAAACTTCATTCATGGATTAATGAAAGGTATGTGCATACATGAAATATGAATTCAGTGATTTCATATTTTTAAATTCCTGGTAATCAAATGGTATTGTGATGGTGTTAGCATACTTTTTGTTCACAGATATTTTAAATGAAACAGTTCTGAAAGTTGATGTTTAAAATGCTAAAGGAAATAAAACTTATCATGTATTAGCTTGACGGCCACCAATGTCCCTTTCAAGTCTAAAATTCTTATAAATTATAAATTGCTTTGAAATGTCTTAAAATCCCCCAATTACCTTTAAATGATCGATTTAATGAGCTTCTGTTATGTTCCAGGTATAGTGTCTGGAATACAAAGTGAACTGGGCACAGTTCCTTCCTTGGAAGATCTTATATAGTTCAGTGGTTGGCAACTTTTATCTGTAAAGGGCCAGGTTAGTGGCTCTCAAATGGGGACAATTTTGACCTCAGGGAACATTTGGCAGTGTCTGGAGATATTTTTGGTTGTTAAGACTGGAGTGGGGGCTGGGTAGATGGAGTGAAGCAAAGGGGTAGTGAAGTGGTGGGGTAGGAATGCTCCCGACATTTAGTGGGTAGAGGCCAAGGCTGTCGCTGTCCATTCTACCGTGCATAGGACAGTCTCTCTGTGGCAAAGAATTATCCAACCCCAAATCTCAATAGTGCTAAGATTGAGGAATTCTGGACCAGATAATAAATAGTAAATAGATAGTACAGATATGGTTTTGTGGGCCAAGGGTCTCTGTCAGAACTACCAAATTCTGCCTTTATACCAGGAAAGCAGCCACAAATAATATGTAAACAAATGGATAAGTCTGTGTTCCAGTAAACTTTATTTACATAAGAAAGTAGAAAGTAGGTTGGATTTGGCCCTAGGACAGTGCTTCCACCGTAGCAGTTAGGCAAATAGAACAACTCCAGGAAGAGGGAATAGCATCAGCAAAGACATAAACATGTGAAACATGTGAAGTAGTGTGGTGAGTGTGGGAAATTAATAATAAGAATAAAGGGAGTGGGGGTGGTGGTGGTAGTAATAATAATAATAGCAGCTAACATTTAGGGAGCACTTACTGTATGCCAGGAACTCTTCTTAGTATTTCACATGTGCTAACTCATCTCCTAGAAACAGAGCTCAGTGTGGCTGGGTCATGTGAGATTAGGTAGGAGCTGTGAGTATGTACTGGAGCTAGGATATTATTCTATACGTGGGTGAAACTAGAAATGAGAAGAGCAGCGAGGAAACAGTAAGACTTCTCAACTTGATTGGACGTTAAGGGTAAGGGTAGAGAGAGGTCACAAGTTTCTGGCTTGGTGACATTAATGGAATATAGAGCTACTGGAGGAGAGGCAAGCTTAATGGGGAAAATGCTAAGTTTAGTGTTGAATGTGTTGTGTTGGAGGTGCTTATGTTATCTGGAGTTCAGAGTCAAGTTCAGATAGTTGGAGCTGTAACTGTAATAAGAATATAAGGAAATATTGTTAAGTTATTTAAAATCGGTGAACCCAGGTAAGAAAGCACATCCTATAGAACAATGGTTTAAAAAAAATAAAAGAATCCTGAGAGTCACTAATATTTAAAAGAAGAGTAGGTTTAAAAGGAAAAAATCAGGGAGGTAGGAGGAGAATCTGAGAAAGTGGTATCACGGAAGGCAAGAAAGTAGAAAGTTTCCAGGGCTTAGTGCCAAAGAGAGCACCAGTAAGTTGAGAACTGAAAGGGCCCTTGTAACTGAGAATTCAGAGGTCATGGGTAATTTTATTTTGCTTTTGAATCAGAGAAACTTAATTGTTTTGAAATTCAGAGGCAAAAAGCCAGTAGAAGTGGAGAAGCTAAAGATATAAGAAACATAAATGTTGAAACAACATCCCAGGAGATAATTCCTAACTTTCCTTAAGTATTCATTATGTAAAGTATGTACAAGAAATCTTATATTTTGTAGGCTTATATTTTGAGTTGTAGTACATTTTTTAGAAATGCATTTTTATATAATCTTTCAATGATTCATGTTTTATAGTTATACTCTCCTTCCCCCAATTGTTTAGCTCTATCATTAGATTCTACTGAAGTTGTGGGCTGGAGGGGCTCAACATCTATTTGTTATAATACAATTTAAAAGCCATAATTGTAGGACAGTAAAACTTTGGAGATATTTTTATGTGATTAGCAAATAGGACACCAACCTCATAGATGTGAAATTTTAAGACACCAAAGAATATCTAGAACACAGTGTCAATTCAGTTGAGTTCAGTTCAATTTAAGTCATTCATTGAATGCCATGCATTTTTATTAACAGTGATATGACAGAATGTTTTGCTCTCAAACAGCTTACCATCTTATCTGTTTTGTATGTTTATTGCACAAAGGATTTACAGCAACTAAGAATGTCATTGATGAGAAATGCTTTACATACACAAAAGCACTTGAATCTAATCATGAAGAAATGTAATGAAATGCTATTATCACATGTAGAATCAGTGGTACAAGCAAGGTGTACTTGCAGGAAGGGAGAGTCTAGCATGTACTGGAATACTGGAAGCATCTCCATTTACCAGCTCTATATGGTTTTCTTCTCTGGAGAGAATTTAACTAAAGTACTCTTAATAGAAGAATAAATGCCAGTGATAAAGTACCAAGGGGTGATCCAAGCCATCAAAATACTGTTGGCTCCTTGAGGACAGACTGTATCTTATCTTTGTATTCCCCTGGGCCAAGGCACCATGGCTACCATTTATTAAGTGCACAGTCAGTGCTGGATTGATTACGTTTGGCCACTGGATTAATGCAGTGGAGGCAGGTTGGACCGTGTGCTTTGTGGACACTCTCCAAATAAGGGTGCCAGTGACAGAGAGCTTCAAGGTCAAGAGAAAGTGAATTGTAAGAACTCCACCTGTAGAGGACAGGGAGTGAAAATGTCTTTATAGGAGAAGAGAAGGCTAAGTGTTGGATGCATTATCAATGGGAGTTGGTCACACCCCCTGGGTTTCTTCCTACCTTACAACAGTACTTGATTCATAAAAACATGCTTCCTTTGTGAATGAATGAGCCAATTCTGGCTTAAGGTAGACAAACAAAAAAGAAATAACCAGTGCTTCCACCATAGCAGTTTCTTATGAAAGGAATTTAAGGTTAAGATAAAGCTTTATGAAAAAAATAAAGTGAAATCCATAAGACTTTTAGTTCTCACCTCTGTGGGTTAATCACACTGGCAGTTTCACGAAAACAGCGTTGAGAGTGACTGCTCTGTGATTTTTGCTAGGCTTTTAGTCCCTATAGACAAAAAAGCCTTTCTGAGAGAGATTTGAAAGTTGTGGAGTCTGATAACACTGGTAGTTGTCAGGTTTTTCTCTAATGAACAGCTTATCAGTAAATGTGCTCAGTGGTTAATTACCACATTAGGGCTTATTGGCATAAAGTGTAGTAGAATGCCCATTATCCTTATGCAAATTTGGATTTACTGCAGGTTAAATCCTGTGACCTGAAATCTAAGTCACCTGTCATAAATTAACAGCCCTATGTAGTAGCCCTGCTGGGATTGGCAGTGACAAAGGACCCCAGGAGTGGGGTGAGTGAATCAAGCCTGTGTGGGTTGGACTTGCTCTTTGGAATGTCTCACAAAGGCTGGTGGAGCTAATTGTGCCACAGAGGCTGTTGGCTGTTTTTGTTTTGTTTTGATTTTGTTTCATTTTAAGGGCAACCACGTGGCCCAAGCCACTGTTGATGCCAAGGGGTGTCCTCCACCAGGTGGCCTGGGGCATTTGGAGTTGTAGGATTCAGGTAAAGCTGTGCTGTAGTGTCAAGAGACCTGTCAAATTAGGGGTGTGGATCCTAAGATAAAGATTCAGATTCCCAGGTGTTTTCATCAGCTTAGACTGCTATAACAAATACCATAGACCAGGTGACTTAAACTACAGACATTTATTTCTCATAGTTCTGGAGGCTGGGAAATCAAGGTTTCCACAGATTTGATATCTAATGATTCTCTTCCTGGTTTTTACATGGCTGTCTTGATGGACAGAGAAATCATCTCTCCGGTGCCTCTTCTTATGAGGGCACTAATCCCATCATGAGGGCTCGACCATCATGACCTCATTACCTTCCAAAGGCTCCACCTCCTAATGCGATCACACTGGGGATTAGGGCTTCAACACATGACTCTGGGTGGGGGGGGGCGGGGGGACACAAACATTCAGTCCATAGCATCTGGGAAGGCTTGGGACTCAAAGTAGGGAAGGCCAATCTAAGCAGACTGAGGTTCACAGTTGTCTCGGGTATTTCAAAAGGAATGGAGCACAAGGCAGCATATTCAAGAGAAGGCAGGCCTGCAGTAGAGCAGGAATGAGTGTCACACAGTGACCATGTGGGAGCCCATTGCTCAGGCGTACCCCTGGGTTTACAGACCTACTCCCACACTCTGGGACAGAGGTGGCTACTCCTGTCCCATCAGGACTGACTCAGGAAAGAAGGGAGCCCGGGGCCCTGTGGGTCTCTCAAGTTACACTCTGCTGACTTGAGGTTAAAACAAGGCGGGAGCTGGTCTGACATAGTCAAAGCCTCATTCAAATCTATTTGCTTATAAAAGCAAGTTGGTGTTTGGTGTTTAGGGACTTCTAATACATTTATGGACACTGATTGATATTTCTGCAAACAATGGGGGACCTTTCTGAAGCCCTAGAGCCCTGGCTACTGTACCCTACTTCCAGCATATTGAAATCCGTAACTAAGAACAAGAGGCTCTCGACATCTCAAGGATAGGAAAATCATTACTTCAGAGGTCTCTTCAAATGAATCATTAGTGCTCAGAAAGGGAACTAGAGCCTTTCATGCCTAGGGCATGTGTCCAGGTAATTTTGGCGGGGAACAACTTTTCTTACCACACTGTGAGTGTTTATGTGGCTGGGGCAGAATACGTTGTGGTGTCAGTACTGCTCCATTAGCAGTGAGTGTGGTGGGTGAAAGTTCTTTCATTGGTCCCCAGGGTGAAAACAGCCTGGTATTTATAGGCTATTAGAGGCAAGGAGTTTAGGGAGGCAGGTGACTTGTCAGCTTTTTACACCAATGACTTTTCTGTCTTCCAGGTCACGTTAAAATATTTCCCTTGAATCAGGAAAATAGTTCTTTTCTGTCCCATCCTAAGTTCACTGTCTTAGAAGCATCCGTAGAAAGCATCCCTCACTCTTCAGAATTTCCCATTACAAAAGAGGAGCAAGGCTTTCTCTATTTAAGGACAGTACAAACTGTTTTAGCTGTAAGATGTAGTCCACGAATTACCGAGGCAAAGAAGAACATGGAGCAGCAGTGTGTTCTCCACACAGCAAGTACTCATTGTAGGATGATGAGCAATTAGAGTGGATGCCAAGTAGGTGGGGCCAGGCCCAGAAGAAGCACTTATTCACTGTATAGAAAATGTCAGACCAAATGCAGCTTTGAAGCTCTGTCTGGTCTCACTGTCCTGTGAACTGACTTAAGGCCTAGATGAGAGGCACAGTTGAGAGGCCTTCTTTCCTTTGAACCTCACCTTCTTGACCACTTAGCCTTCTAAGCATTGGAGGCAGGAGAGGTCTCCCAAATGAGAATCAGCCCAAGGTTATCTTATAGCAACCAAAACATGAGAGACAAGAAATAAAGGGATGAGAGGAGTCTAAGTCTCATATAAGACAAAGACCCAAGAGGTGGTTCTTCTGAGAGCCCATCGTATAGAAAAGAGACCCAAGAGGAAAGCTGTGTGCAGAGATACAGGAGAGTAAGTGGCCCCCTTTATTTCCATTTATTAAAACGTTATCCCTCTAAAAGCTTTCAGTCCTTCTTGAGTAGGTCCATTGGGTCACTGATGAGTTATTTTGCCCTCAACTAATTTCAAAGCTTGAAGAAAGGATGAGAAGACAAGCTTTGAGCTATCGCTAGTGAAATTATAGGAAAAAATAAGTTTTATTATTATGCCAGCTCAGATATATTGGTAATGGTAGAGTTACGAAGGAGTCTGGCATCACAGGAAACAATTATCCTTGAGTTGCTATTTTGCTTTCTAGTTCATGTTTTACAACTTTATGTGTTTCTGTCCTTAAGCAATATATACTATAATTTGAGTGTTTGAAATTTGTATAAATGATATCTTACTGTACATATCTTTGTATAACTTACTTTTTTATTTAACATAACATTTTCAAGATTTATCATAGAAGATTCATTTTAAGATGGAAGATAGTAGAGTTCATTTATTCATGTTAACTGCTATTTAGTATCCCATTGTAGGAATATACTTTGTTTTACTTATTCTTGCCCTTTTCTAGTATGGCTCGATATTTATGTTGTTCCCAGTTTTCGGTATTTCAGTTAAGGCTAGGGTGAATACCCCTGTATGTATTTTTATTCACATCTGTGCCAGAGTTTATCTAGGACATATACCTAGAAGTGAAGTTGTCTGCTGGGTCGTAAGCTGTGTGCATCTTTAACTTGACCAGATATTGCCAAATTGCTCTACAAAGCGGTGTGCAAATTTGCACTCCCACTAGCAGTATGTGAATGTTTCTGTTTCCTTGATCCTTGACAATATTTGCCATTGACTGTAAATCAGATTATACAGTATAAGCCAACTCAATGGAGTTTAAGCCAGATTGACCCTATAAAATATATACCTCCAATCTTCTCTCAGTTTAAGTTCCTCATTCCAACTGAGACTCTACAGACCTTAAGGGGGTATAAATTGCATGTTTCTTACCTTTTTCCTTCTTACTCTGCTAAGCCCCAGTGAGAGGCTGCCCATTCAGGTGTCAGTTTGGAGCTTGTCTATTTATCAGAAGAAACTTGCTGTCTTGCCACTTAAAAATGTGTAGTTCTTCTAGTGCTTACAAAATTTTATTACCCAACTGCAGTATTTCAGATGTACTGCCTTTATAAGAAATGTCAGGATACATGAGAAGATCACAGTCTGAATACTCACATTCAGAAGATAAAGCAAAAGATACACGCTACTATATATAAAACAGATAAAGGAGCCCTTAGAAATGTTTAACAAAGACCTAAAAGAATTAAAGAACAAACAAACAGACATGAACAATACAACAACTGAAATGAAAACTACACTAGAAGGAATCAATAGCAGAATAACTGAGGCAGAAGAACGGATAAGTGACCTGGAAGGCAGGTTGGTGGAATTCACTGCTGTGGAACAGAATAAAGAAAAAAGAATGAAGAGAAATGAAAACAGCTTAAGAGACCTCTGGGAAAACATTAAGCGCAACAACATTAGCATTATAGGGGTCCCAGAAGGAGAAGAGAGAGAGAAAGGACCTGAGAAAATATCTGAAGAGATTATAGTCGAAAACTTCCCTAACATGGGAAATGAAATAGCCACCCACGTCCAGGAAGTGCACAGAGTCCCATACAGGATAAACCCAAGGAGAAACACTCCGAGACACATAGTAATCAAATTGGCAAAAATTAAAGACAGAGAGAAATTACTGAAAGCAGCAAGGGAAAAACAACAAATAACATACAAGGGAACTCCCATAAGGTTAACAGCTGATTTCTCAGCAGAAACTCTGCAAGCCAGAAGGAAGTGGCATGACATACTTAAAGTGATGAAAGAAAAGAACTTACAAGCAAGATTACTCTACCCATCAAGGATTTCATTCAGATTTGATGGAGAAATCAAAAGTTTTACAGACAAGCAAAAGCTAAGAGAATTCAGCACCACCAAACCAGCTCTACAACAAATGCTAAAGGAACTTCTCTAAGTGGGAAACACAAGAGAAGAAAAGGACCTACAAAAACAAACCCAAAACAATTAAGAAAATGGTCATAGGAGCATACATATCGATAATTATCTTAAACATGAATGGATTAAATGCTCCAACCAAAAGACACAGGCTTGCTGAATGGATACAAAAACAAGACCCATTTATATGCTATCTACAAGAGACCCATTTCAGACCTAGGGACACGTACAGACTGAAAGTGAGGGGATGGAAAAAGATTCCATGGAAATGTAAATCAAAAGAAAGCTGGAGTAGCAATACTCATATCAGATAAAATAGACGTTAAAATAAAGAATGTTGCAAGAGACAAGGAAGGATGCTACATAATGATCAAGGGATCAATCCAAGAAGAAGATATAACAATTATAAATATATATGCTCCCAAGATAGGAGCACCTCAATACCTAAGGCAAATACTAAGAGCTACAAAAGAGGAAATTGACAGTAACACAATAATAGTGGGGGACTTTAACACCTCACTTACACCAATGGACAGGTTATCCAAAGTGAAAATAAATAAGGAAACAGAAGCTTTAAATGACACAATAGACCAGATAGATTTAATTGATATTTATAGGACATTCCATCCAAAAACAGCAGATGGAATGGACATACTCTTTCTTCTGACGTGTGTATGGAACATTCTCCAGGATAAATCACATCTTGTGTCACAAATCAAGCGTCAGTAAATTTAAGAAAATTGAAATCATATCAAGCATCTTTTCTGACCACAACACTATGAGATTAGAAATCAATTACAGGGAAAAAAACGGGAAGAGCACAAACATATGGAGGCTAAACAATACGTTACTAAAAACCAAGAGATCCCTGAAGAAATCAAAGAGGAAATCAAAAAATACCTAGAGACAAATGACAATGAAAACCCTACGATCCAAAACCTATGGGATGCAGCAAAAGCAGGTCTATGAGGGAAGTTGATAGCAGTACAATCCTACCTCAAGAAACAACAAAAATCTCAAATAAACAATCTAACCTTACACCTAAAGGAACTAGAGAAAGAAGAACAAACAAAGTGCAAAATTAGCAGAAGGAAAAGAATAAAGATCAGAGCAGAAATAAATGAAATAGAAACAGAGAAAACAGTAGCAAAGATCAATAAAACTAAAAGCTGCTTCTTTGGGAAGATAAACAAAACTGATAAACCATTAACCAGACTCATCAAAAAAAAAAGAGGGAGAGGACTCCAATCAAAATTAGAAATGAAAAAGGAGAACATACAACAGACACCGCAGGAATACTAAGCATCCTAAGAGACTACTACAAGCAACTCTATGCCAATAAAATGGACAACCTGGAAGAAATGGAAAAATTCTTAGAAAGGTATAACCTTCCAAGACTGAACCAGGAAGAACTAGAAAATATGAACAGACCAATCACAAGTAATGAAATTGAAACTGTTATTAAAAATCTTCCAGCAAACAAAAGTCCAGGACCAGAATTCTATCAAACATTTAGAGACGAGCTAACACCCCTCCTTCCCAAACTCTTCCAAAAAATTGCAGAGGAAGGGGCACTTCCAAACTCATTCTATGAGGCCACCATCACCCTTATACCCAAATCAGGCAAAGA
Source organism: Neophocaena asiaeorientalis asiaeorientalis (assembly GCF_003031525.2). Lineage (NCBI taxonomy): Eukaryota > Metazoa > Chordata > Mammalia > Artiodactyla > Phocoenidae > Neophocaena > Neophocaena asiaeorientalis. The sequence goes on along the minus strand of NW_020172456.1, from coordinate 1,562,199 downwards.
TAGAAAAAAAATTACCAATATCACTGATGAATGTACATGCAAAAATCTTCAACAAAATACTAGCAGACAGAATCCAGCAACACATTAAAAGGATCATGCACCATGATCAAGTGATATTTATCCCAGGGATGCAACGATTTTTCAGTATATGCAAATCAATCAATGTGATACACCATGTTAACAAATTGAAGAATAAAAACCATATGATCATCTCAATAGATGCAGAAAAAGCTTTGGACAAAATTCAACACCGATTTATGATAAAAACTCTCCAGAAAGTGGGCATAGAGGGAACCTACCTCAACATAGTAAAGGCCATATACGACAGACCCACAGCAAACATCATTCCCAATGGTGAAAAACTGAAAGCATTTCCTCTAAGATCAGGAACAAGACAAGGATGTCCACTGTCACCACGATTATTCAACATAGTTTTGGAAGTCCTAGCCACGGCAATCAGAGAAGAGAAATAAATAAAAGGAATACAAATTGGAAAAGAAGAAGTAAAACTGTCAGTGTTTGCAGATTACATGATATATACATAGAGAATCCTAAAGATGCCACCAGAAAACTACTACAGCTAATCAATGAATTTGATAAAGTTTCAGGATACAAAATCAATGCACAGAAATCTCTTGCATTTCTATATACTAATGATGAAAAATCTGAAAGAGAAATTAAGGCAACACTCCCATTTACCATTGCAACAAAAAGAATAAAATACCTAGGAATAAATCTACCTAGGGAGACAGAAGACCTGTATTCAGAAAAGTATAAGACACTGATGAAAGAAATTAAAGATGATAGCAACAGATGGAGAGATATACCACGTTCTTTGATTGGAAGAAGCGAATACTGTGAAAATGACTATACTACCCAAAGCAATCTACAGATTCAATGCAATCTCTATCAAATTACCAGTGGCATTTTTTACAGAACTAGAACAAAAAATCTTAAAATTTGTATGGAGACACAGAAGACCCCAAAGAGCCAAAGCAGTCTTGAGGGGAAAAAACGGAGCTGGAGGAATCAGACTTCTTGACTTCAGACTATACTACAAAGCTACAGTAATCAAGAGAATATGATACTGGCCCCAAAACAGAAATATAGATCAATGGAACAAGATAGAAAGCCCAGAGATGAACCCATGCACCTATGGTCATCTAATCTATGACAAAGGAGGCAAGGATATACAATGGAGAAAAGACAGTCTCTTCAATAAGTGGTGCTGGGAAAACTGGAGAGCTACATGTAAAAGAATGAAATTAGAACACTCCCTAACACCATACACAAAAATAAACTCAAAATGGATTAGAGACCTAAATGTGAGACCGGACACTGTAAAACTCTTAGAAGAAAACATAGGAAGAACACTCCTTGACATAAATCACTTAAGATGTTTTTTGATCCACCTCCTAGAGTAATGAAAATAGGAACAAAAGTAAACACCTGGGACCTAATGAAACTTCAAAGCTTTTGCATAGCAAAGGAAGCCATAAACAAGACTAAAAGAGAACCCTCAGAATGGGAGAAAATATTTGCAGATGAATCAACGGACAAAGGATTAATCTCTAGAACATATAAACAGCTCATGCAGCTCAATACTAAAAAAACAAACAACCCAATCCAAAAATGGGCAGAAGACCTAAATAGACATTTCTCTGAAGAAGACGTACAGATGGCCAAGAAGCACATGAAAAGCTGCTCAGCGTCACTAATTATTAGAGAAAAGCAAATCAAAACTACATCTAGGTATCACCTCACACCAATTAGAATGGGCATCATCAGAAAATCTACAAACAACAAATGCTGGAGAGGATGTGGAGAAAAGGGAACCCTCTTGCACTGTTGGGGGGAATGTAAATTGATACAGCCACTATGGAGAACAGTATGGTGGTTCCTTAGAAAACTAAAAATAGAATTACCATATGATCCAGCAATCCCACTACTGGGCATATACCCAGAGAAAACCATAATTCAAAAAGACACATGCATCCCAATGTTCATTGCAGCACTGTTTACTGTAGCCAGATCATGGAAGCAAGCTAAATGCCCATCGACAGAGGAATGGATAAAGAAGATGTGGTACATATATACAATGGAATATTACTCAGCCATAAAAAGAACACATTTGGGCCATTTGTTGAGATGTGGATGGATCTAGAGACTGTCATACAGAGTGAAGTAAGTCAGAAAGAGAAAAACAAATATCGTATGTTAACGCATATTGTGGAACCTAGAAAAATGGCACAGATGAACTGGTTTGCAGGGCAGAAATTGAGACACAGATGTAGAGAACAAAGGTATGGACACCAAGAGGGAGAGCGGTAGGGGGATTGGGGTGGTGGTGTGATGAGTTGTGCAATTGGGATTGACATGTATACACTGATGTGTATAAAATTGATGACTAATAAGAATCTGCTGTATAAAAAAATAAATAAAATTTAAAAAATAAAAATAAAATAAGATTAGGACAAAAAAAATAGAATAGATAAACAACAAGGACCTACTGTATAGCACAGGGAGCTATATTCAGTATCTTGTAATAGACTGTAATGGGAAAGTATCTGAAAAATAAAAAATATATATGTAAAACTGAATCACTTTGCCATATACCTGAAACAATGTAAATCATCTATACTTCGTTAGAAAAAGAAGATAAATCAAAACTTAACCAAATCCCCAAAGCAGATATGATTACTGAGCAACTGAAAATGAAGGTATCAAAACTGTTAGAAAAGGATGTTTTTATGAAAAATATTGTTCCCCAAATGTGTTCATTCTTTTCCCATTTTAGGCCTTCCCTTTCTGTGGTATTGATGGGTAGATAGGAAATCCTTGTGTTCTCCCTAGAGTTTAAAATGTGTGGTCAGCATTTGAGTCTCTCAGACCTATGGCTCCCAACGATTCCTCTCATGGAAAGTCATAAGGTTATGTCTTATAGTGGACTATGTAGTTGACCTCACCTATCATTACTATTAGTGTTGACCCTTTCATGTATAAGTGTTTTTCTTACATTTTCTACAATAGTTAAAGCAAAGTATTTATTTTCATTGTTATGTGACAAAGAAACAAAGCTTGATCATGTAGTTTAGCCTGAAGACCCAGATGTGAGAAAAACAAATTCCTTGTTCTTAATTAATGGTTAATTTCAATTTGATGAATTAATTTCAATAGCATACCAATGTATAGAAAACTACCTAATTTTTCAGGATCAGTGTGTTGAGATTTTTCTACCAAGAATGGTGTTAGTTTTGCTTCAGTTCTTTGTGAATGAGAAGTGAAGTTCGATGCTACAGTGGCCTTACAGACAACTGAAAGAAGTAGTTTGACAAGGATGGAAAGTTTGAGATCACTGAACTATTGCGATTGAATAAACTGAGCATTCCTTGATTAATTTATCAAATAACTATTAAGTGCTTCTATATGTCAGGTACTGTGCTAAGTGCTGAAGATAAAATGATGATCAGATAGAAGATATTCCATACCTTGTTGAGATCTGAGGTCTAGTTTTCATCATCTTTTTAATCAATGTGGTTTTTAAGGACATGAGATTCCATAGCCAAACGGAAGGATCCCTATATCTCTATGGCTTTAACATTTAACTTGAAAAGTAACATTAAGGATGTGTGATATGTGACTTAAGATTACATATGTAAGTGTTGTTATATTCTAAATATTTTTACTGCAATATGAGTTTGTATTATAAATGTGTTTTGTATTCAGTGTTGAAAAAGAGGACAGTGGGGATAGAGACACAGAGACACACAGAAAGAAGTCATAGCATGAAGTGACCATTTTTAATATGCAAGTGCATAGAAAGAAGTTGAAGCAAAGAATGAAAAGTGTGATAAAGTCTGTAATTTTTGTAAGAAAAAATTAATTTGTCTTCAAATAGTGTTAAAAAGCTGAAAAGACATTTCTCCCTTGGTGATATTCTCATTGTCTCTTTCTCCAGTTTAATTTAATTCATTTTAGCCAATGGATATTAAATATCTATTATTATTAAGCACTGTGCTAGGCACAGGGATACAGAATTAATATAAAATGGTTCCTTCCTTCAAGGGGCCCACAGACCAGTGAGAAATATTGGCAAGCATATTGGAAATAATTGTAGTAATTATGATGAAGAATAAAAGATGCCAAATTAGAAAGATGTTTAAAATACTGTGTGAGATTTCTGGTTATGATGGATAAGCTTTTATCAGAGTGTCCCTGTCACTAAGGACAACTAGAAAAGCCAGACAAAACATAAAAATGATCAGTCTGTAGACATCAGAGATCTACCAAGGGAGAGAGGACTCAAAGGGCCAAGATGCTGAAAAAAGAGAAGGAAGGCACAAAAATGTGAGACCAGAAGTCTCACCAAAAAGCATATGTTTTTCCCTCAAGACATTTCTGAAGAGGCAGGAAGTGCCACCAAAGAGGCTGAGAATGTGAGCAGAACCTTCAGTAGTTTAATGGAGCTAGGAGGCAGAAATTGAGTCCAGACTTATCAGTAAGGAGGGGCCTTGACAATATTCCATTCCTAGGTATATGCCAACAGAAATGCATACATATTACATCACAGTATCTATACAAAAATGTCGATAAACACACTATTTAAAATAGTCCCAGGCTGGAAATAACCCACATGGCCATGGACAGTAGAATCAACAGACTGTGTTATATTCACAAAATGGAATGTTCTACAGTAATAAAAATGAATGAACTATCTACAACAACATAGATACATCTCTAAATATAATATGGAGTAAAACAAGCCAGGTACAGAAGAGTACATATTATAATTTTCCTTTTATATAAAGTTTTCAACAGGATAAACTATTCTATGCTGTTACAAATCAGTTATCTTTGAAGAAGAATGGGGTGAGTGGGGAGCAAGAAGGAGGCTTCTGGGGTGTTGTAATTGTCATATTTCTTGGTCTGGTTGGTGAGTACATATAGATGATCACTCTGAATATTACTCGAGCTCTTGACTTTTGATTTGCTTACTTTTCTGAATGTATGTTTTAATTAAATTAAAAAATATGTCAGCCAAGAGAGGAACAATATATTTTGCTTGAGAAGGCTTGAAGCAGATTTGAAAATTGGCCATGATTATTTTGGAAAAGAATGTTCCATTAAAGGAACAGCCTAAGCCAAATATACAGAAGTGGAAGGATTTATTTTCAATTAACAAGTGTTTGTGTCTAGAATGTTGATTATGTATGGGGAGAAGGGTAGGAGATTAGGCTAAAGATACAGGTTGGATCCTGTTTGTAGAGTGTCATAAATGGACTGCAAAACGTAAAGAGATGACACGTTCTTGAGCAGAAACTGTAACATGGACTTTTGGATTGGACTGCATTTGAAATACCACCAGCTAAAGACTGGTTTTGCCAGAAAATTTTGAGTTTGGAATTTAACTTCCTTTTTCCTGGAAACCCATTCCTTCTCAGCTTATACATGAATGCAGAGTCTTCCATCTCCTTTTAATTAGTTCCTTGATCTATAGCAACACAAAGTGGAGTGGTTTGGTTTTTTCAATTTGCATAAACAACGCCTTTTTTGTAACTGTTGGCCTGTTGTTGTCTCTCTCCTTTATAGATGTCATTAAGTGAATTCCCTAGGTTTAAGAGGGCCTACAATGAGGATCTCAGTGCCTGCGGTGGCTGGCCCACCTCTTGAACCAGCTTGTCCACCGTCTGAAGAGTTATACCCTGAACTATACTCTAGTATTTCAAGTGGGCTCTGGATTGGCAGGAAGAGACCGTAAACACACACTTCATTTAATTTCTCAATTTCTCAGGGATAAAAGTACTATCAGAGACATGGTGACCACATAGGGCAGGAACAGATGTAGTGTTTCCTAATACAGCTTCGCTTGGCACCCAGAGTCCTTCATAGCAGCGAGCAGCAACAAGAGACACTTCACTTGAGATTGAGTCCTTTCAAGTCTTTTTTTTTTTTGCGGTACGTGGGCCTCTCACTGCTGTGGCCTCTCCCACTGCGGAGCACAGGCTCCGGAGGCGCAGGCTCAGCGGCTATGGCTCATGGGCCCAGCTGCTCCGCAGCATGTAGGATCCTCCTGGACCCGGGCACGAACCCGCGTCCCCTGCATCGGCAGGCGGACTCTCAACCACTGCGCTGCCAGGGAAGCCCCTTTCAAGTCTTTTTGAAAGCTCAGGCCTTGTTATGACTCTGCCTTGTACGATTGGGACTTATGTCACAATCTAAAAGAATTGACACCATTAATCTATGCATGTCCATTTAAAGGAATGTTTTCAAATTCTGGAATATCTTGGCTGTTTATCCAAATGTGGCATGGCAAGGCCGCATCTTCACCTGGAGGGGCGGTCAGCGTCCACATGCTGGACAAGTAGCTTTGCTTCCAGCTTTGTGGTGTTCTTGAAGACACTTGTCCAGACAGAGGCAAATACCATAAGAGAAAATAATAGAAAAATGGAATTATTTTTCCTGAATCTTTACTGTAAGATCCTTCCCATGTTTTCAGTTTTCAAAATCAGTGAGATACTTCAGGTTAGTGGTGTGTAAATTGTTCCATGCAGATTCCTTGATAACAGCAGAGGTGGAAACAGAAGTATTTTTTTTTTTTTCTTTTTTTGGGGCCAAAGTCATTCCCAGGCAGTGAAATTTCAGTGAGGAATGGACTTGGCTTATTTTACTAACTGCTTGAACCTAAAGGAAAGTAGCTAGACCTCCCAAAGCAGCTGGCTGATTTGCAGGAAATGTTTTCGGAAAAATGGGTCTCCTACTTAAGTTCTCATTCCATTCCCATCCCATGTGTGTCCTATTGGCAATGATGGAGATTAGAAACCACTCTGGGTAAAAGATGTGCAGGAGATCAGGACATACTCCTTCTCTCAATCCATAATTGATACCCCTTTGCTGGTTCATTCCAGTGTTGGGAATTGGGAGGGATTTGCCAGAACCAATCTGGAACTGGTTTCCATGCTCTGTGATTCTGTTTCAATTGTGTGTTTATTCACTGCCCTGTCTAGTTCTTCTCCAGAACCATAGATGAGTGTGAGTCTGTCTACATCACAAAGTGACAGTGGTGGGAGGAACAGGAAGACAGGCAGGTGCTTATACTGAAGGAAACAGGCAAGGACCCAAAAGAGTGTGGCAGCTCAACAGTAAGTGCACTGTTGGAGTCTGGGCCTTAATAAGGTGGGTGCCTGTTCCCTTGTGGAATTACCTTAGCCATAGTCTGATCCACATCCCTGTGGTCTCAGAGTTTCAATTTTAGCTAATGATGATGATGATGATGATGATATCATCAACATTAATTGATCACTTACTATATGCTAAGCAGTGTCCTAAGTGCTTACATTATGAACTCATCCAGTCTTCATACTAACTCTTAGGAGATAGGTACCACACTGTCATTGAAGAGAAGAAAACGAAACCAGAGAACAAAGATAGTTTGCTCAAAAGCCATACAGCCAGTTAAGAGTTGGAAATGAAATTAAAATCCATACAGTCTGGTTTCAGACAACACTACTGTAGAGACTGAAAAACATGAATAATCTAGAGCACCCTTTTCTTTCTACCTGTAAAACTCAGTCACTGCCCTGGATTAGCTTGTGGTCAGCTTGGGGCAGTTTGTCCACTGTTTGAGTTATGGGATCAGAGCAAGAGGTGCTGGTCCATTTTAGGGACATTTCATTTGGGCTGTAGAAGAGCACACTGAACTACTCTTATTCCAACAGAGTTCCCTGGCTTTACAGAGCAGAATATAGAAGGGTAGATTAAGTGAAAATAAGTGAATACAGATACATAGGTATTGACAGGTGGTTGGGATTCAGACAGGTGGAGCACAACTGCAGATTGTATCAGTGACAGTGAATATATTATAGGGGAGGGGAGGGGCCTTATGTACGGTTAAGGTAGCAGCGGGACAAGTTGTTGGGAATCTTGGACGTCAGGAAAAGGAGTGCCTTTAGACTGATGAAAGTTTACTTTCCAAGTGTCCGTGTAGAATTCTTTATTGATCAACAGACTATTTTGTCATGATTGGCCCCATAATTTATGATATATTAAAATTTCCATATTTGGTATTTATGTTAGTGACATGTTAGAGTAAGGATTCCCTGGTGAAATTTAGAAAGACAACTTAATCACACCAGCGACCTTTATATAAATGCTTTCTAAGGGTGGTTTACTTGGAGAACTCCCAAAGATGGATATTGCCATCCATTGAATAAAGATTCTCATTTTTCTACTTGGGGGTCTTGTTCTCTTCCTAAACTTTTGTCCCTTAGGGTTGATAAAGGACTGTATCTTATTTGGGGGCCTCTTTTTACTGGCTGCGTTAACCATACTGATCCTGGAATTGGAAGACCTTGGAAATATGCCAGATTCTAACAGTCGGGGTCTGTGGATCTTGGGCATGTGTTATAACCAGGCTGTGGCTGTGTGGACTAATGGAGGTCTCTAGAGGGCTGGCACAGAAGAGTCATAATTTACGTGGAGATTACATTTTAAAATTGGCACATGAGGTTAAAAAAAAAATGCTTATAGTCAACTTTATCATTAACAAGTCTTTAAAATCACTCCCTGGAGTCCAGGAGCCTTGAAAGTTCCAAAACCAAGAGTTAGCATCCTTGATTTCTCTCTGCCTTTCTGTTAAGGCAACTCTTTCCAGGAGATATGAAGGCCAGGTCTGCTTGGAACAAGGCAAAACATTAGGTGGTAAATAGACAATTTTCTCACTCCCTCTCATTTCCCCCTGAGTATGGGCAACTGAATTTGTGTAAGTTACATGTAAATATGATGCAACTCTACTGTAGTTTATTGTGTTAATAAATAAATTGACTCATATTATGCTTTAACTGTTTCAGATTCATTGATTCACTTTTTTTGTGACGAATGTGTGAAGACAATGTTGAAAAAGCGGTTAAGACATGTCTTTTTTTATTGAAGAGCTCTGTTTCAGGTCAGGGAAACAGACAAGTAAACAAATTCTTATCGTGCAATTTGTGAAGTGCTTTAATGAGGCACTGCCTCAGTGTTTCAGGATCATAGCGAAGGGGCCAGTAAAGCGATCTGGGGGTCAGGAAGGAAGGGCTGTAAAGTGGGACATCCTGGTCCAAGGCACCATCTTTTCTCACTAGATTGCAGCAACAACCTTCTAAATGCTCTCCCTGCTTCTGTTTTCACCTCTGGTTTTCCCCCTTCCCCAAGTCTATTCTGGCTCCCTAGCATCCAGAATTTTCCTCTTAAAACATAAAAGGGGGCTTCCCTGGTGGCGCAGTGGTTGAGAGTCGGCCTGCCGATGCAGGGGACACGGGTTCGTGCCCCGGTCCAGGAAGATCCTACATGCCGCAGAGTGGCTGGGCCCGTGAGCCATGGCCACTGAGCCTGTGTGTCCGGAGCCTGTGCTCTGCAATGGGAGAGGCCACAACAGTGAGAGGCCTGCGTACCAAAAAAAAAAAAAAAAAAACCATGAAAGGAACATACACACCCCTGTGTTCAAAACCCTCCAGTGGCTTTCCATCTTGCTCAGAAGCAGAGTTTAGGTTCTTAGGAGGCCTGTAAGACCTTGTGGGCTCTGGCCCATACTACCTCTCTGCCCTCATCTCCAGTTTGCTCCTCACCATTCCCCCTGATCCAGCCGCATCAGCCTGTGATGTTCTTTGAATATGTCATACTTGACTGCTTAGAACTGCTTAGGTAGTTGCTGTCTGTCTGCCTGGAATTCTCTTTCCCTAAATGTGTACAGGGCTTGTTCTCCAGTGTTTCCAAGTCCTTGCTGAAATATCACAGTATTTTAGAGGCCTTTCCTAGCTATCCTGAAAAAATAGTAGCAAGCATCCACCCCATCCCAGCACACACATTCTCTCTTAGCTTGCTTATCATCTGACATACTGTAAGTTCACTTATTTGCCCCATCAACTTAGATCTTAAGGTCCATGAGGGTAAGACTTTATCTTTTCCACTTTGGGACCATGCCTGTGCATATAGTATTAATTCAATAAATATTTGTCGAATGAGTAATTTATTTTTCTTCTCGTGCAGTATCTTTCACATATATTTGCCTCGTAAGTGGGTGGATAGATGAATGATGAGTATATTCTCTTGGCACCAGCAGAAGCGATTATTCCCCAAGGGACTCTTTCTCTGGAATGACTTTACAGTTTGTAATGGGGACACAAGATTTAATCAGAACTTGTCAGGAACTCTTGGGTTCTGCTGAGATAACATCTCAGTCACAGTTGTAGAAAGCAGGGTTTGGTACTGGGCAGAGGGAGTAGGAGAGGATTGGGTTGGCCCAAAGAGCCTCCCTCATGCTGAGAAATTTCATTAGTAACACCTGGTTAGCTGTTAGATTAAAACTATGTGTGTATATATGTGTGTGTGTATGTGTGTGCACCCACATACTTTGTGTATATTGTACGTTTACGTAAGTACTTTTGTATATGTAAGCGTAAATATATATATGACCTTAAGAATCAAAATAGAAGATCCCGAAAGTCCAAAGATTTGAACCCCACAAAGAACTCTGAAGGTTCGGTGGAGCCCTTGATGCTTGGGGAACTAGAAGTATGGGGAAGGTTTATAGAGGTTTATATGGGGAAGGTTTCCCCTAGTGCACTTCTAGCTCATTAGTTACTACTTTCTGCTGAGGCTAGACATACAGCAGTGAGAAGCAACAACAACAACAAAAGTCCCTGCTTTCATAGGGCTTACCTTACGGTAGGTGGAAAGAACATGTAAGAAAGTAAATCTGAAGTACTATATATGGTGACACAAATGCTTTGAGGAGAGGAAACAAAATATAATGTGGTGAGGGAGTGGAAATAATGGAGTGCCATTTTAGAGAGTTGGGTTGGTAGGGAGCTAATGTTTGCTTGACAAGAAGTCAAAGGATCAGTAATTGCAAAGACCTGAGAAGGAGGTGCTTGTGGAATTCGAGGGATATACAAGCGAATGAATTAAGCGAGACCAAGTTGCATGGAGCCTTTAAGCCCTGGCGAGGGATTTGGGTTTTAGTCTGATTACAGTGAAAGCCACTGGGCACTTTTTAGCAGGGAAGTGATTGATCTGAATTTGGAAGGATCCCTCTCACTGGTCCGTGGGGGGACGGGCCACAGTGTGCACTAGTAGAGAGAGAAGATGGGGAGGTGGCTGCCGCTACCAGGCAGGCTGGAAAATAGAACAGTGTGAATGAGAGAGCAGCAATGAGGTGCTAAGAGGTGGATGGATGTGGGATGTATTTTGGAGATAGAGTCAGTAGGATTTATTGATGAACTGGGTGTTGGGCGTGAGAGGTGAGTAATTGTGGATATCCTTATTAGTCAGGATAAGCTAGGTTGTGTTGTGGCAACAAACTCCTCCAGAATATCAGAGGCTTAAAACAACAGAGGTGTATTGTTCACTAACACGTCATATCCTTTGTGTGTTGGCTGGTGGGCCTTGATATTTTTATTATTGTTCTCACTCCGGGACATGGGCTGACAGGGTAACCCCTGGAACATTGGTGGTTGACATTGAAAAGGGAGAAGAGAAATGAGTGAATGAAATGTTTGGCCGGAAATGACACACGTCACTTGTGCTCAAAAGGAATTGGTGACAAGTAATCACACAGCCCCACCGACTGCACGGTGGCCAAGAAATACAGTCCTGTCTCATGTCAGGCAGGTAAAGGGTCAGAACTACTCAGACAGCAGCACTGTTAACTCCATGATGTCTTCCAGGTTTGGATAACTGTTAATAACATTGGCTAAGTGGAGATGCTTGGGAGGAATGGGCTTGGGAAAGGTGAAATCAATATTTCTCTTTTAGCCACGTTTAATTTAAAAGCCTGTTAAGTGGAGATGCCAAGAAGGCAGCTGGAAATGTGAGTCTGATGATCAGAGGAAAGCTATGGCTAGAGATGTAAATTTGAGCATCAACCATATACATACAATATACATATATATATATATATATATATAAATTTGAAAATAATGAGACTCACAGAATGTAGTTGGAATCAGGAAGAGGGCCAAAGACAGAACTCTTGGACTCTTAACAGGTAGAGGTCTTATAGAGTAGTAACCAGTAAAGAAAACAGAGAGATTATTTAGGTAGGTAGAGACACAAGAGATTATAGAATCTTACAGGACCTTGAGAAGCAAATATTGCAAGAAGAATGTTGAGAGGTCAAGGGAAATGAGAATTTATTATTGGTTCTGGCAAGCTATTGACCACTCCCGTGGTGTGACGTGGGCAAGAGACTAATTTGAAGTGGATTGAGGAGAGAATAGCAAGTGTGGAATTGATGAAAGTTGGTACAGACAACTTTTGGAAGGGTTTTCTCTAATCAGAGCAGTCAAATGGAGTCTGTAGTGAGGAGGGACATGGCACCAAGAAGATAAGAAGTTAGGAGGGGGAGCAGATTTGTGGGCAAGAGGATGATTTTGTCTCTTGAAATGTTTTGACCTAAAAGAAAGTCAGCCAAATGAAAAATTTTCAGATAATAGTTGGAGATATGAATCTGAACATAGAGAAGAATCAGAGCTGGCATAAATATTTAGGAGCCCTCTGCATAGAGAAGAGTTGGAACTGGGAATGTCAGTGAGCTCTGATAGAAAATGTGTAGAGAAAGAAAAGTGGAGAGACCAAGGTTGAGCCTTAGGGAACACACATTAATAAAATCAGGAGAAGAAAGTGTAGCTAGTTAAGAAATGGGAGAAACTAGTTTGACTAGATTATGTCATACAAATCAAAGAAAGAGAGTTTCAGTACCTTTTCAAGAGGTTTTTCTTCTATGTTCTCATAAATATGTAGTCCACATGCTATGATTTCAGGCCAGATTTGCTGTAGACACTATTGCAGTTGGTTAAATACATAGGTAAGAACTGTGGCACACGTGGGATAATGGATTTTTTAATCTCAAATACATGTGATTGATGCTTTTCACTTTTCTTTTTGCTATTGTTTCTTCTCATTGTTCTGAAATTTCTCTAAAGCTTACTTAAAAAAGATATTATTAGTGCCTTACTCATCTCTTTTTCTTCTTCTCCTGTTTCTCTTCCTCTTTCATCTTCATCATCATCAGTTGTCACCATCATCATTATCAAAATAATTATCATCACCATTAGACCTCATTGGAGCAGTTATTTTGGTATTTTAAAAATTTGGCTAGAACTCCTGAGAGGTATGCATTTTAGAATAGCAGGGTATACTGATAGCACTTTCGATTATATGTTGAGTACTTAGTGCTTATTTCAAAGATGAACATGATTCCTGCCCGCTTCATATATAGGTGTCACTAGAATACTTTGGAGAAGTTTTTTCTCTATTCAGGTTAGATATAAGAAGCATATGTAGATAAATAGTACTGGCATGTGGATGCAGGGTGAAGTGGTGACTACATATCTTAATATCAAATGGAATAAAAGTGGACTGTCTTTTTCTTCAAGCTAGGGATAATGTGGTTTTATGACACACCTTCTCTGGAGTCTAATTTGATTCATTTTCAGTTCTGGTGGTATGTTTGGCTTCTTGGTCGAACCCTCCCACCCTCTGCTTCTCTCCCCTCTCCCTTCCTTCTTTCTCTCTCCCTCTTCCTCCCTTCCTTCCTTCCTCCCTCCTTCCTCCCCAGAACTTCTTATTCCTCCTACTGAATTTGTTCTATCAGTGACATGACATCTACCTAGTTACCCAAGCCAGAGACCTAGAAGTCATTACTGCTTCCCCTTCTTTCCCTAAACACTCCTCCAGGACCCATCTGTCCCTAAGGTATGTTGACTAGCCTCATCCCTGTCTTACCCATTGCCACTTTCTTAGTACAGTTGTTCATTCTTTTCTGGATTGTTGTAATGCTGTGGACCACAGACCAAGTGTAGGACAGCAGGATGAAGAACGGATCGAAGGAGAAGACATCGGAGTTGGAAGTATTACTCATTAGGAATCTATATCATACTAGTCCACGTGAGACTTAATTCAGACTCCAATTCTCCAGGGAAGAATTGACCATTCTGCCTTGAGAATCTACTGCAGCCCATACATATTCCTCTTCTAACATCACTGTACATATATGTTTACTTGTGAAACAGCTCTACTAAGAGGAAAGCTCCTTAAGGTCAGGGACCATACCATTCCTTACAGAGCCTAGCAGTTAGTATGTTCTCTGTGGTTGTTCAGTGGATGATTAAAGAAAATGGAGGCCTGAACAGAACCAGTGGCAGCAGGAATGGAGTAGAGAAAATGAATGTGAAAGACTTGTTGGATGTGGAACCAAATGGACTTGGTAACAAGTTGATACTAGGGGCAATGAGGAGGGAAGGATCAGATATATCTTCAAAACTTTGAACTTGGGTGACCATTAACAGAAATAAGGAATCTGGGAGGGGAGGAGTCGATGAGTTTGTTTGTTTTTTTTTTTTGCGCTCCGCAGGCCTCTCACTGCCGCGGCCTCTCCCGTCGCGGAGCACAGGCCCCGAACGCGCAGGCTCAGCGGCCATGGCTCACGGGCCCAGCCGCTCCGCGGCACGCGGGATCCTCCCGGACCGGGGCACGAACCCGAGTCCCCTGCATCAGCAGGCGGACTCCCAACCACTGCGCCACCAGGGAAGCCCCTGAGTTTGTTTTTAAACAGGTTGATTCTAAGGTTCTTTGAATTTTAATTTTAGGTAGATGATTGTTCCAGCAGACAATTCAGTTTGGATTGTGGGGCTTTGGAAAGTGTTTGGTCTAGAGATGAATATGTGTGAGTGGAGGATGTTACCAGTTGAGATAGAGTAGTGAAGAGGAGGAAGAGAACCTTCATCAGATGCTTGGGGAAAGCTTCTTTTTAAGCACTTTGGAAAATGTACAGTCACGAAACCCTGGAACAGAGAATTTTGAGAAGGAAGTGATAGACCAAAAAAAAAAATAGCTATTTCACAGACATTGACTGTTCTGAGGACTGAGGCCTATTTAAATTTAGTTAATAAACATTAGTAATCTTATTTCAGAATTATTTACTCATAAGTTTAAAATGGTTTATCTTAGAAAGCCAGTAAGTTAAAACACAGTATTTTGAATGCTGCAAAGACAAGGTGGTAAAAACTCTCTCCTCTTGCATCTGTGGTTAAATAAAATACCTTTTATTGGTTTTTCTTGGAACTGTATCCTCTAGCCACACAGTCAAGTGGAATCCAGTGAAAGAAGCCAAAGAGATAAAAGCTAAGTGTCTCGATTTATCCCGTTGCCACTTTTGACTTTCTCTGTTCATTGTAAGGTATTAAGCAGTAGATTTAGGGGTACTGATATAATTCAAATTGATGCCTTGTCTTTTATTTGCCCTGGATCTAGTCTCTCTTGATTTTTTTCCCTTTCTGTACATTCATAGTTTGAGTAAGAGTAAGAGAGCCCTAGATAGACCCCAACAATCTTTTAGGTGCAATAGGCCATGCTGTCAGCATTTTCTTCAGGGCAGCCCATAAGGAGGCCAGGGAGAAGGATGCCACTATTCATGTCATGTCTTCCTCAATCCTTGGATTGTGGTAAATACAGAAGACACTTGCTGGTCAAAATTATGTCAGGCAGGAAAATAAACATTGTGTACCTTTGGGATGAAAGAAAACATAGACAAGGGCACGGCCAGTTAAATGGTCTGTTAGAAATGGGGAAAATAGTGACCATGTGGTCAGTGCTATGAAAGGTCCAGGAAAGGTCCTTGGTAAACTCTGCAACCATAAATTTCATTTTATACTGTTTGCTTTGTTTACGGGTAGAAACACTTTGCTATCTATCCTTTTTTAGTGTCAGCACCTCCTTAGGAAGCATTTAAAGAAACACATGATAGTGGTCACTTTCATGCCAGCCCCAAAATAAATTCTGAAAATCAAAGAGGCAGAGGTAAAAGTGGGTAGGTTTTTCCAAAGTCTTAGCTTCCTCTCACGTTATCTATTAGACCTTTGGTTACAGGAAGGTCCCCCAAATGCCATGTATTCCCTAGGCTCATTGCCTATTTTTTGTTTCCTTGATCACTCCAGTTTGGCCTGATGAGATGGTACCAAGCTTTCCAGCTGCTGATTTGGATTTCAAGCAAAGTTGGTAAATGCAGTGACACACTGATTGATATATACAACAGTATATAAGTCTTTGTTGTGGTTTTGTCTGTGAACAGAGGAGTTCCTAGGTGGGGATGATTTCCTGAGAAGTAGTAATAGCATTGTGATTGAAAAGGTTGTTTCTAAACTGTTTTGTCCAAAGTAATTGGAATATAGGGGCCAACCATGCAGCCTAATGGTTTTTTTTTTAAACATCTTTATTAGAGTATAATTGCTTTACATTGGGAGCCTAATGGTTTTGAAAATCCATTTGGGAGTCAGATAGACTTGAGTTCAAATCTTTCCTCTGCGAGTTGAAAGCTTTGTGATCCTGGGTAAGTCATTTTGACTTGTCCAAGTTTCAGTTTTCTCATCTGTGAAGTGGGACAGTGATGCTACCACATAGAACTGTGATAATTACAGGGGATTCTAAATATAAAGCATTTATCACCGTTCTTGGCACCTAGTATCTGTCCTTCATTATCAGTGTCAGATGGGAACTGGATGCCTCAGCCGACCCAGCCAGTATAGCCTTCCCAGGGCCTCCAGCAAGCCATCAAGCCCTCTCAGCTTTATTTCTGAAATTTTTCTAGACTCTTCCCCTCCTTCCATTTTCATCACCACTGCTCTGGAAATTACTTTCTCTTATTTGGATATTTTTTTAATATGCTGCACACAGTTGCCATATTGTTTTTCATAAAACTTGGTTTCTGATTATGTTTTTCCTGCTCTGGATCCTCAGTGCTTAGCTTCTTTTTTTTTTTAAGTCTTTATTGAATTTGTTACAGTATTGCTTGTGTTATGTTTTGGTTTTTTGGTCCCGAGGCACGTGGGATCTTAGCTCCGCAACCAGGGATCAAACCCACACACCCTGCATTGGAAGGCAAAGTCTCAACCACTGGACTGCCAGGGAAGTCCCCTTAGCTTTGTTTTTAAGACTGTGATTTGGCATGAATTTATTTTTTCAGCTTGATCATTTCTTCTTCATTTTCTTTACTCTTTTCTCTTACCTGACACATACATCACCAAGCCATAATAATTCTATTCGTTGCACTTTTTATACTTTTGGTCTTACATATGTCATGTTGCTGTAGATGTTCAAGTTGTTTTTTGGCTTTTTTAAAAATTTGCTTCCTTTTAATTCATTTCCTATGGCCACCACATTAATCTTTTATACAGTGCCAACCTGACCTCATGACTCTCCGGCATGAGTGGTTCCCCACTGCCTTTAGGACCAAATTAAAACTTTGCAGCCAAATGCAGGAGGTCTTCTGGGGTCTTAGCCAGTTTCCTTTTTTACCATCTTCTCTGCCGTCACCTCCATCCTTCCCACTACTCTGTGTAATTCAGCCATACTAATCACTCTTCATTCTGTGAATATGCCAAGATTTTTTACCCTTGTCTCTCTTGCCGCACGTTGTTTCTCTTACTTTCCTCTTTCTCCTGGCTGATGCAAGTCATTTATTAAGTCTCACCTTAGTACTCTATCCTTTGGAAGGTCAATTTTTTGATTGACCCTTTTTCCCACTCATAGGTTGAATTAGGGCTCATCCTTGCTTTCATGGTAAGTAGGAATACTTTTTAGAAACCTTTGTCATGCAAATTGCTAACTTTTCTGACTGTCTCCCCTTCTAACAGAGGACTTATCTTTTTCATCTTTGTATTTCCACAGAGCATGACACTGAATGAATAGACAATGAGCATATGAATAACTGAATAAATGTGTATGTATCTGTTTCCTTTAATAGAGTAAAAAAAAAAAAAAAAATCTCTGAGGGAAGAGCCAGTGTCTCTTTCTTCTTTGTATCCCTCACACTTCCCAGCATGGTCCTTTGTATATAGTAGTTGCAAGGTAAATGCTCAGTGAATGGATAACAATATACATGTCTATTTTCCCCAGAACATGCTAAGTTCTTCAGGAAAGAGATTGTGTTGTAAAAATTAGATGGCTTCTAGCACAGTGAATTGTACATAATTCATGTTTTAACTCTTATATTACTTTTTGCTTTGATCTGAACTCCAGCCATGGTGGATTATGAGAGTCAGGCAGCCTCTCTTTATTATATAAGCACACACTTGATAAAGCTATGGGATCAAAAACCTGATAGCTAAGCATAGCTGGTAATTTAAACCCGAGAGACAGTGCATCCTAGGATCGGATTACTAGTGTTGCTAGGCCTGGACAATTTTCCGCTCTTGCTTGGCTCTTCCTCTCCAAACCTGAGAAATCCATGTATGGCAAGCCTCAAAGGAGGCAGGCTTTGCCTTGAGGGGGTTATTGCAAGTCAAACTTTAATAGGGGCTGGGGAATGAGAAGAGAAGGAGTGTATGTATTTCCTTCGGCTACTGTAACAAAGTATCAGAAACTGGCGGCTTAACACAGCAGCAGAAATTTATTCTCTCACAGTCTTGCAGGTCAGAATTCCAAAATCAGTTTCCAGTTTCACCAGGCGGAATTCAAGAGGTCAGCAAGGCCACGCTCCCCCTGGAAGTTGTAGGGTAGAATCTGTTGCTTGCCTCTTCCAGTTTCTGGTAGCTGCTGCTATTTCTTGACTTGTGGCTGCATCTCTCCAAGCCTGCCACAACCTTTACATTGTCGTCTTCTCTCTGTATGTGTAGTCTCCCTTTGCTTCACTCTTATAAGGAAGGATACAGGTGATTGCATTTAGGGCCCACCTGGATAGTACAGGATAATCTCATCTCAAGAGCCTTAACCACATTTGCAAAGACCCTTTTCCAGTAAGGTAGTATTTTACAGATTTTAGCCATTAGGACCTGGTATCTTTGGGAAAAATTATTCAGCCTTTCAAAGAGACAGATGTTTTTCTCCTTGGCAGACTCAAAGTGCTTATTCTTCTAGGAACTTGGTTTGCTTACAGGCATACCTCATGAGTAAACCATTTTCAAACTGATGGCCCACTTAAAAGAAGCCAGGGGCTACTGTGAGGATGGGGCTAATTTAGGTCAGTCTCATGTCGCTGGACAGGTGGCCATGGTAACATTCCCAGCTCTCATTATGAAAATAAACAGTTAATACTTATTGAGGATCTGAGTAAGTACCAGAAGAGCTGGTTGGAGTTCTGGGCAAGTCAGCAGTGGCAGCCAGTTCCTGGCCCTGTTTTGGATGGATCATAGTCTAGTTCTGGGGGAACAGATGTGCTCAGCTAGCCTGGCACACACTCTTCTGTGTCCAGCAGTTGCTTTTGCCATCTTTTTCATTAGGAGGGTCACAAAGGATGCAGGTGGTCACTGGGAGGGAAATTCAGGTGGGAGCTCTGGATCGGGCCCCGTGTGCATGGCCAGAGCCGGGTCTTCAACAGGTTTTGAATTAGTGAACTTCAGCAGTTGAGTTTGGGAAGCAGATTCTTCCTGGCTCCTCCACACCTCCTTTACACCTCTCTCATATAGCCTAAGGAGGGCATGGGTCCCAGGAGAGATCTTCCACAGGGCTGTGACGGATGCCCTGAGCATACTTCGTTCAGTGTGCCTTCTTGACTGTAACCTGCTAGCCTACGCCTCAGGCAGGAGAGACTCCTATTTCTAGTGGTCCTCTTATAGTCCAACTAGTTGGAGAAACTGGATTATAGGAGGGCTCTTATGGAAACATTGTTTGTTTTCTTCTGTTGTATAGAGGTAGGATAGTAATAGAGAGCCTGAACACAGGCTCTCAAGCCAGACTTATTCTTAATTGATTCTGGCTCCACTACATAATAGCTGTGCGACCTGAGACAGATATTAAAATCTCTGATTCCCATTTCCTCTTCCGTAAAATGAAGATACTTGTAACCAACACTTACAATGTGCCAAGAGCTTTTCTAAACCCCCTACGTTTACTTAATCTTCCAGTCCTCACAACAACCCTATGAGGTAAGAGTACTGTTTATTCCCACTTCAAAGATGAGGAAGCTGAGGTACAGAGAGGTTCAATGACTTGTCCAGGTTACACAATAACAAGAAGCAAAGTAAAGATTTGAACCCATATAGTTTGACTTCAGCAAAAGTCTCTTAACCCTATGTATGGTCAGACCATTCAAGATGGACATTCTCTTGCTCTCTGTGCATCCCCCTACTTGACCACTTCCTGCTTCACTCACATGACCATCCAATCCTGTTAATTATAGGGCTTAATCTGTAACTGCCTGCATGTTTGCCCCCTGCCTCAGCTGCTGGTTTCCCTGGTAACTGATGAGCCAACCTGATGTCAATTCCCCCTATAAATGGTAGCCTCTTTCCCCACCAAGTAGCAAAGATGGCTGCTATGGTCTGCTTCTCAGCTGCCGTTCACAGTGGGGTGTCACTCCAGGACCTTTTGCTGTGGACCGGTAAGATCCCCTGTCCAATGAGCCGTTAATGTCTCTGTTCCTGTCTCCGGGCTCTTTCTTCAGTCTCCAGACTGGGCAGTTACAAGGCTTGCAGGCCCTTGGGTGCAGCCCAGCAACTGAAGAGCCAGCCAGGAGGCTGAGAAACCTCCTGTGAGTGCCAAGATGTCAGGAAATAAGGATGGGGAATGGAAAATTGCAGGGGTGATCCCGAGGTGGCCGTCCACTAGCCTGAGGGGCCCCGTGGCAGCCGACTGCCATGGGAGATGTCTTTCTCTTCCATTAGATTGATGATATCCTGTTAACCTTGGAATCTCTTACCAGTTTAAAAGTAACAGCCCCGTGCTTGTGGTTCCTCTGACCGCACAGGGATCCCTGGTGAATACAGAAAAAAATGCAAGGACCTGGATTATCTATCAGATACTTGGGTGTTGTCTGACCCTCCACCCCTAAACAGTTACAGACACAGGTTTTAGGGATATTAACTCAGGGACAGACTTGTGACTTGGACGTGGCCAGTTACCCGGAAGGGTTTGCTTGGGGCCCGTGGCAACGGCAAACTAGTGAGAGTGTCCTTGGGCTCCTGATCCCAGCTACGGAAGCGGGCAGAGCAACCATATAGTGTGATGGATCAGCAGCCATATGCATCTACACAGCGTTACAACAGGTGGGAGACCTTACAAAAGGCCTCCCCGAGGCCTCGAGCAACGCCAAAAATCACCATTCGGGGTCTAGAACAGCTGTGCGTGATGTAAGGACCCCCATGGACATTGGACAGTGACCCAGGGATCCACTTTACCGGCCATGAAGTTCAGGAGTGGGCTGATAAAAATGACATACACTGGCATTTCCACCTGCCCTACAACACCACTGCTGCCCGGCTAATTGGAAGGATGAACAGGCTACTTAAACAACAGCTGAGACGGGAAACCGCTCTCTCAACACGAGGACCAGGAGGCTAACTCTAGCCCTACGAACTATAACTGAATATCCCAAGAGTGATGGTCCCAGTGCCTACGCCGCGTTAACCCAGAGGCAACTAGGCAACACCATCCGAGTACAAACGTTAACCGCAAAGGACCTCGGCCAGCTGTCGGTCAGGACAGTAACTCGCTTTGGCCCTCGCCACAGGATCTACCCGGGGGACACATTATAAAAAGGTCCTGGGACTGGCGGTAAGTCCTCGGCTGTTTGGGTGTACCACCCCGTGGGGAACACGATTAGAAAAGAACTTAGATTTCACCTGTCTTCTGCCTGCCCACTTAAGACGACTAAGGTAATTAATCCAGGCCCCCTACTGGAGAAAGGCACCATTATGTTAACCCTGTGGTCTGTTGTTAAACCGCCTTTCCAGTATTGGCCTCAGCTGTGGGGACTGAGGACTAAGGGTGGTGTCTCAGGATGCTGCTCTGCTTGTATTTTGCCTGATGGTAATGATCTCCCCCGTATCGTGCCTGTTAAACATCTTACATTTCGCCCCTAGTCTGAGCAGAGGGAGATCTGTTTGCAGACTGGCCTAGAATGGCGGCCTCACTGTGAAATGAGTCTGATTGCTGGGTCTACAGTGAGATGCCGTTGTTGTCCTCCTCTGGACTTTCATGAAAAATTGACCCAATAAGCACCTGGCTTACTCTTTAGCTGCTGTCTGTGTTGCACTTGTGGTATCCGGTTGCAGTGCACCTCTGAATGACCCCAGGCGTGTCGCAGAAGAGCAGTGGACCAAGATTGTAAGGGTTGTGCAGGGTACATAGGGATGAAATGCGTAGTCAGGCCACTCAAGATGGCTGCTCTCTTGCTCCTTGTATATCTTCCTGACCAGTCCCTGCTTCACTCACATGACCATCCAATCCTCTTAATTATAGGGCTTAATCAGTAATTGCCTGCGTGCTTTCCCCCTGCCCCAGCCCTGGTTTCCCTGGTAACTGATGAACCAACCTGACGTCATTTCCCCCATAAGTGGTAGCCGCCTCCTCCCTTGAGTAGGGAATATGGCTGCTGTGTCCTGCCTCCTGTCTGCTCAACACAGTGGGGTGTCGCTCCAGGCCCTTTTGCTGCAGACACGTAAGATCCCCATCCAATAAACTGTTGATGTCTCTGTAGCTGTCTCTGGGTTCTTTCTTCAGTCTGGAAGCTGGGCAGCTACAAGGCTTGCAGGCCAATACCTTAGTTACGCTGCCTCTCATGCCTCAGGTTGTTGTGAGGATCAAATAGGGTTACCATCCAACTCAGGTAGTCTTGGAAAGTTCTGGGTTACCTGTTGTCCAGGTGAATTATTAAGTGCTCTCTTTTACTCTCAAAAGTAGTGTCAGCGCTTCCCTTGTGGCACAGTGGTTGAGAGTCTGCCTGCCGATGCAGGGGACACGGGTTCGTGCCCTGGTCCGGGAAGATCCCACATGCTGCGGAGCGGCTGGGCCCGTGAGCCATGGCCGCTGAGCCTGCGTGTCTGGAGCCTGTGCTCTGCAACGGGAGAGGCCACAACAGGGAGAGGCCTGCGTCCTGCAAAAAAAAAAAAAAAAAGAGTGTCATATCTTGGTTTGGGTTTATATCTTGATTTGGATATTTGCCATATGAGGATTAAATTATTTTATGTAAAATACTAAGAACAATACCTGGCCCATGGAAGGCCCTCCATTAGGGTTAGCTGTTGCTACTTTTGCTACTTCTACTACTACCATCATCATTGCTGCCATCACCCACGGTCATCCCAAGTCCGGGAGGCTTAGAGCTGTGGGTTAACTCAGATTCTGCAAATGCATATCATGGGAGCCACCATGCCACATTTTCATAACCATATTAGATGTTTCTCATTATTGTGCTGTGACCAGTCTTTCCTATTTTGTGTCCTAGGCAGTCACTCTTAATTGATCAAACTTGATATGTGAAATTAAAATTATTTGCCACACCTAATTTCATTGAATCTAACATTCCAATATATGGAGACTGAATTTAAGCTTAGCTTGTGGGTTTCTCCAGTTATATTGAAACTTATTTGATTCCTAAAAGTGATAATGAACTTTGGATCTCTTTAGACACCCTATATCCCTTTCCTGCAATACTCCTCTCTATTTCTCTATCATTTCTACCTCTAAATTTTAATTCATAATAGTTTCCTGTTCTCTACCTGTAATTTAATATTTCATCATAAAAGACTATCGAAATACTTTAGAAATGAACAAAATATAAATAAGGAGAAGGAGTGAGTTGTAATAGGAGTTATAGCTGACACCTAAGATCCAAGACTTAGAAAAGCTTTTCTTTAAATATGATTTGTGTAACTGGTAGTGAAATTCATCTCGGGTTGGTTTTACGTGGTATAAGGGACATCTCGTGGCTATATAGGTCTCTGCAGATTTACTAAAGGTGAAGTCACAGGTGTAAGTACTGGGGCTAAGGGCCATCACCTTGAAAGGGAGCCCCATAAGGAGGTTGGCCTTGTTTGTTGCACGACTCTTTATTTTGAAATTAACCAAGGGTAAAGGAACCTGTTTAGAAAAAATTAATTTGAGTCCTAGCATTTCTGTCTATATTATTGTCAGTTTGAACCCAACTCTTTTTGCTGTCTTTTGCACAAGGCTGGAAATGATTATGTTATCGGGTACCCGCCAGCCTGGCATATTCTTCCTATACTTTCCTCACCTCTTCTGCTGGTTGCAGAGGGGCTCTTTGGATCACTTTGAAAAGCCATCTGATTAGAGCCTTTATTAGGCTGGAAGCAGAGCTGCTTAGCAGGCTAGGCAAGAAATAGTTGATAATTGCTTCTGACAGGCAGATCCCCTTCTTAGAAAGTTGGGTGACCATCAGGAGGCCGTACATCTCTGGTCCACATGTAGTTTATATGAATGAATGGGCTTCACACTGTAAGAGGGTGAACTGCAAAGCCCCTATGTGAACTTGCCCTGTTAGCCTTAGATAGTCCTCCTGGAGCTTGTGCATTGGTCAGCACCTCTTGGTGTAGTCTGTCCCTGGCCATGGTTCTGAACTCACTGCTTTCATTTTTCTGGGCTGCATGGAATACTTGGCTTTCCTGATATGCTACTGTAGTTTCCAGCCAACTATGTTAGACATCTTGAAGGTTCTGTTTCATTGAGTCCTTTTATAGTAGTTCTCCCTTGCTCTTTTGCCTTTGGGCTTTTCATACAATTTTTCTTCAAAAGCTGTTTGGCATTACTCTTGTAATCTATATTCTTGCAGGGTAGTTGGTGGTGGCCAGAAGTTGCTAGCCATGGCCAAAGACTTCATTGTTGGGGATTCATTCTTGGTTTTTTGACTCTGGGTGCAGGGGATAAAAGGCTCTGAGGTATTGTTTCAAAATATGTTTTCTATGACAGTCCAGGCTACATGGTCGTAAAGAAGTGTACAGTAGTCTCCTAGCTGCTACAAGAGTGGGAGGCAGTGCTGGTGCTGAGCTTGGTCAGGCAGTCTCCCAGAGTACCCTGCTAGAATTCGTGATTGGGTTTTTTCACTGCTGCTTCTGCCAGAGTACCCTGCTAGAATTCGTGATTGGGTTTTTTCACTGCTGCTTCTGTTAGTGTTTTGCCAAGACACAGGCTATTGACAGCTGCCACTCTAGGGTGCAGAACTTTCCATATTTATAGGCTTAAGACGTAAACACACTTCTTAAGCACGCACACTAGGGAAAACAACTATTCAATGGTTCTATCAGATTCTTTTTAACTGTGATACTTGAGCTTTCTACATTCTTGTCTCGTCACTGTTAAGCAGAATGAATGTAGAGGCTTCTTTCTGCATTTCAGTCCTCCTTGACATAGAGGCATCAGGATGTAGACTTTGTGATCTTCCTTGCCCTTCCTCCTCTCCATTCTTCCACATCCTCCTAAAAACATATACTGACTTTGTGCCAGGCACTGGGATAGACCATGGGAGACAGACAATTACAGCACAACGTGATAAATTCTGATAGCAGTTGGAATATGGAGCTTTGGGAGCAGAGGGAAGGAAATTAGCCATGAGTGGGAGTGAAATGGGCAAGAATGTTGGGAAAGGCTTCCAAAGTAGGTGATACCTCAACTATGCCTCTCATGGTGAGCAGTAGTTATTCAGATAGAGAATCCAAGTGAGGTTTATCCTGGGGTGTGGGGAGTGGTGGCAGTGGTTTATTGGAAGAACTGCAGAACTTAGCAAGGCTGGTGATGATGAGGAGGGGGCTAGGTCAGGAGGACTTCTATATAATGCTTCAAAGTTTGCATTTGATTCTGAAGTTGGTAGAAAACCATTGAAGGGTTCTAAGCAGGGGAGGGCATGTAATCCCCAGGGAAGAAAAAATAAGGTGATTAGAGTCTCTAGTCCTCAGAATAAAAATAACAGTAGGGCTTCCCTGGTGGTGCAGTGGTTGAGAGTCCGCCTGCTGATGCAGGGGACACAGGTTTGTGCCACGGTCCGGGAAGATCCCACATGCCGCGGAGCGGCTGGGCCCGTGAGCCATGGCCGCTGAGCCTGCGCGTCCGGAGCCTGTGCTCCGCAACAGGAGAGGCCACAACAGTGAGAGGCCCGTGTACCACAAAAAACAAACAAACAAACAAAAGAACAGTAGATTCCTAGTGATTCAGGAAGGCACCTTTTAAATTTCGTCATCTTTCTAATGAAACCACTAAAGGCTTCCTGTCTACTCTAATGGTTCCTTTTTTCCCAATTGCATAATGACTATATTTTTAGAGCTTTTCATAATCAGGTACCACCTACTCATCTGATCTTAGTTCCTCTGCTTTGTGACATGTAACTTTCACTGTAGTCAGGTTGGTTCCCTCATCAAATATTCTAATACAGAAGGAAATGTAGGTATTCACTGGATAGGTCAGTGTAGTACTTAAGAAAATACAAGAATTTAGAGTGTATATTTGTTGAGCCTCAACTGTGTGGCAGATACTGGAGATGCGTTGGTTACGCCATCAGAAACACACAGGCTCTTTGTTTATAAAGTATAGAAGACCATAACAGTGCCATTCCTAGAAAGCAGAGGGAAGAGAAATACAGTCTGGGTCAAGTTTCTGATTATAGGTCCTTGCATGTTCATTAACTGCAGTGACAGATATCTTGCTCCAATTCTGATATAAATTATAAAACATCCTCCAACATTTCTAAGCATGTTGGTACCAGAGATTATATCTCATGTTACTTTGTGTCCTCTATGGTCTAGAGCTAAAGTTATTTGTCACAGTTACAAGGATTTTGTTGTGTTTGTTTCCAATGTTTTTAGCTTACATTAAGTTAGCTTAATTAATATTCTTTTTTTAACATCTTTATCGGAGTGTAATTGCTTTACAGTGGTGTGTTAGTTTCTGCTTTATAACAAAGTGAATCAGCTATACATATACATATATCCCCGTATATACTCCCTCTTGCGTCTCCCTCCCACCCTCCCTATCCCACCCCTCTAGGTGGTCACAAAGCGCTGAGCTGATCTCCCTGTGATATGCGGCTGCTTCCCACTAGCTATCTATTTTACATTTGGTAGTGTATATATCTCCATGCTACTCTCTTACTTTGTCCCAGCTTACCCTTCCCTCTCCCTGTGTCCTCAAGTCCATTCTCTACATCTGTGTCTTTATTCCTGTCCTGACCCTAGGTTCTTCATAACCATTTTTTTTTTTAGATTCCATGTATATGTATGTTAGCATATGGTATTTGTTTTTCTCTTTCTGATTTACTTCACTCTTCGTAACAGACTTTAGATCCATCCACCTCACTACAAATAACTCAATTTCGTTTCCTTTTATGGCTGAGTAATATTCCATTGTATATATGTGCCACATCTTCTTTATCCATTCATCTGTCAATGGACACTTAAGTTGCTTCCATGTCCTGGCTATTGTAAATAGAGCTGCAATGAACATTGTGGTATATGACTCTTTTTAAATTATGGTTTTTTTTCCAGGGTATAGGCCCAGTAATGGGATTGCTGAGTCATATGGTAGTTCTATTTTTAGTTTTTAGGGGAACCTCCATACTGTTCTCCATAGTGGCTGTATCAATTTACATTCCCACCAACAGTGCAAGAGGGTCTCCTTTTCTCCACATCCTCTCCAGCATTTGTTGTTTGTAGATTTTTTGATGATGGCCATTCTGACCGGTATGAGGTGATACCTCATTGTAGTATTGATGTGCATTTCTCTAATGATTAGTGATGTTGAGCATTCTTTCATGTGTTTGTTGGCAATCTGTATATCTTCTTTGGAGAAATGTCTATTTAGGTCTTCTGCCCATTTTTGGATTGGGTTGTTTGTTTTTTTGAAATTGAGCTGCATGAGCTGCTTGTAAATTTTGGAAATTCATCCTTTGTCAGTTGCTTCATTTGCAAATATTTTCTCCCATTCTGAGGGTTGTCTTTTGGTCCTGTTTATGGTTTCCTTTGCTGTGCAAAAGCTTTTATGTTTCATTATGTCCCATTTGTTTATTTTTGTTTTTATTTCCATTTTTCTAGGAGGTGGGTCAAAAAGGATCTTGCTGTGATTTATGTCATACAGTGTTCTGCCTCTGATTTCCTCTAAGAATTTTATAGTGTCTGTCCTTACATTTAGGTCTCCAGTCCATTTTGAGTTTATTTTTGTGTGTGGTGTTAGGGGGTGTTCTAATTTCATTCTTTTACATGTAGCTGTCCAGTTTTCCCAGCACCACTTACTGAAGAGACTGTCTTTTCTCCACTGTGTATTCTTGCCTCCTTTATCAAAAATAAGGTGACCATACGTGTGTGGGTTTATCTCTGGGTTTTCTATCCTGTTCCATTGATCTATATTTCTGTTTTTGTGCCAGTACCATACTGTCTTGATTATTGTAGCTTTGTAGTGTAGTCTGAAGTCTGGGAGTCTGATTCCTCCAGCTACGTTTTTCTTTCTCAAGGTTGCTTTGGCTATTCAGGGTGTTTTGTGTTTCCATACAAATTGTGAAATTTTTGTTCTAGTTCTGTGAAAAATGCCAGTGGTAGTTTGAGAGGGATTGCATTGAATCTGTAGATTGTTCTGGGTAGTATAGTCATTTTCACAATGTTGATTCTTCCAATCCAAGAACATGGTATATCTCTCCATCTGTTTGTATCAACTTTCATTTATTTCATCAGTGTCTTAGTTTTCTGCATACAGGTCTTTTTTCTCCTTAGGTAGGTTTATTCCTAGGTATTTTATTCTTTTTGTTGCAGTGGTAAATGGGAGTGTTTCCTTAATTTCTCTTTCATATTTTTCATCATAAGTGTATAGGAATGCAGGAGATTTCTGTGCATTAATTTTGTATCTTGCCACTTTACCAGATTCCTTGATTAGCTCTAGTAGTTTTCTGGTGGCATCTTTAGGGTTCTCTTTGTATAGTATCATGTCAGCTGCAAACAGTGACAGCTTTACTTCTTCTTTTCCCATTTGGATTCCTTTTATTTCCTTTTCTTCTCTGATTACTGTGGCTAAAACTTCCAAAACTATGTGGAATAATAGTGGTGAGAGTTGGCAACCTTCTCTTATTCCTAATCTTAGTGGAAATTGTTCAGTTTTTCACCATTGAGAGCGGTGCTGGTTGTGGGTTTGTCATATATGGCTTTTATTATGTTGAGCTAAGTTCCCTCCATGCCTACATTCTGGAGGGTTTTTATCATAAATGGGTGCTGAATTTTGTCAGAAGCTTTTTCTGCATCTATTGAGATGATCGTATGGTTTTTCTCCTCCAATTTGTTAATATGGTGTATTACGTTGATTGATTTGCGTATACTGAAGAATCCTTGCATTCCTGGAATAAACCCCACTTGATCATGGTGTATGATCCTTTTAATGTGCTGTTGGATTCTGTCTGCTAGTATTTTGTTGAGGATTTTTGCATCTATGTTCATCTGTGATATTGGCCTGTAGTTTTCTTTCTTTGTGACATCTTTGTCTGGTTTTGGTAGCAGGGTGATGGTGGCCTCATAGAATGAGTTTGGGAGTGTTCCTCCATCTGCTGTATCTTGGAAGAGTTTTAGAAGGATAGGTGTTAGCTCTTTTCTAAATGTTCAATAGAATTTGCCTGTGAAGCCATCTGGTCCTGGGCTTTTGTTTGTTGGAAGATTTTTAATCACAGTTTCAATTTCAGTGCTTGTGATTGGTCTATTTATATTTTCTGTTTCTTTCTGGTTCAGTCTCTGAAGGTTGTGCTTTTCTAAGAATTTGTCCATTTCTTCCATGTTGTCCATTTTATTGGCATATAGTTGTTTGTAGTAATCTCTCATGATGCTTTGTATTTCTGCAGTGTCAGTTGTTACTTCTCCTTTTTCATTTCTAATTCTGTTAATTGGAATCTTCTCCCTTTTTTTCTTGATGTGTCTGGCTAATGGTTTGTCAATTTTGTTTATCTTCTCAAAGAACCAGCTTTTAGTTTTCTTGATTTTTGCTATTGTTTCCTTCATTTCTTTTTCACTTATTTCTGATCTGATCTTTTTGATTTCTTTCCTTCTGCTAATTTTGGGGTTTATTTGTTTTTCTTTCGCTCATTGCTTTAAGTGTCAAGTTAGGTTGTTTATTTGAGATGTTTCCTGTTTCTTGAGATAGGATTGTGTTGCTATAAACTTCCCTCTTAGAACTGCTTTTGCTGCATCCCATAGGTTTTGGCTCATCGTGTTTTCATTGTCATTTGTTTCTAGGTATGTTTTTATTTCCTCTTTGATTTCTTCAGTGAGCTCTTGGTTATTTAGTAGCGTATTGTTTAGCTCCCATGTGTTTGTATTCTTTACAGTTTCTTTTTCCTGTAATTGATATGTAGTCTCATAACGTTGTGACTGGAAAAGTCCCTTGTATGTTATTTGTTGTTTTTCCCGTGCTGCTTTTAAAATTTTTTCTTTGTATTAAGTTTTTGATAGTTTGATTAATTTGTGTCTTGGCGCATTTCCCCTTGGATTTATCCTGTATGGGACTCTGTGCTTCCTGGACTTGATTGACTCTTTCCTTTCCCATGTTAGGGAAGTGGTGTGTTTTGGGGTGTCTGTGACCTTATTATGATTTTAGGCAGCTTCTCTGCTAATGGGTGGAGTTGTGTTCCTGTCTTGCTAGTTGTTTGGCATAGAGTGTCCAGCACTGTAGCTTGCTGGTCATTGAGTGGAGCTGGTCTTAGCATTGAGATGGAGATGTGTGGGAGAACTTTCGCCATTTGATATGACATGGAGCCGGGAGGTCTCTGTTTGACCTATGTCCTGAACTGAGCTTCCCAACTTAGAGACACAGGACTGACACCTGGCCGGAGCACCAAGACCCTGTCAGCTACACGGAAAAAGAGAAAAAGGAAAAAGAAAATATATATCATTGCTCCCAAAGTCCACCTCCTCAATTTGGGATGATTCGTTGTCTATTCACGTATTCCACAGATGCAGGGTACATCAGGTTGATTGTGGAGCTTTTATCCGCTTCTGAGGCTGCTGGGAGAGATTTCCCTCTCTCTTCTTTGTTCTCACAGCTCCCAGGGGCTCAGCTTTGGATTTGGCTCCGCCTCTGCATGTAGGTCGCCTGAGGGCATCTGTTCTTCGCTCAGACAGGACGGGGTTAAAGGAGCAGCTGATTCGGGGGCTCTGGCTCACTCAGGCCGTGGGGAGGGAGGGGCACGGAGTGTGGGGCGGGCCTGCGGCGGCAGAGGCCAGCATGACGTTGCACCAGCCTGAGGCGCACCGTGCGTTCTCCCGGGGAAGTTGTCCCTGGATCCCGGGACCCTGGCAGTGGCGGGCTGCACAGGATCCCGGGAGGGACGGTTTGGATAGTGACCTGTGCTTGCACACAGGCTTCTTGGTGGCTGCAGCAGAAGCCTTAGCGTCCCATGCCTGTCTCTGGGGTCTGTGCTGATAGCCGTGGCTTGCGCCTATCTCTGGAACTCTTTTTGGCAGCGCTCTGAATCCCCTCTCCTGGTGCACTCTGAAACAATGGTCTCTTGCCTCTTAGGCAGATCCAGACCTTTTCCTGGACTCATTCCTGGCTAGCTGTGGCGCACTAGCCCCCTTCAGGCTCTCTTCATGCAGCCAACCCCAGTCCTCTCCCTGGGATCTGACCTCCGAAGCCCGAGCCTCAGCTCCCAGCCCCTGCCCGCCCCAGCGGGTGAGCAGACAAGCCTCTCGGGCTGGTGAGTGCAGGTTGGCACTGATCCTCTGTGCGGGAATCTCTCCGCTTTGCCCTCCGCACCCCTGTGGCTGCGCTCTCCTCTGTGGCTCTGAATCTTACCCCCTGCCACCCCCTATCTCCACCAGTGAAGGGCTTCCTAGTGTGTGGAAACCTTTCCTCCTTCACAGCTCCCTCCCAGAGGTTCAGGTTATGTCCCTATTCTTTTGTCTCTGTTTTTTCTTTTTTCTTTTGCTCTACCCAGGTACGTGGGGAGTTTCTTGCCTTTTGGTAAGGTTGAGGTCTTCTCCCAGCGTTCAGTAGGTGTTCTGTAGGAGTTGTTCCACGTGTAGATGTATTGCTGTTTTTTTTGCGGTACGCGGACCTCTCACCATTGTGGCCTCTTCCCTTGTGGAGCACAGGCTCCGGACGCGCAGGCTCAATGGCCATGGCTCACGGGCCTAGCCGCTCCGCGGCATGTGGGATCCTCCCGTACCAGGGCATGAACCCATGTCCCCTGCATTGGCAGGCGGACTCTCAACCACTGCGCCACCAGGCAAGCCCTCTCCTAATATTCTTAATTTACATTAAGTTGGCTTTTGTGTCAGAGGATAGCCAGAGTGGAGATAAGATTCACCGCGAGTTCCAGCTCTGGGACTGGTGGTAACTTTATAGAGCAGTACGTTGAGAATTCTGAGGCTTCATCTGGGTTTAATGAGAAAGGGAGTAGAATAGAATTACATCAATTCACAGTGGATTCCATCATTTAGGAAGGAAGAGTAGAGAAATGTATTTGCCCATATGGCTCTAAGAGGTGGGAGAGTTTTCTCTCTAGGTGTGGCTAAAAGGATCACCTGGAAATCTTCTCTAAATTATCTGGAAACTTTTTCAGTATTTGTTAAGGCCGGTCTTGGAGAACTATGGTCCATACATGCGCATTCATCTCTTATTTCTTTGCCTGGTTCTGGTTATGCCAAGTCTGTGGTTTATTAATTTAGGAAAAGCTTAGCAGGCTCTGTGAGGATGATGCAGCCTCAACTGACACATCTTATCTCCTGTGACAGACTGAACCTTGACAGTATCCTAAATACCCCACAAATTGGATTGGTTGAAAATTTTTTCTACAAGATACATAGCCATATGTTCTTTTTTTTTTTTTTTTTTTTTTTTTTTTTTGCGGTACGCGGGCCTCTCACAGTTGTGGCCTCTCCCGTTGCGGAGCAACAGGCTCCGGACGCGCAGGCTCAGCGGCCATGGCTCACGGGCCCAGCCGCTCCGCGGCATGTGGGATCCTCCCACACCGGGGCACGAACCCGCGTCCCCTGCATCGGCAGGCGGACCCTCAACCACTGCGCCACCAGGGAAGCCCTAGCCATATGTTCTTAATCAGCCTTTTTAGCTGAATAAAAGTCCTAAGAAAGTTCTTCTTGAGAAGAATAAAGTTGAGACTTTCATGATGCCAAAGGTTGGAAGTCTTAAACTTCTTAGTGTTTCTGTCTGTAGTTGAGCACAGACTTACCTGATCATTGCTTTCTCACAAAGAATCCATCAAAATAAACGTTTGTCTAAGTCTTGTGGTCTTGCATGTAAGTGATAATGACTTGCATCATTAGTGAGGCTCTTGGACTGGCACCCATCGCCCTGGGTTTATGAGGTTAGAGTAACTGGCTGGTCCATAGTGCTTGCTTGTGTGCTGTCTCTCTCTGGACTGCTTGCATGGCCAGGTGACAGATGGCTTTCTTTCTTTCTTTTTTTTTAAAATGAGGAAGGGACTGAGGACTTGGCTGGTTCAACTTCAGTTCTCAAGTTTGTCTGGATCGTTCCTACTACTGCTTGCTTTCTGTCCCTTTTAGCTTTGCCTACCGCTCTCTTACAAATTAAACCATAGATCAGAAACTATCAACTGGTAGTCTTTGGTGAGACCCAGCTTTCAGATATGTTTTGTTTTGACCCACAGAATGTTGGATCACACAGCCTTTTTAAAATTTAATTAATTGCCAACATTTCTACTACTGGTTTCAACTTTACCTGGAGTCTTTTTGGCCTTTATTTTGAGCCCTAGAACTTAGACACTTTTTGGCTCCTGCCTTGCAAGTCTGAAACTCAGTTCCCATTTTCTATTTCTGGTGCTTAGTTTTCATCTTTGGCAGATCCTGACCACTGTGAACAGAATATAAAGCATGAAAAGGGTGGTGTCCCTGCTATGCAGCAGTGGGGACTCTGGGCCCCAGGTTGGATGTCAGCTGTAGCTCATCAGGCAGAGTTAGTTTACTGATCCCTGTTAGAAAGACCAGAGATGTAGATGTGGCTCTAGCCATGCCAAATATTCTTCTGACTTTGGAAGCTCGGGGGACCATCTGCTGCCCCACTTGTGCTTGAACTTCACTGTTGGAATTTGGTCAGTGGAGCACTGTGATAGATGATGATGTTAATGCTAATGAATCCTAAGTCTGTGCAAGGGCATGGTGTGTGTATGAGAGACAGAACAGCTACCATTAGGCATTTTCACATATTATAAATGCCACATTAGGCGATTATATAATTTTTAATTCTTATTTTAACTTCAGAATTTGTTAAATCCAGAGTCTGTCACTAGTCTCTCGAGCTGACAGCTGGCTTAGAACTTAGCCTCTGAGGCAATCTTTCCATTCTAATGCCTCCATGCCAGGCTATCCTGTCTGGTGATCTAGTTATGGCTTCTCAAAGAGAATAACAAAATTCATCGTGATAACTACCATTTATTGACTGCTTATGAAGTGCCAGGAGCTGCTAAAGTACCTTTACATATGATCATATTATCTCATTTATTTCTTAAAACCCTGTGAAGTGAGACTTGTTACCTGTAGTCTACAGGTGAAGAACCTGAGGCTGAGGCACCTTAACTGTTGTCCAAAGGGTGGAGCAGAGCTCAGACCCCACTTAGGGTGGCTGTGAAGTCCGTGATCTTAACCACTACCGTGTGCTGCCACTTGAGCCCAACGTCTAATTTAATGAAGATTCAAGCATTTATTAAGCACCTGTACAACTAGGTGCTGTTTCAGATTTTAAAAGCTGTAATGTGTATTGTTTGCTAATAAGGTGTTTGAGGTTTGCTTAAAAGATGAGACCTGTGCTTATTCAAAGATAACAAGGTTGAGTGTTTTGAGTGACAAATGAGTGGAGCCGATAATTCATAGGAAAGAAAATCACAGCCGACCAGAGTCATCAGTTGCCTGAAGGACGGAGGGGAAGTGGTGGAGAGAAAGTAGGATGTGTGATTCTGTGGCAACCCCAGAAGCAAGATTCTTTCACAGGGCCTTTTATTTATTTACCCTGAGTAGGAATGTCACATGATAAGAAGATTAGCGCCCCCGCCCTGCAAAATCTATCGAGACGCTGCACCATCCTGTAAGCTGAAGAGAATAAGCTCATTTTGTTATTATCTATTGTCGATGGATTAAGTTGGGGTGGGGAACAGATCTTTGTCTTTTGCTTGTTGTATGTAAACTGCTCCACACATAGGTATAAAGTTGAAAGGCTTTATTGGGATTTGTTGTCAACACTGTTCCACATCAAGGCCCCCTGACACTGGCTTTTTGCCACCGTTCTGTTTCGTCTGGCCTAGATACTCCAGAGAATGTCCCCCAGTGTCCTGACTTCAGATATCCTCCACTGACCTGGATCAGGTGCTCAGACATCAGGTCACAGGCCTGTAAATCATGGTCCCATAAGCCGACATGGTGGTTTTTATTGAAATTGCCCTATGTGCAGACACATAGAGGATTAAAGGCGCTTTAAAAACAAGAGAAAGGAAAGGCCACATGGTAAACCTTCTCTTCCTGGACAGAAGAAACAGTACTAAGAGGGCATCTGGACACTGCGGGGCACACACACTCCCCCCATTCCTTCCGGATCCCTTGCTGAAGTGCATAGGATTGTGGCATTTACAGCAGAATTTGTGGACATAATGTTCTCAGAAAGCTGAGAACAAGGTGTCCTGGGATAAGATGGAAGAGGGAGAAAAATACTCCTGTGAACTGGGACTGTCTCTCCCCCTTAGATTCACTCTCATGGACCTGCTATATGCCTCGAGCGCCATGGAAGAGTTTAACACGAAAAAGCACATCTTGTAGATTAGAACAGCCTCTCCTTTTCCACCCAGGCTTAGTGGTTTGGCCAGTAAGGCAGACAGCTTCATCATAGGCAGGCAATGTGAGAATTCTAAGTTTATCAAATGGTGGGCATCAGTAAGAACCAGAGTCGTCAGAGAGGTCCTGGAATGAGTTTGGATATAGATCCTGGTGAAGGGGCACCATTAGAGGCTGGAGACCAGAGGAAGGCACTGTAGGCTGGGAAACCTACAAGGTGAGCAAGTATGTAGAAGTTCTAATACTGAGTTCACACAGAGGCCTCCAAGTTGCCTTGGAGTGGGGAGGAGTAGGGATCCCATAGAGAGGAGAGACCAGGTATGAAGGGCTTAACACCTCTGCACGGAGCTGGGTGTGTTTTATGTGCCTGACTTAAGAGGTTTATGCTTTGTGGGTAGGCATGTGCTACCGGAGAGCTTAGAAATTGCCACCTCTGGAGGATGGCCTTGCCCCCGTGCAGTCAGAGAGATCTGGCTTCAAGTCCTGGTTATGCCCTTAAGGGGCTATATGATCTTGGGCAAGTACCGATCACCTCTGAGCTTCTTTTCTGCAAAATGATGCTAATGCTTCCTATTTCACTTCCTTAATTTGGATGATATACATTCGAGTTTTATTAAGTGTCTGGTACATAGTAGGCTCTCAATAGGTGGTAGCTGTTTTCATTGTATTGTTCGTGTTGTCAGGGCTTGTCTTACTCCTGGTATTGTTCCTGTGTGCCTCTGTATCAAAGATTAGGGAGACATACAAGAGTAGCTGTTCCAAGAGAGTCTGTCTTAACCCTGAGACTCAGTCCCCAGCTGTTTTACTGTCTGGCCTTCTAAGCATGAGCTGTAAGTCCAAACAGCAGCTTTTACAAGCCCATGGTTGGGGTGGTCAGACCTGCTTGTCACTCTCTTGACTCTGCCTCTGTGCCTCCCAGGTTGTGTGTCATCTCCCGCGGGGAGCTGTTACCACTCTGTCTTAATTGCTCCTTGTTGGGGCCATTGTCAGCCAAGGCTGCTTTCTGTCACTTGCTGCCACATCTCTTCCTAGTTCAGTCATCGGGTGCGGGGGGATGGGGGGAAGCGTTCACTTAGATGAAAGTCTGAATTTATGGAAAATACTATACCAGATACTAATTTGCCTTGTAAGGGGGTCCAGCAGGGTTTCTTGCCACGACGCTCTGCCCAAAGTACTACTACACTTCTTCATGGCCATGCCGTGGTCTTGCACTGGGCAGGGGGGTAGGGAGGGAAGGTGAAGATGCCAGCCATGGAATTTCTCAACTGAGTATCACTGGGCTACAAGACCCCTGCCCTCCTATCCCTTTCTTATTGGTAGGAGAAGAGCATCAGTCCAGGCCCCTGTCAGTTTCCACCAGTACCCCAGTACTGCTGGAAACCAAGGTATATACTATTGCTTGTTCGTAGGTTTGTGTACCATTGAGGATTTTCTGTGTTCTACCATGTATAATATCCCATTTCATCTCGATAACTGCCTGGGGGGTGGGGAAGGGAGTAGTTTCTAGAATAGGTATTGAGTCGCCTGCCTTTGGAAATAAATAAAATGGGACTCAAAGAGGTTATCCAGTCGTCAGTGGGAAAGGTGTGGAAACTGCGTATAAATAGACAAGTAATTTCAGGGCCGTGGAGTAGATAGAGAGCTCATTTTCAAATAGCTTCTGAGAGAAGTCTTTGTCTGGCAGTTTCTGGCCCGGATTCTCTTGTCTGTCTCTCCAGAAATCTGCATTGTAGTTATTCACTGTGTGTCCCAGTCTTGGTCATATACCCATTTCACGGAAGAGTTCCTCCTCATAGGACGCTGCATCCTTTTAAAAGGCCTTTTTCTTTTTATCCTTCTGCCTCCTGTAGGGATGTTTGACCTCTTTCTTCACTTATAGTTCAACGAAGCCAAGCCTTAGTCTGTCCCTTTGGGATGAGCTATTGTTCTACATTAATAATTAACCTTTACAAGAGCTCTGGTCATAGGCATTTAACCCAGATTCAGAGAAAGTTGAAGTTTGGTTATGACAGAGAGATCTCACATGTTGGGGAGTGGGAGTTAGAAGGGGAGAAGCTGTCGGTCATTGACCTTTTATCGTTTGTTTTCTCGTTTAGTCACTTGAGTGTTTGCCTAAGGATCTTGCAGTTTTTCCCCTTTGCACACGGTCAGTCCAGGAGAGCTAAGATGAGAAATTTAGCTCTTGAATTGGGAAGATGAATATGCATGATTTTCTATGTATTATTAAAGATGAGCTTCACGGGTGCTGGTAGTAACTGTTGTTGTTCTGAGTGTCCACAAGTGGTAAAGCACGTGGACTCCGGAGCCTAACTCCTGGGTTCAAGTCCTGCTCTGCCAGTTACTGGCCGTGTGACCATGGGCTGGTTCCTTAACTACTCTCCATGTCTGTTTCTGCATCTGTAAAATGGGGGAATGATGGTAGGTATCTCAAATGGGTGTTGTCAGGATCTGATGGGATGCTAGGCTTCAGATCCTTAGCACAGTGCCTGGTAGTAGGTGCTCAGTAAATATTAGCATTGTTATTATTTTCAGTGTTATTGACTATGGTTACACCCATGGTGAAGGTCATCTAGTAGGTGAGACATTTTCAATTCTTTGTTGTTAGTTAGATATTAAAAGGCAAATATCTCTGCTTGCTTCTCTCCTGGTGTTGGAGAGAAGGGAAGCAGTTCTACAGCTGGATGTTAGGGATTAAATAGTATATACTGGAATGACTCATCCAATTAACTTTTTATCACTGAGATGGATTGTAAGACTTTAGCACTTAAGTCTTGTTACTTTATTAAAAAAGGAGAGGATAAGACAACCTTCTCTGTGGAAGGGATAAAATGAGTTAACAGCCACGACAGCCACCCCCAAATAGCTGAGATTTTTATGCCCATACCATGTGCCACTTCTAAGTTCTTTGCGTGTATTAACTCATTTCATCCTTAAGAAATAGTCTACTCCTATATTCGCATTTTCAGAGGAGGAAGCAGACCCAAGTAAGTTAAATAACTTTGAAGTTCACACAGCTTAGAAGTAGTGGATGTGGGATTTGAACCTAAATGGGGGTCCTCATCTAGAATTTGAATAAGACAATGTGAAGGACCTAGCAACGTGGTTTGCATAACCAATACTCAAATGCTAGCCCCTTTGCCTTCTGTTTTTGCTTGTTTATTATTATAGTATGGATGTGACATTGCATGGAGATCAGAGGACCAAGACCTATCCAAGGTTACTGCATCAAAATTCGGTTCTAGTAACAGCAAAACCTTTTAGAAATTGTGATCTTGGGGAACAAGTTTAATCCCTGCTTTTATATGGATTATACCAGGTTTAGAAAGTCATAATAGGTTTTAAAAAAATGTTTTAGGGTGTTTCATTCTCTCACTGTGTGTATATAGAGGACGTGTGCAATTGTGCAAAAAAAAATATAGATCTCCTTCTCCACCAACGCTTAACACTCAATAATCTTCTTTAAAAAGAAAAACAATACAACAGGGTAGAGTGAAAAGTAAGTCTCCCTCCACTCCTGAATATTAATCCCACAAATCCTCTCCCCAGTGACGATTTTATAGCTTCTTGTGTTTCCTTCCAAAAATGTTTTATGCATTTACAAGCATATATACATGTAACACACACTTCCCAACACACACACTCTTTGCACAATGATAGCATAATGCACGCTGTCCTGTTCCTTACTAATTTCACTTAATGTTACTCAGAGTATCTGTGTCAAAACTGGGAGCACTACCTTGTTTATTAGGGCTGCATAATGTTCCATTTTAAAGATGGGCCAGTCTGTTACTGCTGGTCATTTAGGTTGTTTCTGGTCTTTTACTGAGGACATTTCAGTAAATATCTCTGTAGGTAAGTATTTGTGTGTGTGCAGCTCAGTCTCTTTTGATTTCTACTTGCAAGCTTATATTGTTTAACTTTCTGACAATGCAAAAAATTGGCCAGAAGGAAACAGACGAAAGGAATATAATGGAAATGCAGGGGCTTATTCAGGGCTTGTGGGCACCTCAGAGGTCTGTGCCGATGCTTTTTCAAGTGCTGTATCTCATGTTTCTCATTGTTTCAGACTGTTGTGTCCTGAAGCTTCATTTTGGGCCTTTTCCCTGGGTGCCCAGTGAGCGATGGATGGTTACTGTTTGCAAGATTGATTCATGTAGCACTTGTCTGGCTTTTGACAGGTTGTTTATAAGAATAATGACATCCGTCTGGAGCTGTCTCGCTTGGCCAGAATTGGGGACACCAAGATGAAAATCTACGGTGAGGTTGTATTCAAGTGTGAGAATGTGGCCACACTGGACCCCATCAACTTTGAGACCCCGGAGGCTTACATCAGCTTGCCCAAATGGAACACCAAACGCATGGGCTCTATCTCCTTTGACTTTCGCACCACTGAGCCCAACGGCCTGATCCTCTTCACTCACGGCAAGCCCCAAGAGAGGAAGGATGCTCGGAGCCAGAAGAACACCAAGGTGGACTTCTTTGCCGTGGAACTCCTTGATGGCAACCTGTACCTACTGCTTGACATGGGCTCAGGCACCATTAAAGTGAAAGCCACTCAGAAGAAAGCCAACGATGGGGAATGGTACCATGTGGACATTCAGCGAGATGGCAGATCAGGTAGGAAGAAGCAGGGTGTGTGACTGAGACTAGGGGAAAGCTTCTGCTTCCTTATATTTTTTTATTTTAGTTTTTGTGACTTGTGTGCTTGTTGATTCTTTTGCTTTTCTCCTTAATGCTTGTTATATGATTGTGTAAGATTATGTTTCTGAACCAGACACCTGTCTCATCGATGGCTGACATTCTCCTCATCTCCCCTGTCACTCACTGCACAATGGTCTCAGCGATACCTTCAAGATCCTGGGGCTAAGGATGTTTTTACAAGCAGCATTTCCGCTGCTACCAAAGTGACTGTCATGTCACTTGTGTGATGGGTTTTTTCCCTCTTTTTTCTCCTTTTTCCATCACCATGGAAACCAATTGTGACATCACAGATGCTGCATTGTGTGATTACTCTGTAGGATAAGCTGCACTGTGCGAGAGTTTATGCAGTGAAACACCCTTCAGTAATTGGCAAGAGTCATATTGCAGGGAAAAATTATGACAAGAAAGGAAAAGGCAAATTGATTTTTCCTAAAGTCATGTTCAATTTAAAGCCTGCCTTTGGTGTGAAAGCCTATATTTCACTCTTTGCTCAGACCTCACTAACTTTCCCTTCCTCTTCATAACCTTTTACATTGGGTTTAAACGGCTTTGTGTGTTTCTGCAGCTGCAGACCAAGCAAGCTAGCCCCAGGCAGTACATAGCCACTCTGGAATAGTAACAAAGCGGGGCAGGGGAAGGAAACACAAATAGAGAGTCTGAGGCTTTTGAACGCCTGAACAGTCTGCCTCACTTTCTGTGGACATGTGGCAGTGAAGGTCACATTCTGTGCATCAGAAAAAGGGCATTTCACCCAGAGAAGTAATTAGAGCATTTGAATTTCACACTTATTTCCTGATTCTCCATTTAGGTAGTATTGTACTCAATAAGGGTCTTGGCTATGTTTTCATATTTTTAAGGATTTACTCTCCTGGTAAACACAAAAATGTCTTCCTTTTAGACATTTCTGCATTTGGCCAACAATAGAAAGCAATCGGTTCCCCTAAAAGGCTGTAGCCACTAATGGCTGAGCTTGCAGGGATGGCTTTTCTGCGTAATTCCAGAGCTAGAGGGGTGGCGGAGATGAGCAGTGTTGCCCTTAGGTAAGCAGCTGGTTGGGTTCTGTGCAGAGGGCAGACAGGTGGCAGATTGCAGACCTGGATGGTTTATTGCCCAGCAGGATGCCTTATCAATTGCCTGAAATTTGATCAGAACCAAGAGGCTTCAAATTAAATGTGCTTGTTGGGCAAGAATGAACATTTTGTTCTTTTTTAAGAGAAAAATACACAAAAAGTCATTTCTGAGGCCAAATCTTTTGAAGTTTATCCGTTAAAAAATGTCAGCAGGGGCAGAGAGCTAGAAAGCTGTCTCAGAATTATAAGGGACACACTCCTGTTGGTTTTTTAAGACAATGCGTTTTGGGTCTCTGGAGTTCGGACATGGTTGATGGGTTTCATGATTGACTAACCTAGACCTTGGCACAGCTTAAATGTCACCTATCTGTGTCACAGGCAGGCTAGAACATGTAAAATCGCCACATGTCTGTTTCTGATATTCTCAACACGAATTGCTTTTTCAAGTACGGCCGTTGTTTCGTTTTGTTAGAACCATCAGTAGACCCATTTTTTGACAAATAAGTTTGGATTACAGAAGCCTTAAATTTTATACCTGGGTGCTATGGCATTGGCTAATACTTTGAAATACTGATAAATTTGATCAAAGCTTATAAAAATTTACTGAGTAAACAAATAGTTGTCATGTAAAAGCAGCATAACAAAATTTTAACATGATATACTAAACTTCATTTCTTCATGAGGGTATTTTCTGGTATGTTCTCACAGACCTGTATTAAAATGACTAGTTATAAAAACACAAGTGTATCTAATTGTGGTACCTCCTTCCCTGCTCGTCCTGAAGAATATGACTGAGAGGTGATGTCAGGAAACTTTCATCTTTACTCCCCAGCTGAGGGACTGATTCTCAAAACACTTGTGGTCCCACACTCTGAGGATGAATTTTCCTCAGGATGTATTTAAGGGTCCACTATTTAAATCAGTTCGGGTACTGTTCTTACTTGGCAATAGATGCTCCTCCCTGTTCGTTGGTGATCAGATTAACTCTGTGGACATGTGGTGGGTAAAGAAAGCAAACTGCAAGAGAGAAGAAAAGTACCCAAGCCTCAACTTCCTCATTTGTGAAATAGGGGAAATACGAATGCCTACCTCACAGGATTGTTTTGAGGATTGAGTCCAGAAAAGCACAGAAAGTACTAAAAATGGTGGCTGGGACATTTTTATTTTTACTGAGGTTTTTTTTTTTTTTTTTTTTGCTGTGCACGGGCCTCTCACTGTTGTGGCCTCTCCCGTTGTGGAGCACAGGCTCTGGACGCGCAGGCTCAGCGGCCATGGCTCACGGGCCCAGCCGCTCCGCGGCATGTGGGATCCTCCCGGACCGGGGCACGAACCCGTGTCCCCTGCATCGGCAGGCGGACTCTCAACCACTGCGCCACCAGGGAAGCCCCTGTTACGTAGGTTTTTAAAAGATGAAAAAGCAAAAAGGCAAAGCAGATTTCTCCAGGAGAAAACTTCCAGGGAAGAGTAGGGGGAAGCACGCCTAGCTGAATCCTCCAGAGACCCCTCATACTCTTTCTACTCTTCTACCCCTGGGTTGACTTTGTGATTTAGAGTGTACTTCACTTTCTTGATCTCATTTGATCTTCTAGGCCCTTCAGGCTTTCCCTTGTCATAGCTGAGGGAATTGAGACTCAGATAAGTGAAAGCTGGCTGATGGATGGCGCAGTTATCTTGTTACCAATAAAGCACTTTAAGAATACTAAATTTCTAAAATTTCTGGCATGAAGTTTAGATATCACTCTGATTTAACAGTTTAGGAAGTTGAGCTGTTGAGGAAATCGAGGGGTTCAGTGACTGGTACAGGGTCAGAAAGACTAGAATCCCTGTTCCCAAGTTCCCAGGTCAGGCTCCAGGGTTACATCTTCTGTGATTTCATGTGCATGGTCTAGCTCTAATCTCATCTCTTCTTGACTTCCTCT
The DNA here is from genome assembly GCF_003031525.2 of Neophocaena asiaeorientalis asiaeorientalis. Taxonomy (NCBI): domain Eukaryota; kingdom Metazoa; phylum Chordata; class Mammalia; order Artiodactyla; family Phocoenidae; genus Neophocaena; species Neophocaena asiaeorientalis. Next base: position 1,518,990 of record NW_020172456.1, on the reverse strand, counting down.
GGCCTCCTGTACTCTAGCCACACTCCTGCCTGTCCCAGGGCCTTTGTAGGTGCCATTCCCTGTGCCGGGCACATTCTCCCCCGGGGACTTGGCATGGTTGGATCCTTCTCAACATCCTGGTTTCAGCTTACCTCTCACCTGCTTAGAGAAGCCTTTATCGACCATACAGTTTCAAGTTGAACCCGTGGGCTGCTGTAGCACCCATTTTACTCTTTTCCTCCCACTCGCCGTTTTCCAATTTCTGTTTATTGGGTGATCTGTTTATTTTCTGTTTCTCTGCTGTGCAACATCAGCTCCATGAGAGCAAGCATGCCTGTCAAGTTCATGTATATGTCTAGAACAATACTAGAGACAGAACAGGTGTTCAGTACATGTTTGTTACATGAGGACATAAAGAAACATGTTCAGAAGATGATGGAGGAGTAAGACGTGGAGATCACCTTCCTCCCCACAAATACATCAGAAATACATCTACATGTGGAACAACTCCTACAGAACACCTACTGAATGCTGGTAGAAGACCTCAGACTTCCGAAAAGAAGGCAGAGCACCACCTAAACAAGCTCCAGAGATGGGCGCGAGCCGTGGCTATCAGCACGAACACCAGAGACAGGCATGAAACGCTAATGCTGCTGCTGTAGCCATCAAGGAGCCTGTGTGCAAGCACAGGTCACTATCCACACCCCCCAGGAGGCTGTACAACATGCCACTGCCAGGGCCCTGTGATTCAGAGACAACTTCCCCGGGAGAACACACGGCGCGCCTCAGGCTGTTGCAATGTCACACTGGCCTCTGCCACTGCAGGCTCGCCCCACATTCCAAGTATAACAACCGTACCCCTCCCTCCCCCGGGCCTGAGTGAGCCAGAGCCCCCTAATCAGCCTCTGCTTTAACCCCCTCCTGTCTGGGCATGAAGAGATGCCTGAGGGCGATCTACACGCAGAGGTGGGGCCACAACCAAAGCTGAACCCCAGGAGCTGTGCAAACAAAGAAGAGAAAGGGAAATTTCTCTGTGCAGCCTCAGGAGCAGCGGATTAAATCTCCACAATCAACTGGATGTACTCTGCATCTGTGGAATATCTGAATAGACGACGAATCATCCCAAAATTGAGGTGGTGGACTTTGGGAGCAGCTGTAGACTTGGGGTTTACTGTCTGTGACTGATTTGTTACTGATTTTTATGTTTATCTTAGTATAGTTTTTAATGCTTGTTATCATTGGTGGATATGTTTATTGGTTTGGTTGCTCTCTTCCTTTTTTCTTTCCTTTTATTCCCTTTGTTTTTATTATTACGTTTTTATTTTAATAATTTTTAAAAATTTATTATTGTTTTTTCTTTCTTTTCTTCTTCTCCCTTTTCTTCTGAGCCTTGTAGCTGACAGGGTCTTGGTGCTCCAGCCTGGTGTAAGGCCTGAGCCTCTGAGGTGGGAGGGTGAGTTCAGGACATTGGTCCACCAGAGACCTCCGGGCCCCATGTAATATCAATTGGCGAGAGCTCTCCCAGAGATCTCCGTCTCAACACTAAGACCCAGCTCGACTCGACTGCTAGTAAGCTCCAGTGCTGGACGCCCCATGCCAAACAACTAGCAAGACAGGAACACAACCCCACCCATTACAGACAGGCTGCCTAAAGGCTTACTAAGTTCACAGGCACCCCAAAACATACCACCATATGTGGCCCTGTCCACCAGAAAGACAAGTTCCAGCCCCACCCCCAAGAAGCCTACATAAGCCACTGAACCAACCTCCCCCACTGGGGGCAGACACCAAAAACAACGGGAAGTACGAACCTGCAGCCTGTAAAAAAACAGACCCCCAAACACACTAATTTAAACAAGATGAGAAGACAGAGAAATATGCAGCAGATGAAGGAGCAAAGTAAAAACCCACCAGACCAAACAAATGAAGAGGAAATAGGCAGTCTACCTGAAAAAGAATTCAGAGTAATGATACTAAAGATAATCCAAAATCTTGGAAATAGAATGGAGAAAATACAAGAAGTGTTTAACAAGAACCTAGAACTAAAGAGCAAACAAACAATGATGAACAACACAATAAATGAAATTTTAAAATCTCTAGAATGAATCAATAGCAGAATAACTGAGGCAGAAAATGGATAAGTGACCTGGAAGATAAAATAGTGGAAATAACTGCCACAGCAGAATAAAGAGAAAAGAATGAAAAGAATTGAGGACAGTTTCAGAGACCTCTGGGACAGCATTAAATGCACCAACACTCGAATTATAGGGGTCCCAGAAGAAGAATAGAAAAAGAAAGGGTCTGAGAAAATATTTGAAGAGATTATAGTTGAAAACTTCCCTAACATGGGAAAGGAAATAGTCTATCAAGTCCAGGAAGCACAGAGAGTCCCATACAGGATAAATCCAAGAAGAAACACGCCAAGACACATATTAATCAAACTATCAAAAATTAAATACAAACAAAAAATATTAAAAGCAGCAAGGGAAAAATAACATACAAGGGAATCCCCATAAGGTTAACAGCTGATCTTTCAGCAGAAAATCTGCAAGCCAGAAGGGAACGGCAGGACATATTTAAAGTGATGAAGGAGAAAAACCTACAACCAAGATTACTCTGCATAGCAAGGATCTCATTCAGATTCCACGGAGAAATGAAAACCTTTACAGACAAGCAAAAGCTAAGAAAATTCAGCACCACCAAACCAGCTTTACAACAAATGCTAAAGGAACTTCTCTAGGCAGGAAACACAAGAGAAGGAAAAGACCTACAATAACAAACCCAAAACAGTTAAGAAAATGCTAACAGGAACATACGTATCAATAATTACCTTAAATGTAAACGGATTAAATGCTCCAACCAAAAGACACAGACTGGCTGAATGGATACAAAAACAAGACCCGCATATATTCTGTCTACAAGAGATGCACTTCAGACCTAGGGACACATACAGACTGAAAGTGAGGGGATGGAAAAAGATATTCCATGCAAATGGAAATCAAAAGAAAGCTGGAGTAGCAATTCTCATATCAGACAAAATAGACTTTAAAATAAAGACTATTACATGAGACAAAGAAGGACGCTCCATAATGATTAAGGGATCAATTCAAGAAGAAGATATAGCAGTTGTAAATATTTATGCATCCAGCATAGGAGCACCTCACTACACAAGGCAAATGCTAAGAGCCATAAAAGGGGAAATCGACAGTAACACAATCATAGTAGGGGACTTTAACACCCCAGTTTCACCAATGGGCAGAACATCCAAAATGAAAATAAATAGGGAAACACAAGCTTTAAAGTACACATTAAACAAGATGGACTTAATTGATATTCATAGGACAGTCCTTCCAAAAACAACAGAATACATTTTCTTCTAAAGTGCTCATGGTAAATTTAAGAAAATTGAAATCATATCAAGTATCTTTTCTGAGCATAACGCTGTAAGACTAGATATCAATTACAGGAGAAAAAACTGTAAAAAATAAAAACACATGGAGGCTAAGCAATACACTACTAAATAACCAATAGATAACTGAAGAAATCAAAGAGGAAATCAAAAAATACATAGAAACAAATGACAATGAAAACATGGCAACCCAAAACCTATGGGATGCAGCAAAAGCAGTTCTAAGAGGGAAGTTTATAGCAATGCAATCCTACCTCAAGAAACAAGAAACATCTTAAATAAACAACCTAACCTTACTCCTAAAACAATTAGAGAAAGAAGAACAAAAAAACCCTAAAGTTAGCAGAAGGAAAGAAATCATAGAGATCAGAGCAGAAATAAATGAAAAAAAATGAAGGAAACAATAGCAAAGATCAATAAAACTAAAAGCTGGTTCTTTGAGAAGATAAACAAAATTGATAAACCATTAGCCAGAGTTATAAAGAAAAAAATGGAGAAGACTCAAATCAATAGAATTAGAAATGAAAAAGGAGAAGTAAAAACTGACACTGCAGAAATACAAAGCATCATGAGAGATTACTATAAGCAAATAGATGCCAATAAAATGGACAACCTGGAAGAAATGGACAAATTCTTGGAAAAGCACAGCCTTCTGCGACTGAACCAGGAAAAAATAGAATATACAAACAGACCAATCAAAAGCAGTGAAATTGAAATTGTGATTTAAAATCTTCCAACAGGGCTTCCCTGGTGGCCCAATGGCCTGGTGGTTGAGAGTCTGCCTGCTGATGCAGGGGATGCGGGTTCGTGCCCCGGTCCAGGAGGATCCCACGTGCCACGGAGCTGCTGGGCCCGTGAGCCATGGCCGCTGAGCCTGCACGTCCGGAACCTGTGCTCCACAAGGGGAGAGGCCACAACAGTGAGAGGCCCATGTACCAGAAAAAAAAAAAAAATCTTCCAACAAACGAAAACCCAGGACCAGATGGCTTCACAGGCGAATTCTATCAAACATTTAGAGAAGAGCTAACAGCTATCCTTCTCAAACTCTTCCAAAATATAGCACAGGGAGGAACACTCCCAACTCATTCTATGAGGCCACCATCACCCTGATACCAAAACCAGACAAAGATGTCACAAAGAAAGAAAACTACAGGCCACTATCACTGATGAACATAGATGCAAAAATTGTCAACAAAATACTAGCAGACAGAATCCAACAGCACATTAAAAGGTTCATACACCATGATCAAGTGGGTTTTATCCCAAGAATGCAAGGATTCTTCAATATACGCAAATCAATCTCATTATCAAACTGAAGGATAAAAACCATATGATAATCTCAGTAGATGCAGAAAAATCTTTCGACAAAATTCAACAGCCATTTATGATCAAAACTCTCAGAACGTAGGCATAGAGGGAACCTACCTCAACATAATAAAGACCATATATGACAGACCCACGGCCAATATCGTTCTCAATGGTAAAAAACTGAAACCGTTTCCTCTAAGATCAGGAACAAGACAAGGTCACCCACTCTCACCACTATTATTCAACATATTTTTGGAAGTTTTAGCCACAGCAATCAGAGAAGAAAAAGAAATAAAAGGAATCAAAATGGGAAAAGAAGAAGTAAAACTGTCACTTTTTGCAGATGACATGATACTGTATACATAGAGAATCCTAAAGATGCCACCAGAAAACTACTAGAGGTAATCAATGAATTTGGTAAAGTAGCAGGATACAAAATTAATGCACAGAAATCTCTTGCATTCCTATACACTAATGATGAAAAATCTGAAAGAGAAATTAAAGAAACACTCCCATTTACCACTGCAACAACAACAACAAAAATACCTAGGAATAAACCTACCTAAGGAGACAAAAGACCTGTACTCAGAAGACTATAAGACACTGTGAAAGAAATTAAAGATGATACAAACAGATGGAGAGATATGCTATGTTCTTGGAGTGGAAGAATCAACATTGTGAAAATGACTATACTACCCAAAGCAATGTACAGTTTCAATGCAATCCCTATCAGACCACCAATGGCATTTTTCACAGAACTAAAACAAAAAATCTCACAATTTGTAAGGAAACACAAAAGACCCTGAATAGCCAAAGTGATCTTGAGAAAGAAAAACAGAGCTGGAGGAATCAGACTCCCTGACTTCAGACTAAACTACAAAGCTATAGTAATCAAGGCAGTTCAGTACTGGCACAAAAATAGAAATACAGATCAATGTAACAGGATAGAAAGCCCAGAGATAAACCCATGCAACTGTGGTCACCTTATCTTTGTTAGAGGTGGCAAGAATATACAGTGGAGAAAAGACAACCTCTTCAATAAGTGGTGCTTAGAAAACTGCACAGATACATGTAAAAGAATGAAATTAGAATACTCTCTAACACCATATACAAAAATAAACTCAAAATGGATTAAAGACCTAAATGTAAGGCCAGAAACTATCAAACTCTTAGACGAAAACATAGGCAGAACACTCTTTGATATAAATCACAGCAAGATCCTTTATGACCCACTTCCTAGAGAAATGGAAATAAAAAGAAAAATAAACAAATGGGACCTAATGAAACTTAAAAGCTTTTGCACAGCAAAGGAAATCATAAACAAGACGAAAGGACAGACCTCAGAATGGGAGAAAATATTTGCAAATGAAGCAACTGACAAAGGATTAATCTCCAAAATTTATAAGCCGCTCATGGAGCTCAATATCAAAAAAACAAACAACCCAATCCCACAATGGGCAGAAGATCTAAATAGACATTTCTCCAAAGAAGATATACAGATTGCCAACAAACAAATGAAAGGATGCTCGACATCACTAATCATTAGAGAAATGCAAATCAGAACTATAGTGAGGTATCACCTCACACCAGTCAGAATGGCCATCATCAAAAAATCTACAAACGATAAATGCTGGAGAGGGTATGGAGAAAAGGGAACCTTCTTGCACTGTTGATGGGAATGTAAATTGATACAGCCACTATGGAGAACAGTATGGAGGTTCCTTAAAAAACTACAAATAGAACTACCATAAGACCCAGCAAACCCACTGTTGGGCATATACCCTGAGAAAACCATAATTCAAAACGAGTCATGTACCACAATGTTCATTGCAGCACTATTTACAATAGCCAGGACATGGAAGCAACCTAAATGTCCTTTGACAGATGAATGGGTAAAAAAGATGTGACCCATATACACAATGGAATATTACTCAGCCATAAAAAGTAGTAAAATTGAGTTATTTGTAGTGAGGTTGATGGAGCTAGAGTCTGTCATACAGAGAGAAGTAAGTCAGAAAGAGAAAAGCAAATACTGTATGCTAACACATATATATGGAATCTAAAAAAGAAATGGTTCTGAAGAACCTAGGGGCAGGACAGGAATAAAGACGCAGACGTAGAGAATGGACTTGAGGACACGGGGAGGGGGAAGGGTAAGCTGGGATGAAATGAGAGATTAGCACTGACATATATACACTACCAAATGTAAAATAGATAGCTAGTGGGAAGCAGCTGCATAGCACAGGGAGATCCGCTTTGGGCTTTGTGACCACTTAGAGGGATGGGATAGGGAAGATGGGAGGGGACATGGGGATATATGTATACATATAGCTGATTCACTTTGTTGTACAGCAGAAACTAATACAACATTGTAAAGCAATTATACTCCAATAAAGGTGTTACAAACATTATAAAAAAAACTAAAATATTTGATTTGTAGTCAAGAAAAAAAGAAAGAAAGAAAGAAAGAAACACGTTCCAGTTAAAATTTATCAAAGGCAATGAATGTCGAAAATATGCCCTGGCAGGGCTGGTAGCTAAGGCCAGTACAGAGGGTATCAGCTCATGGAGAGAGAAAGAGAAGAGCAGTTTCCATCCTTCTGGTGATGGTGAGCCAGTGATGAAGACTCAGGCAGGACCTACAGCCTCTGTCCCAGGTACAGAGTAAGAAGCACCTTACATATATGAGCTCATTTACTTATCACACCAACCTGTGAGGTTGGGACAGTTCTTTTCCCATTTTACAGATGAGGAAATTGAGGACCAGGAAAGAGAAGTCACTTCTTCAAGGTTATCCAGCTAGTACGTGGCGGGGCTGGAATTTAAACACAGGCACGGTCTGTGCTGCTGTCAACCTGTGTGATGTGCAACTTCTCAGCCAAGACTTTTAGGTAGAAAAAAAGATAATCATACTAGGTGCTAGGCCACTGAGATTCCTCTGGGCCAAGCTGTCTTAGCTGGCAGGGATTGGAGCCACATGGCCTACATTGTCCTTTTTACCATTTTGCGGCATTTCGTTCCCTTGCTTACATTGTTCCATCCTGGCCAGGCAACAGTGGTCTCCCATCTCACCTGCTAGGCTCCTTTCGTTTGGTTCATCAACTGGCAGCCTCACCTGTGATGCCAAGAGGGCTGTTAGCTCACTTTTTTTCTGTCCTCCCATCCCAGGTACCATATCAGTGAACAGCAGGCGCACGCCGTTCACCGCTAGTGGGGAGAGCGAGATCCTGGACCTGGAGGGGGACATGTACCTGGGCGGGCTGCCGGAGCACCGTGCTGGCCTCATTCTGCCCACTGAGCTCTGGACTGCCATGCTCAACTATGGCTACGTGGGCTGCATCCGTGACCTGTTCATTGACGGGCGCAGCAAGAACATCCGGCAGCTGGCGGAGATGCAGAACGCTGCGGGCGTCAAGTCCTCCTGTTCACGGATGAGCGCTAAGCAGTGTGACAGCTACCCCTGCAAGAACAACGCCGTGTGCAAAGATGGCTGGAACCGCTTCATCTGCGACTGCACGGGCACTGGCTACTGGGGCCGAACCTGCGAGAGGGGTGAGTAGGCCCTCGTGGTGGCACACTGCGTCTGAGTGGGGGTGATGTGCTGTAGCTGTGTCCCTGGATACACCTGCCTGTGCTTCCTTTGCTACTACAGGCTCTCCCTTTGGACCTCCCTGTGCTTGCGTTCTTCTGGAGAAGAATTTTCTAGGGTTCACTGCTTTCCAGATCATACCCTTTCTAGTTCTGGATGCTTGGATTTGTTTGGCTAGGGTTGGGTTGCAGAGAGGGAAACTTTAGAGTAAATATTACCATGATCATGCTACTTTCTTGATTAAGTGTTAGACATCTATTTGAGAAGGTGAATTCTTTTGGGATTCTGGGTGGGCTCACCAACTGGCTGTTTCCTTTGTTCATTTAACTCATGCTTTTTTTTTTTTTTTTTTTTTTTTGCGTTACGGGGGCCTCTCACTGTTGTGACCTCTCCCGTTGCGGTGCACAGGCTCCGGACGCGCAGGCTCGGCGGCCATGGCTCACGGGCCCAGCCGCTCCGCGGCATGTGGGACCTTTCGTGACCAGGGCACGAACCCGCGTCCCCTGCATAAGCAGGCGGACTCTCAACCACTGCGCCACCAGGGAAGCCCTGACTCATGCTTTTTGATCCTTTCTTTGTGCTAGCTCTTGGATAAGGCTTTAGAAATACACTATTGAACAAAATAGCCCCAGCCCTGTTCTGTGGAGCTTGCTGCCTAGTGGAATACTTAGCTGTTAAATAATCACAGACATGTTGAGTTTTATAAGAAGCAGTGTTATGTGTTGGTTAAGAACATGAATTCTGGGGCCAGACTCGGTGAGAGATGTGGCCCTCATGGAGTGATACAAACTTTCTCAAGATAATATCTTTGAGACTTGATTTCCTCATTTGCAAAATGGAGATCATTAGGTACCTACCTCACAGGATGTTAATGAGGATTAAGTGAGTCAGTATGTTCCTGGACTATGGAAAGCATTTAGTAAATGTTAGTCATTGTTACAGTCATAATTATTGTCATCAACATCATTAAAGGAAAGGCACAGAGACGTTTGGGAGGTCTTTGCAAGGGGATCCAACATACTGTAGAGGTTCATAGAAAGCTTCTTCAAGAAAGAAATATATAGATTGAGACTTGAAATATAAATAAGAGTTAGCTTGGCAACGAGGTGGGAGGAAGCCGGGTGTCTTTTTACATGAGGGCAACGTGTGCCAAGAGGTAAGAGACCATGGCACACCGGGACTTCCCTGGCGATCCAGTGGTTGAGACTTCGCCTTCCAATGCAGGGGATGCGGGTTCGATCCCTGGTCGGGGAGCTAAGATCCCACATGCCTTGCAGCCAAAAAACCAAAACATAAGCAACAGAAGCAGTATTGTAACAAATTCAGTAGAGACTTTAAAAATGGTCCACATCAAGGAAAAAAAAACTTAAAAAAAAATCTCCTCTAAAAAAATATCAAAAGAGACCATGGCACAGTTGAGGAACCAAACAAAGTCCATAACAGAATGGAGTGTGTAGTGAGGTGGGGGGAAGGGTGTGAGAGGTAGCTGAAGAGTTGGGGGACAAAGAGAGGGGGCTGACCATTTACAACAGGCCAGGATGCTGGGGGAAGCCCCTTCCTCTCTACCGCTTTAGGATCTTACAGTTGCACTGAATTTACAGTTTGGGTAAAGGGCAGAGATAAAGGTAAGCAAAGAGACAACATCTAGACAAGGAGATCCTAGTCTATAAGCCACATCCAGATTGCAGCTTGGTTAATTGTTTTATATGCCAACCACACAGAATCTGGCTGGCTGTCCATGAGTTGTCAGTCTCTATTTTGTATGAAAGGATAATTTACATAGTTATCAAGTTTTGCTGAGGGCGTAGTTCTAGGGCTTTGAGGATACTGTGTGTGTAGTAGAGATAGTTTCTGTCTACAGAAGCTTATCATTTCTTTAGCTGAGGAGTTGACACATCGATATAAGAAGCAGTAATAAAATGATACAAGGCAGCAGCATGGGCTGGACCACTAGGGGGACCTGGAAATTTAGTGAAGACTTTCCTGAGGAGAGGGACATGCAGGGTCACACCCTTAAAGACTACCAGTGGCCAGAATTGTCCAGGTACCAGAAGTCTGGTGATAAGGAGGGATCCTGGAACATGCTTGGATAACCAGTCAAGAATTTTCAAGGAGTCATTTTTGTGAGGTCAACCATATTGCTAGTTAAAGTGTATTTCAAGAGAACTGCAAACCTTCCCTACAGCTGGACCAAAAGGAGGACACAGGATATTGGAGTAAAGGAAAAGGAGCTTTTTTGGGGGCCCATAGAAGTGAAATTCAGATTCACTGAATTTTCAAAGCAGCCACCCCAGAACATGAACTAAGATGGGGAGGCGGCCATCCGGCACAGAAGTGGGTCTCATTTGGCTGCCCAGTCTGTCAAGCTCCTGAACTCCTTCCAAAAATCTTTTTAGGGTAGACTATCCTGGTTGCTGGTTTGGGGAGATAGAAAAGTCATTTGACCTCTGGGATGCATGAGACCATTTTCATATAAGCCAGGAAATTGTGGATCATCCACTGTCTAGGAAGGTAGTGTAAGAACCAAAGGTCCCTTCAGACATCTCACTTCTTTCTCCTGGGTATCTTTCCAACTCAAGGGCCTGCAGCAGGGACTGGAGACCTCTGAGCAAGGTGTCCCTGAGATCAGCTGTTCCAAGGGCAAATCAATGGGAGTTGGTCCAAGATTTGCCAAGTACAGTGAAAGTCACTGCACCTTTTCCGTTGTCACTTGCTGACTAGTCATTAAAAGGCAGCTGATTGGGGATATATGAGGGACAATTATTCCTGGTACAGTGCAGCCAAGAATCATCCATTGTGGCCAAATGAGAAGGAGCCTGGCAAATTTAAGACATTTAGTCTACATGTCGCTCAAATCCCAGATGGTTCAACTGATTGTTTTGTTCCCCCGCTAATTGTTTTCTGGCCCTGTATTGTTCCTGACACCATGTTCAGAATGGATCAGTGGAGTGTAAAAATGATAGGACTCTACTTTGCTGGCAAAGAAAACTGTTTCCCTATGACACTGTTTTTCTTTATTGAAACTGATTCATCAGTGGAGATGGTTTTGACTTTTGTTCATTTTTCATACATGCAGCAGACATTTATTGAAACCCTAATTTGTTCCAGGCACTGTATTAGATGCTGGCAATGCAAAAAAAAAACCCCAAAAAACCGACACAGCTTCTGGTTTTGATCAAGGGGTGTATAGTCCTACTGGACAAGGAAAGGTGGGAACTGTGCTAATGCTTGGTAGATGTCATGCCTGATCTTTTAGGGGAATAGCAGGGCAGACAGGTGGGAGAGGCCATGCCTACATGGGTGAGTGATGGTTGGGAAAAGGGGACCTGAGGTTGCTTAGATTTTCTTGTCTGCTATTAATAATAAAACTATGGCCTCTCTTTACCTCTGACCCTCAGTATCCATTATAGGCACTTCTGAAGAGTGGTAAAGGAAGAGCATTAACATTCTTTATGCAAGAGCGTGATCCCCTTTGTCAAGGAATGCTGCCCCACGCACCATAACACCATCAACAAGTTCACTCAATTTACCATTCTCTCATTTTTTTCTAGAAGCATTAACCCTAAGCCTAGAATTGATCATTTGTACCAAATGTGATAAGACTAAGACAGTTCCTAAGGCAGTGTGTCCCATCTAACCCCAACTGTGTCCTGTACTTGGGCTTCATAGTAGTATATCCATCCCTTGGTATCACTAACCCCACAACAGGAATGGTAGTGTTTGAAAGAGGCACTTGTGTCTATAAAATGGAGAAAGCATAGGTGGGTTGCTGAAAACTGGTATTCAGAGACAAAGCAGAGTCAGGGATGGCTCAGGTCAGACACTGGATCAAAATAGCCCAAGAACCCAAGCAAAGTGGGCAAGCACGTCAGTCTAAGGTACAGTTCCCAGGTTAAAGGTGTCAGCCAAAGACAAGGGAATTAGGCAAGGGAACTACGAATTATATGAGTACATCAGACTAAGGTTAATTTGCATGAGTGTCTTTCTCTGACAGTAAAAAATGGGTGTCTCTTGCTTATACCCTCACAAGAGTGCTTCTACTGCCTGTGAAGATGAGCAGCTCTAAATTTTGACATATAACAGTTGGCTTGATGTTGTATTTAGACGTTTTTTTCACCATGATCTGATACTGTTCTAAGGAGATGTAGATAGATCCACCCATTCCAGTTGTTCAACTGTAGCTGTTCCGGTTGGTTATTTGTTAATCATATTGATGTGGGAGACATCTCCATGACCTAAAAAGCTAAGGTCTGCTTAGCTACTTCATGCCAATTTGTTTGGTTGAAATGCTTTACTCTGCTGGAAGATTGCCCGCCATTTTTAAAATCCTATTGTGTAGAGGAAACATTCTGTCTTATCTAAGATGATATTATCAGTTGACTTGGGACAACAGAGGCATCTTCTCCTTGTCAGTGTAGCCAAACTGCTTAGTTCAATTAGTGGGGACCAAGTGTCAATAGGCAAGGCTATGGATTTAATTTATTTGTGGACTATCGAAATTCAATTTGAGGCCACTGCAGATTCTACCCCCTTCCCTAGATGGCTTTTCCTGAATGTATGCCATCATTTGTTTAGCAAGAAATAAAATAGGACTCAGCACAGGTTCATCCCTATGACAAAAATAACCTACACTATAGCACTTAGAGTCAGATGGCCTAGTGGTTAATGGCATGAATTTTAGTCAGATGGACCTTGGTTCCTGAGTTGGTTCTGTCAGTAGCTAGGTAATATACAACACAATTTTTATTTTGTCCAAGTCTCAGTTTCCTTATATGTAAAATGGGAACACTGATACTTACTAGGTAAGGTTCTCTTGGTTGCAAGTTACAGAATTGACAATGGCTAACAGAGTAAAGGAAGAAGACATATTGCATGATTACCTAGAGAGTTATTGATCAAATGACGATCTCACCAATTACATCTTGAAAGGGGAAGCAGAACAGCTCTGGGGATCCCAAGGCACTGTGATTGAAGTGATGCATCTCTCTTGTCCTATGGGTTCTGGAGTTTTCCATTCACAGTTTACATTTTCCAGAAAGAGAGCCCGATTGGCCCAGTTTAGTTCATCTGTCTGTTCTTCTACAGTCAGCTCTGTCCAGGTGGGCAGTCACCTAGAATAGATATGAAGGATCACCTAATATGTAAATATATAATCTTACTGAACCATTTTCGTAGTGTTCCTTCATGGTGAAGCTTGGGGTGCCCTGATCCATAAGGCCATGTCCTGTTATAGGTGCCCAGCCACATGGACTACTTCTGTGTGATAAACAAAAATATTTCCTGGGGTCATGGATATTGGATGCCTTTGAGAATATTAAATTGTAGAACTAAGAAAATGTGATAGGGAGGGTAAATCTGCTCTTCTCACTGGTCCCCGGGATTCCATTTATCTGACATAAACACCAGCTGAAAACCAAGAATGCAGATATTATGAGTTCTCTCAAATGAACCTGTTCCAGCAGGAAAGGCTTGCAGGCAGCAGCTGCTCGGGGACTTTGCTTTCAACCAGTCCCTCTGATGGCTGCTGTGTGCTCCTGGGGCAGCAGTACATCCTGCTGGGGAGGGTGAGACACTGACTTTAGAGGAGGCTAGAGTGTGTCATTTGGATGCCACATGGAAATCAAGACATCAGGACATAGCAGGCCTGGCAGATTCAGTTGATGTTACCTGTACCTAATCATTATTTCAGCAAGGGAGCAATTGGAAGCCCTGAAAAGTTAATCTCACTTTAACTTGGAGCAGCTGTAGAATGGTTAAAATTCATGGATCCTGACTCCTAATCCACTGTACTTTCCATTACATTGAGTAGCCTTTCCTCCTCTTATATATGAAAGGGGTTGGATTATAAGGTCATTGAAGGAAAAACAGTGCATTAGGTATTTTTGTTTTCCCACAGTCTCCAGCACTGTGCTATACACATACTACGAGGTTATTAAATGTTGGAGGAAGGGTCCCAGTCCTCTGTCCTGGGTCTCCTCCTGGTCTGCACATTGCCCTTTGTGCCCTCATCCACTGCCATGGTGTCAAAGGTTATCTGTATGTCAGTGATTCCCAAATCAGTCTCTCTAGCCTTGAACTCTCTCTGGAACCCCAGATTTCTATATCCAGTTGTCTCCTTGACATCTTCATTTGGATATCTGATAGATATCTTAATCATAACATTGAAAAATAGAAATCTTCAGTGCCTCCTCCCTGCCTTAGACTTTTTTTTTTTTTTTTTTTTTTTTTTTTTTTTTTTTACTTTTAGTTTTTCCCATCTCAGTAAATGGCATCACCATTGTCCTTGGCATTTTCCTCGATTTTTCTTCTCCCGTCTCATTTAGTCTTTCTCAGCAAGTTCCTGTCGTCTCCTCATCTAAACCCATCCTGCATCTGTCCACTTCTCTCCCTCTCCACTACTATCATCCTAGGCCAACCTATATCGATCTCTTCTTTGGAAAACTAGGTAGCATGTCATATGTTATGAAAAGCTCAAATTTATTTTGCGCCTTCCTCAGAGTATTGAAGTGAGATTATTAAAATGTTTAAATATTCAACACATTCTTAAGTAGCTTTAGTTTCAGTGGCTTTTGGTCCCTCAAACTGCAGGGAATGAAGCTATGATACTTCTTTGGAATTAACTTCAACATTCACATTTCCATTCCTTTTCTCTGTACCAAGCTTGGTGAGCTCAGTTGTGAGTATACAAATTTGAAGAAGCCATAGTTTCAATTCTTGAGCTCACAGTCTAATAATCTGCAAATTGTAATGCAATCTACCAAGGGCAATGATCCAGGAATATCATAGGAAAGAATGAGATAAAAATTAGAAAGCAAATTATGTCCAACATGATATACCACTTTATAACCAGTTCTGGATCTACTGGGGTCTGCTCAGACTGACTCACTGGTGTGGGAACAAAAGAAACCCTGGCTTCCAGGGTCAAATATAAAAATGGTTGTTGCTTTCCCTTGTTCCCGTGCCATTGAGGCTCTGCTCTTACTCCCCTAGGAACATCCAGGCTCTTTATTTAGATATGTGACCTTGAGATTCTTACTGGGATCCTCTGGCCTCTCTGTTCTGCAAAAACAAAATGAGGCAATTGGGTTTCATGCTCTCTCAGGGCCCATCCAGTTATAAAACTCTGTGATTCTCAAATGTCATCAGCTTGGCAGTGGCTTCCCTTATCCAGAGTAGAGGGGTAAAGGTGAGTGAGGGGCAGGGCAGGGATGCTAGTCCTTGTTCCTTGCAGTCTGCAGTACTGTCTGGGTTAGGAGGCTCAGTTTAGTCATATCAGCACTGCGATGAAGTTGTCACGTCTTTTGATTCATTCATCTAAAAATACGAATACCTTGATATACTGGGAATACTTCAGGTCCATGACTTAAAAGTTTTAATTGCTGGATTAATGAGTAGAGCCTTGGATTTCTTAAGATCATTAAAAGACTGTCTCTTTTTCAGTCCATTGTTTACCCCCTTTCAAGGGTAAATACATGTATAAGAGAAAGAGGGCCCCCAAGAAATACATAATTCATCAACATCAATCAACATGTCCCCATTTTTTCTTATCCATTGGTGCTTTTTAAATTTTTATTTTATATTGGAGTATAGTTGATTAACAATGTTATGTTAGTTTCAGGTGTACAGCAGAGTGATTCATGCAAAATGATACATACATGTATCCATTCTTTTTCAAATTCTTTTCCCATTTAGGTTATCACAGGATATTGAGCAGAGTTTCCTGTGCTATACAGTAGGTCCTTGTTGGTTATCTATTTTAAATATAGCAGTGTGTATATGTCATTCCCAAGCTCCCAATCTATCCCTCCCCTCCCACACTTCCCCCCTGGTAACCATAAGTTCCTTCTCTAAGTCTGTGAGTCTGTGTCTGTTTTGTAAATAAATTCATTTGTATCATTTTTTAAGATTTCGCATATAAGCAATATCGTATGATATTTGTCTTCCTCTGACTTACTTTACTTAGTATGATAATCTCCAGGTCCATGTGTGTTGCTGCAAATGGCATTATTTCATTCTTTTTAATGGCTGAGTAATATTCCATTGTGTATATGTACCACATCTTTTTTTAAAAAGATTTTTATTGGAGTATAGTTGCTTTACAATGTTGTGTTAGTTTCTGCTGTACAGCAGAGTGAATCAGTTATATGTATACATGTATCCCCTCTTTTTTGGATTTTCTTCACATTTAGGTCACCACAGAGCATTGAGTAGAGTTCCCTGTGCTATACAGTAGGTTCTCATTAGTTATCTGTTTTATACACAGTAGTGTATATATGTCAATCCCAATCTCCCCATTCATCCCACCCTGCCACCTCCTTGGTGTCCGTAAGTTTGCTCTCTACATCTTTGTCTCTATTTCTGCTTTGCGAATAAGTTCATCTGTACTATTTTTCTAGATTCCACATATAAATGATATTACATGATATTTGATTTTCTCTTTCTGACTTACTTCACTCTGTATGACAGTCTCTAGGTCTGTCCATGTCTCTGCAAATGGCACTATTTTTCATGTCTGAGTAATATTCCATTGTATATATGTACCTCATCTTCTTTATCCATTCCTCTGTTGATGGACATATAGGTTGCTTCCATGTTTTGGCTATTGTAAATAGTACTGCAATGAATATTAGGGTGCATGTCCCCTTTGAACCATATTTATCTCCAAATATATGCCCAGGAATGGGATAGCTAGATCATATGGTAGCTTTGTTTTTAGTTTCTTAAGGAAGCTCTGTACTGTTCTCCATAGTGGCTGTACCAATTTATATTCCCACCAGCAGTGTAGGAGGGTTCCCTTTTCTCCACACCCTCTCCAGCATTTATTGTTTGTAGACTTTTGATGATGGCAGTTCTGACTGGTGTGAGGTGATACCTCATTGTAGTTTTGATTTGCATTTCTCTAATGATTAGTGATGTTGAGCATCTTTTCATGTGCCTCTTGGCCATCTGTATGTCTTCTTTGGAGAAATGTCAGTTTAGGTCGTCTGCCCATTTTTTAATTGTGTTAAGACACAGCTATATCCCTGGTGATGACCGTAGTGTTGCTCAGATTCAGACTCTGCTTGTTTCTCTTTCTGTTCTCCTTTCCACAAGCCCAGGATTGTATGATCCCAGGAAATTGTCTATAATCCATGAACCCTTCCTAAGTGTTATTCTGCCAGGTTGGGGTCTGAGATACCCCTGATCACAGCTTCTCCTGATGGTCTGAAGAAGAGAGTAAGGGTGGAAGATTCTAGTCATTTGAGAAGCTTGAAGCTCCAGGGGTCTCAGAAGGACAGGCTGGGGACTTTGGCGATCTTTGGAAAATCTACAGCTAGGCCTGTGTTTAGCCTGAGAATGTGAAGGTCAGCACTTTGAGGCAGCGCGTGACAGCTGCTTAGAACTGTGACACACCTGCTGTTGGCTGTGATTCTGTCAAATGCAGAGACATGGTGGCCGTTTATATTACTGCTTTGTACCTTTATTACTGCCTTTGCTAAAAGCTGCTTAACTGCCAGCAGACATCTGCCCATTATAGATGCAATAAACTGAGATGCTGCTAAATTATGAGAAACAAGTGCTTCAAAATGCAACACAAGGGGATTGTCATAGCATTTTTTAGCATCTCTGGCATCTTGGGTCTTTTCACAGATAGATGAATCCTTCCTTGCTCCAGTCTGGATTAAGAGGAAAGGAAAGTTAACTTTTTTGAGAGAAATTATATGCCTGCTTTGTATTCTTAATATACACTGGACCATTTAACCCTCACATCCATTCTGCAGCCTGCGTAATCTTAGTCTCATTTCCTAGATGAAGAAAATAAGGCCCCAAGTCATTCATTCCAAAGCACCTGTTAAGTACTGTGTGCCAGCGGCCACATTGATCCTTCGAAATACAAGAGAATTGATTGTGATGTTCCTCATAAACATATCAATATATTCTGATACCTGAGGAAAGGACATAAATGCGAGGAGAAATATCATGAACAGTGTCAGAGGTTGGGTGACACTAGAGCTGAGGCTTGGTGGAGTAGCAGGAATCTCCCAGGAAGACCAGGCAGGGAAAAGTATTTCAGGCAGAAGGAACAGATATGCAAAGATGACTTGTGTAAACGAAGTTTTCCTCGTGGATGGTATCTAAGTCTTAAATTTGAGGGGATGTTTTAGGAGGTGTAGCTGAAGAAGTGGTAGGGCCGGTTGTGAGTCACCTTGTTTGTTCTCCCCAGAAGTTTGGACTTTACCAAACTCGTAAGGGGCCATGCCAGTTTTAGCAATGGGATAACAAAGTCAAATCCCCCTGGCAAGGGATGATTGGCATGTGGGAGACAATAGGCCAAGAGACCAGCGTGCGTTAGTTAAGTTTGCATTTATATTAATTCAGGGTGGGAAATAAGAGTCCTAACTGTGATAGGGAAAATGGAGGTCGAGTTCTGGGGACACATCCAATAGATATTTAAGGGGCAATGTTGATAGGATTTACTAACCAGTCGTACACAGCTAGAGAGTGGCCGAAACTGGATTAGAATAAGGGTTTGGTCGTAGAAGCCCATTGTTTCTTCCCTGTGCTACTCAAGCATCTCCGATCAGTTGGAGAGTCTTGGGAGGAGTGGGGAAGAGTGAGGTAGCGAGTAAGGGGATATAGCTAGGAGTCGCCTATATATACTGGTCTCACTCTGAACATATGTGACTTATTCTCTCTCTGTGCCTCAGTTTCCATATTTACCACTGAGAATATCAACAGTGGCTGATTAATTGGCTTTTTGTGAGCCTCTTTATTATAGAGTCAAAGTGTATGTTGTGCTCACAGAGATCATAAGCCAGCATGTCCCTTTCTGAAGCTAGAATTCTGTAATTCAAGAATGAAAAAAATCTCAGACTGGTGTTTTTTTTATTCAGTTTTTTCTTGTGTTGTAGATATGACCTAGATATGATTTCTGTGTTTAAGTATATGATATAGGCTAGAACTTAACAGGGGGAAGGAAGGTTGCACCAGAAGGGAACATACCAAAGCATGCTTTTCTCCATACTTCACATGGTTTGTATTTGGAATCAAGACATGACTACTGTAATCCCAGATTTTGAAGAATTATGCTAAAATGGTCTGTTGTTACTGTGATTATCTCAACCAAGCTTTGCATGTATTTGGTGGAAAAATGAATTGTTTCTCTTTCTCTTGTAGAAGTGGCCATATTTGAAATTAAGCTAAAAGATTCTTTCCTTATAGGTAGGAAAAATCGTATTTTTAATTTCTCTGTATTCTGGTCTCCCATTAGGACTTCACATCAATGACACCCAATACTGGGGATTGTGTACGTGTGAGTGATAGAGCACACGTGTAGTTTCCCTCTAGTTTCTGAGATGTTTTGCTGTTCTGTTTTTAATATAATCAGAGATTATTTAAGGAAGAGAAACGCAAACATGTGACAGTCATGAATAGAAGGGCCAAACTGAAACCTAGACCTGGATTGATCCAAAGAAAACCAGATGAGTGTGAAGCGCTGTAGAATTATTTATCTCGCCAGAGGCCCAGATACCATCTAGCACAACCACCCTACCCCCAGTTCTAGATCAGGAAGCTGAGGGCTCCAGGCAGGAAATAAGTTGCCCAAAGAATAGAATATAGTGTTTCTAGCCCCTCCTTTTGGTTCTCCTATCATTGGATTTTTCAGAGAAATCCGAAGATACTGCAGGAACAGTATTTGTGCATATTTTATGAAGATGTATGTTTATGTCCCCATGGATTACTAAGCAGTACAATCATGCATTGTAACAAAGGTATTTGGTTAGTCTCCAGTCTTATTCTTATTGGTAAATTTATTTAGAATGTTGGCAATTGATTTAGAGAAAAGAAATATGAAGGGAAAAGACATGTGTACATGTCTCTTATTTCATCAACGATACCACATTACCCCATATGACAAATAAATCCAGCCCAACAGAGAGAATTTTGGAGTGACAAGTGCATTTGGGACTTGGGGCCGGAAACTCTGGGTATACAGCTCTCAAAAGGCCCCCTTCTGTGGAATATTGGCCAGCTATGTCCCTGGCAAGGAAATGCAAGGTTTCTTGGAGATCACGTCATGCTTCTTAGCATGTTTAACCTTTACAGCAAGGCATTCTCATCAAAATGACAAACCCCCACAGAGCCTTCTGAGAGGCCAGTTAATCAGAAACCTTATGAAATCTGTGGGGTTAGCACGCTCCCCATCTTTTTTCCTCCAGGGAAAGAAAGCCTTGTGTCTTTCAGATTTCAGTCTTCTCTGCAAACCCCTTGTCTGGAGCTTCCTGCTGTGACCCACAGATATTTAAATATTGTTTTCCTGTGGTCTCCCAGGGCCACATTACTGACACCAGCTAAGGCTAGTACATTTTTAATCTCCATCAGCGACATTGTAAGGAAAGATGACTGCTCTGATGTTTGCTTACTTGAATTCTCCCTACTTCAGAAGTCTTCAGACCCCCGGAAAGGATCTGAAGATAGTGGCTCACTCTTAATGTCACCACATATGGTGGCAGGCGGTTGCTGACAGGGACCTCAACTCCAGCTGGCTGTCTCTGCTCCCTTTGCCCCATTTCTCAGGCTGTAATGAAACTTATTTCACAAGCATCCCAGCTTCTCCAGATACTGTAAGATGGAGCCTCCTGTGGAAATCCACAAAGTCAGGTCTATGTTGAGAGCAGAAGTAGAAAGAGAAAAGATTGATGAGTAAAAGTCAGGTAGCTGTACAGGTGATAAAAACATTGATTGGGATGAGGGTGGGGGTGACTCTATCAGAATTTAGATTCATATTTAGTTGGAAAAGACCTCTGAGGTTTTTGAGTCTGACCTAACATCTGATGCATGAACACCCTTGACAAAATCTCTGAAATGCTGTATGGACTCTATGGGAACATTTTCTGTTTCCATATGCTGTGCTAAATGCACAGTAGTGGGTAGCTTAATCATTGCGATAAGTGTGTAAGTAGGTGCTATTTCATTCTCAATTTACATCTGAGGAATGGAGGTCCCGGCTACGTTAAATAACTTGCCTAAGGTCACTGAGTTCTTCTGGACCTTTCACTCCAGAGCCTACTCTTCTGTGATCAATATATTCTACTGCTCGCAGTGACAAGGGAGCTCACTCTTCAAGAAGCTGCTGTTTCAGTTTTGGAGAGCACCAAATACAGACATACCCCGGAGATATGGCAGGTTTGGTTCCAGACCACCTCAATAAAGTAAATATCACAGTAAAGTGAGTCACATGAAGTTTTTGGTTTTCCAGTGCATATGAAAGCTATGTTTATGTTACACGGTAGTCTATTAAGTGTGCAATAGCATTATGTCTAAACAATGCGTGTACCTTCATTTAAACATACTTTATTGCTAAAAAAATGCTACCCGTCATCTGGGCCTTCAGTGAGTTGTCATCTTTTTGCTGGTGGAAGGTTGGAAATATTGCAAGAATGACCAAAATGTGACACAGAGACACAAAGTGAGCAAATGCCATTGGAAGAATGGGGCTGATAGTCTTCTCGTTCAACACAGGGTTGCCACAGACCTTCAATTTGTAAAACACACAATATCTGCTAAGCACAATAAAGCAAAGTGCAGTAAAATTAGGTATACCTTTACTCTGAATATCTCCCGTTTACTGTAAACTGAAGTCTCTCTTCTTCTAATATCTTCCTTTTGATCTTGGTTCTGGCTTTGGGAACTATACAGGATTTAATCCCTCAATTAATATTTACTTGGTACTTACTGTGCCTTGGGCACCTGGGATATATAGAACTATCAAACCTAAACGCTCTTCTGTAGTAGACCTTTAGGTAGTTAAAGAGGTCTGTCATTTTTCCACTGAAAGGTTGTCAGTCATTCTCAGGATAAACTATTAGTTTCTTCAAATAGTCCTCATCTGTTGTGGTCTTGAGTTCCTCCATCATCCAATAGTCATTGAGGGAATGAAGGAGGGTGAGGAGGGGCTGTGTATTCACTGAATGCAAGGATGGCTTCCAGGACCAGGGAACTTTGTGGCTCTGCCCCTTTAAGCAGCAGGCATTTGTTACTAATGCAATAACCCATATGATCATTGGACATTGTAACGTCATATGGACTATGGATTTGTGAGGCCAGTGGGATTTACTGGTGTATTTCTGAGAGGTGATCGCTAGTTGTATATTCTGAACACAAAATATCTTGAGCCCACAATAGGCAGCATCACATTTATTTCCTAATCTTATTGCTCAAAATAGTCCTAGACTGAGTGTGGTTAAATCACATATTTCAAAAGCAAGGCTACATTTATCTTTGGCCTTAGGAATATCTCAGGGTATCATTTGACAAGGAAATCATGGCTTTGACAAATATCAGCTGATATAGAATCATTGAATGCTGGAGTTGGTCGGAAACATAAAAATCATATATTCTGGTGCTGATAAGTTACAAAGGAAGAACTGAGGTTCGGATGGTTATGTATTACACAGGTGATCCAAAGTCATACAGGTAGTCATGGTGGGACTCGTATCTCAATATTTTGAAACCTGGACCATAGCTCTCGATCCTAAAGCAATGTCAGGAGGTGCTCTAGCTTTGTGCCTTTGGGGTGGTCTTCCTGTGTAGCTGACAGTTAGATCCTTGTGCAACGCAGCTCCGAACCTTTCTACACAAGATCAGTGGGTCCTTGTGATTTTTTTTTTTACATGTAATAGTCCCTTTTACTTACTGCAAATAGACTAGGCAGTTAATTCAGTTAGCAGCTTATGGCCTGGGAAATCTCATTACCCAAACCTTACATTATCAACACATCTGTTTAAAAAGAGATGATTAAAGAACTGGTCTGAATATTCAGATTTCTGATCATCTCCAAGAATAGGGGAACTACTGAAAGGCAACTTTGGAGAGAGTGTAGGGTCGTACCAAGGTTATCAAACCCACTGAAATGCACACCTCAGGAGGTATAAAAAGGGAATTCACATTTACTGAGTACCTGTTATATGCCAGGTATAACTTGATGTTTAAGATGCAGGAGCTCTGGTGTGGAACAGAGCCAGATATGAATGCTAATTCCATCACTGATTATTATATGAACTTGGGTGTGTTTTTAACCTCTCTGAACCTCAGCTTTCTGATCTATAGAACAAACTCCTTGGGGTTGTTGTGAGGCTTAAATAAGATGATTATGTAAAAATCTTAGCACAACGCCTGTAACTTTGTGTTTAATACCTGGAGGAGTATTAGTCTCTCATTTAAGTTTAGAACAGGCTTATAAAGTTTGAGGTATCATTCATATCTTTTAATTAAACCAAGGCTCAGAAAGATGAAATAACTTGTCATAGTCACAACGTTAGTGAATACTGGAGGTAGCATTTGTAAAACCCAGTCCATCAGATTTTCTATTATGCTTTGCCATTCCTTAAAATGGGAGGTCTTGGAGGTGGGATCTGGTATCACATGAGGGAAAAAGAGCTGTGGGGAAATGGAGAGATCCTTGTTTATCTTCCAACCCTGTCTGTTCTCTGCTTCAGGACTTTCAGGGGTGAATCTAAGGAATAAGCAGTGCTAGAAGCTGTGCATTTGAAGTAAATTCAGGATTTAGAAGAGTGATCAGCATCTTCCACATCCTCTTGCCTACATTCTTGATTCCTAAGTAAAGGAGAGGAACTCTTAAGTTTCCATGGGGCTGCTCCAGAAAAGCACAAAATCTATACAGCTTGGGGCTGGTGAGATAGACTTTGCCCTATCACAGTTTATCCAGGGCCGCCATGTACCCAAACTCACACCTACATTCATACCCACATGTACACACAGACATACCACATGCTTCAGCCATAAACCTGGACCTCTCTGTATTTTGTTTTGCTTATCTGTCTCCTGCCATCAAGCATGTATCAAGTATCCCACTGCCAAGGATAGAAAAGCAGTTCACTCCGTGTTTGTGGAGGGAGAAAATGAAAGGCTGAATGAAAGCCTAAATGAGTGGGGTTAACTCTAAGAGTTACTCTACTGAAGTTAGAATTCTGGTTTACTAGCAGATAAATTTGGAGAAACTTGGGGCCTGAATGTCCCTCCTCTCTACCCCCAGACACACACACACAGATTGGGATTTTCTGGTGGGCAGAGGTGGAGATGTGCCTGGAGGAGAGTCGTCCAGCAGCTCCCTTAGGCTGAGACCTAGCATCTTTGCCCCGTAACAGCTATTGCCAGCATTGTCTGTAGAGAAGCGAGAGTCAGTGTCGCTTAGTGGACAGATGGGCAGGCTTGGAAAGAACGAAGCTCGGGTAGAAGGAGAAGCTGACTCGTGCATCCTGGGCAGGCACTTCTGCCATCTGAAACAATGCACTGACCTTGGTGAGAAGAGTTTCCAGTTCCCTTTTGCTCCCTGTCACTCTTTGCCCTTGCCTTTCCCTGTCCTCCTTACTCTGCCCCCTCTTTTCTCTTCTTTATCCCCTCTTCTTTATTTCTTCCTGATCAGTCTCACACAGTCCTTTCTTCCCTTGTCTATCCATGTTTTAGGCTTGATACAGCAATAATGTCTACCTTTTAACGGACAGTTCCTTGCCAGAGGGATGAAATTGACCCTTGTTTGTTCAAAATGATTGGCACGGAGGCTGCCATAAAATGTGGGCTGGCACCTATGTCTGCCTAGACAGGTGACAGAGGTAGAAGGGAAGGACAGGCCCCCAAGGCCTCTGCAAGCACATTGCCTAGCCTGGAAACAATCTCTTTTTGAACTGTGGTAATGGGAGGTTGTCTTGGCAAGAGGGGGTCATGACTCTGCAAAACCAAATGGCTAAAATTTTGTGGGGAGCGCAGAGCAGTGCACTGGGATATCAATCCCTACTCGAGGGTATGACTTGGCTGCTGCAGAAGAGGCTCTCTCTTTCTAATGTTGGGTCTGCCCCCCGGGGCTTTCTTTACATGGAGGTTGATGGCGGTGGTGTGATGGGGAAGCAGTATGTCCTCAAGATGAAGCTGAACAGAAAGGTTTCTTTGTACGTTTTCTTTTCCCCTTTCTTCCTTCAATTCTCTCACTTCTTGCTCACCCTTCTTTCACCTTCCTGCTTTTCTTGCCCTCAGCCCTTTCAGAACACTTGTCATTTTTTCCCTCTGTGTATGACATGTTTGACCCACCCCATTTTTTTTACTGCAAAGAAGTGTTCCTGGGGGCTCTGATGGAACAATTGAAATAACGAACCTTGACTTTGGTAGGACTCTTATTATTATGTCTTCATAAAATGCTAATCAATAAACCAATCTCCAGGTTATAGTTCTGTTAGGAGTGTTTATCACTGCTGGGAAGAAGCCTCATAAAGAATTGTCACCGTTGGATTATTACCAATATTCTAGGTCATGGATCTCCATTTTTAAAAATAAACACTTGTGATTACAAAAGCGATATATGTTCACTGTAGAAAATTTGGATATATGGAAATTTATTAGTTCAACTTTTTATTTAGCCAATATTGAGTACCTGTTTCATGGCAGATAATAAAAAAAGCTAAAATCAAGCATAACTATACCAACCAGAGATGGTCATTGTTAACATGCTAGAATGCTTTATTTTATTCCTTTGCGCAACGTATGTATAAAATATGTATCTTAAAAGTAATTTTCTATCCTGAGTTTTTCAGTTAGCTTTCATAGATTCAATTATATCATAATTTCAAAATTATATCATAATGTCAGTTTAGCATTATGCTAAAACTTTATCTCAAATTATAAAAAAAAAACTTAAAAGTTTTTTTTTTTTTTTGCGGTACACGGGCCTCTCACTGTTGTGGTCTCTCCCGTTGTGGAGCACAGGCTCCAGACGCGCAGGCTCAGCGGCCATGGGCCCTCTCCGCGACACATGGGATCCTCCCAGACCGGGGCAGGAACCCGTGTCCCCTGAATCGGCAGGCGGACTCTCAACCACTGTGCCACCAGGGAAGCCCACTTCTCTGTTCTTAATGCTTGGTGTCCTGTGTCTCTCCTGATGGACCTCTTAATTTTGTTTCTTTTGTATCCCTCTGCTTTTAGTTGGTATTTATTTTTTGAAATACATACTCCATTTTGCACAGTAGATAACATGCTCTAGGAAGGCCAGAACCATGCCTTCGCCACTGCTCAGGGCCTGATGTACAGTGTGTATTAATACATGTTTGTTGATAATGATAGATTCAGGGCACAGGTACCCTCAATCTTTTCATCCAAAGACTTGACAAATCTTTTTAATCCATATATTCTCCCTCCCATGTACATCATCTTGCTCTAGGCTTGTATTTCATGCTTACAGCCAAAAATTTCCTGCAGGAAACCTAGTTTTTATGTGTTTATTTCAAATATAATTTTCTAAGGATGATTGTCCAAGCAGAGTTTGCCAATATCAAGGCATCAGTCAGTGTTAGAAGAGCTGATTTAGAGTGGTCAGTGGTAACAGAGACTAATGAAATTGATGAGGCTTAATAACTTGTATTCTCTCCAAAGAGAAACTTTTCCTGGCCAGAATTTCATAAGGAGCTTGTTGCCCTAAGTCAGCTATATTGCATTAGGACACTGTGAGTGTGAAGGAAAGGAGAAATTGATTTGGGGGGGTGGTGGAAGGGATATTGTGTGGGTAAGGCTAATGCCACAGAATGTTAGCAGAAAACCATCTATTACCACTATGGTTTACTACCATTCAGCAAATATTGATTGAGACCCTAGCATGTGATAGCCACCAGGATAAGAACAGAGGATACAAAGGGTAAATGATGTCTTCAGTCTTCAGGAAGCTCAAGGTCATGCTAGGTGACTGCCTCCAGGAGGATAGATTGGACATGAGGCCCATATAACCAAGATCCCGTTCTTACTGCTGCATGAACGACCTTATTTAAGATGCAAGATTTATTGGAGGTGGAGGAGGAGAGGGGAAGAGAATGGGTCTAGATCTGAGGCAGAATAGAACTACAGTTTCTCTGCTCCCAGAAACAGTGAGCAAGGTAAGACTTTTCTCTAAAGTGGCAGAAAAACTTCTGCTAGGTTAGGATCAGGGTATTAGTGTAAACTATTAAAAGAGAGCCAAATAACACACATCTGCATCTGTAAAGATAAATGAAACAGACACGCACACACACACCCTTTCCCGTTTACTGGTTCATTTATCTGCTATTCCGTGACTGATGAAATTATCGCAGTTTCAGATGCAGGATCAAAATAAAGTCATTTTACATGACTATAGTTAACACTGCTGTACGGTATATTTGAAAGTTAAGAGAGTAGATCTTAAGATTTCTCATAACAAGGAAAAAAACAGTTTTTTCTTTCTTTTTTTGGGGGGGTATCTGTATGACATGATGGATGTTAACTTACTGTGGTGATCATTTCACAATATGTATAAATCGAGTCGTGCTGTACACCTTAAGCTCCTACAGTGCTGTATATCACTTATATCTCAGTAAAACTGGGAAAATTCATTTATTCCAGAGACTCACCATTTCAAGGATGTATCATACTATATAAAAGAAAGCTCTTGCATGTTATACTGTTCTTCACACCGTCATTTAAAATGATATTCATTTGAATATTACTTAGTGCCTACAATATGCCAGACAGAATATGACAACCCCTGAGTGATACAATGGTGGGCAAAAATTGACCCAGCCTTGGCCTCATAGAACTTACAGTCTGGTGACAGGAGAAAGGCATCAAATAATCATCAACTAAACATAGAATTTGAAACTTTCTTAAACTTGAGAAGTGTGGAAAACCTGGCCTAGCTGGAGGATCCAGAAATATTTTCCCGAAGTAATGATGCTTGAGCTGATCTTTGGAAGATAGGCAAGAGGTACCCAGGCAAGGGTGGATGTAGTCTTCCAGGAAGAAGGTTGTTGCAAGCCCAAGGGATGAAAAGGAGAATGTCAAGTTAAAGTCCAAGGAACAGAAGCTGGCTTGGTGGGGATGGAGTACAGAGAGGGAGAGTGGAGGGGAAGGCAGGGGCATCGTCATATAGCCCTCTGATAGTACAGTGTGGTACTGATTAGACTTTATCCTAAAGGCAGTGACAAATTGTTGAATAGTGATAAGCAGAGAAGTAACATGACCATGATTTATATTTTATTATTTATTTATTTATTTTCATGATTTATTTTTTAAAGATCACTTTGGCTATGGGATGGAGAGTGGATTGGAGGAGACTAACAGTTGATGCTAAAATACTAGCTCTCCAGGAAAGAGTCAGTAGTGGACTAAATTTGGACTAGGGCAGTCCAGTGACTGTGAATGTGAAGGGAAGTGAGAGAATTTGAGATATCTTTAGAAAGTCGTGTATTTGTAGCATTTGAGATGTCAAAGAAAAACAAATCAGGGCTTAGTAAGGAGAGACTTTGTTCATAAAGATTATTGCAAGGGAAGGAAAGGCACTATTGCAATAGGGAGAATGCTATGACAGTGAGGTCTGAAAGTACTGGCAAATCAAACAAAACAGAAAAAAAAGGTTTTTTCTTTTTTAGGGAGAAAAAGGCAAGCAGGGATAAGCAGAATCTTTGGAGGGGATGTTGGACAAGCATGGGGAAATAACCATTGGGTCTGACAGCAATAAGGTCTCACTGTGGTTGGCTGATTCCCAGGAGAAACTGACAAGGGAGTCATGTTCCACTTTTTGTGTCTGTGTTGGAGCTTAGGGGCACACACAGTTCAAGGTCAGGGGCCTGTAGGAATGATTCAGGTTTGGTCAAGACAAAGCAGAGGATAAGAAATGGCAATTGTGAACCCTTGGTTAGAGTACAATCCACCATGACCCAAGAGGTGACTTTTCAGGGGCAAACAGGAGAGGCCAAAGCTTCTCAGTGGATCAGTGAATCCTTGTACCCCTTTCTGTACGGGAGAGTCAATATCTTCATTTTATATTAGGGGTTGGCAGAGTTTTCTTACAGCCTTGAGTTCATTTACCCTCACAACACCCAAAGAAGTCTATTAGAGTAGGAAGAGTTGGATTAGCAGTCAGTCTTCTGTCTACTTCTTTTACAGAAGAGGACGCCATACTCTAGAGAGGGAAATTGACTTACCCAAGATATCACAGCTAGATGGTAGGAAGACTGTGACCTGGACCCTGAACTTCCAACATCCAGTCTGGGAATGATCTTGCTTTATATAACTGCTTCCCATCTGGGAATTTTCATGACACTTCAGTGTAGCACTGTAGATTCCTCCCAGGTAGCAAATTGAAGTGCTTTCCACCCTCTCCGTCTGCTACACAGCTGTATCCACAGATATTTACTATACACACATCATGCCCATCTTATTCTGAAGGATGCAAGACGTCAATTTGCAATTTAATCTAATTCGCTTACTTAAGTTTTTGATTCCCATCATCGTGCTCTATCTTGTGCTTAGCTTGGCCATCCTGGGGTTCAGGATGTAGTTGAAAGGCAGATGTGACTTTACTGTGACAGATAGATTATGAATGTGGTGTGGCAGCTAGACTGTAGGCTTTGGGGGCAGGCAAAGCTTGGTTAGAATCCTATGTCTAACATTCACTAGCTATTGTCACCTAGGTCAAGTCATTTATGTTCTTGAAACCTTATTTTTTTCATTTGTGGAGTTGGATACTTATAATTGCTTCATTTGATTGTTCCAAGTATTAGATGGGGGTATAGTGATGTTAGCCATCCTTTTATTGGGCTTGTACTATGTGTCAGGCATTGTGCAAAGTGATTTACAGAATTATCTTTTTTTATTCACTTATTATTGTTCACTTTTTATTCACATATGCCTGATATGTTCCAGGCATCCTTCTAGGGACACAGAGAAAAAAATCTGACAAAATTTCTTGCCCCCACGGAGTTTACAATCTAGTGGGGAGAAATAGAAAATAAGCAGAAGACATAAAAATATGTATATGTTTTTGTCAGATAAGTGTCTGGAGAAAAGTGAAACAGCTAAAAGAAAAACAAAATAAAATAGGGGATGGGAAGGTGTCAGGGAGCTGCTGAGTGTGGTGTAGCAGGGAGGTCGGTCAGTGTGCCTATGGAGACTGCAGGCACAGTTGAGCTAATTTGCTTTTTGGTAAAATATAGCAGTTGGTAGATTTCCCCTTCCTTCCCTTACCCCCCACCCCCCGCCTTCCTTCTTTTAATCCCTTAATGCATTGAGCATCCATAGTATTGCCTATGTTAGTCACTGGGGACGTGAAGTTGAATGTTTCTTTTATCCCCTAATCTATCTACCCTTCTACCCGCTTAATCTCCAATTTGTTCCACAAAGATTTAAGACAAATAAAACAAATACGAAGTGGTCCCATCTTTTAATTCCTCTGCTTGGGCCATGCAGGTCTGCTGGAGTGGTTTGGCATCTGGAAGCTGAACTGTCCCAGGGGTCCAGTGCATTTCTCAAGCGCACTGCAGGAAGTTGTAGAATTGGCACTATCGTACCTTAGCCTGCACCCCTGGGGTGAGCCCTAAAAATCTGCTCCGCCCATTGCATGCCTCCTGTCGGGCTTCCCCAGCCTGTCCTCTTTGCAGATGGTGAGTGCCTTCATTCAAACTGTAGGTAGGGCCTTGAGGCTTGGAGCTGCAGCTGCAGCCAGGAGAGCTTTGCTTCCAACACCCACCCACCCCGACCCCCAGGAGAGGGAGGGAAAGAATTTACCAGGATGCAGTAGAAAAAGGGCATAGGGATGTAAACATTTTCAAATTAGTTTCAGAAATCCAGTCTTAGCTATGTGGGTTTAATAACTGAAACTCTTTTTCCATTTGGGAGCAGCATGTGTCCCCTGAGGAGGGGTGCCATTATCAAGCAGTTAAATCGTTAGAGGCTGCTTAGGGGCTGGCAGGCAGTCTGCTGGGAAAGGGGAGGATGGATCCCTTTGTGGCAGTGACCTGAGTGTAGCAGCACCCCTTGCCTCAGGCTATCCCCCTAACCCAGCAGTTTCTGAAGATTGCTCTGATATGTTTGTCACTGAGCGGGGTGGGAGGTACCATCCCTTACAAGGGAAGCTAAAAGGGCCAGGAAAAGCCATGCTTCTGCATTGGCTTGAAGAACCTAAAGGACTGCTTGATTTTTATTTTTGAATTTTATTTTATTTATTTTTTTATACAGCAGGTTCTTATTAGTCATCCATTTTATACACATCAGTGTATACATGTCAATCCCAATCGCCCAATTCATCCCACCACCCGCGCCACTTTCCCCCTTGGTGTCCATGTGTTTGTTCTCTACATCTCTGTCTCAATTTCTGCCCTGCAGACCGGTTCATCTGTACCGTTTTTCTAGGTTCCACATATATGTGTTAATATACGATATTTGTTTTTCCCTTTCTGACTTACTTCACTCTGTATGACAGTCTCTTGGTCCATCCATGTCTCTACAAATGACCCAATTTCGTTCCTTTTTATGGCTGAGTAATATTCCATTGTATATATGTACCACATCTTTATCCATTCCTCTGACGATGGGCATCTTGGTTGCTTCCATGACCTGGCTGTCGTAAATAGTGCTGCAGTGAACATTGGGGTGCATGTGTCTTTTTGAATGATAAGGTTTTCTCTGGGTATATGCCCAGTAGTGGGATTGCTGGGTCATATGGTAATTCTATTTGTAGTTTGTTAAGGAACCTCCATACTGTTCTCCATAGTGGCTCTATCAATTTACATTCCCAATAACAGTGCAAGGGGTTTCCCTTTTCTCCACACCCTCTCCAGCATTTGTTGTTTGTAGATTTTCTGATGATGCCCATTCTAACTGGTGTGAGGTGATACCTCATTGTAGTTTTGATTTGCATTTCTCTAATAATTAGTGATGTTGAGCAGCTTTTCATGTGCCTCTTGGCCATCTGTATGTCTTCTTTGGAGAAATCTCTATTTAGGTCTTCTGCCAATTCTTGGATTGGGTTGGTTGTTTTTTTAACATTGAGCTACATGAGCTGTTTATATATTTTGGACATTAATCCTTTCTCCGTTGATTCGTTTGCAAATATTTTCTCGCATCCTGAGGGTTGTCTTTTCGTCTGGTTTATGGTTTCCTTTGCTGTGCAAAAGCTTTGAAGTTTCATTAGGTCTCATTTGTTTATTTTTGTTTTTATTTCCATTACTCTAGGAGGCGGATCAAAAAAGATCTTGCTGTGATTTATGTCATAGAGTGTTCTTCCTATGTTTTCCTCTAAGCGTTTTATAGTGTCCGGTCTTACATTTAGGTCTCTAATCCATTTTGAGTTTATTTCTGTGTATCATGTTTGGGAGTCTTCTAATTTCATTCTTTTACATGTAGCTGTCCAGTTTTCCCAGCACCACTTCTTGAAGACACTGTTTTTTCTCCATTGTATATTCTTGCCTCCTTTGTCATAGATTAGTTGACCATAGGTACATGGGTTTATATCTGGGCTTTCTATCTTGTTCCATTGATCTATATTTCTGCTTTTGTTCCGATACCATATTGTCTTGATTACTGTAGATTTGTAGTATAGTCTGAAGTCAGGGAGTCTGATTCCCCCAGCTCCACTTTTTTCCCTCAAGATTGCTTTGGCTATTCAGAGTCTTTTGTGTCTCCATACACATTTTAAGATTTTTTTGTTGTAGTTCTGTAAAAAATGTCACTGGTAATTTGATAGGGATTGCATTGAATCTGTAGATTGCTTTGGGTAGTATAGTCATTTTCACAGTATTGATTCTTTCAATCCAAAAACATGGTATATCTCTCCATCTGCCTGGTATCATCTTTAATTTCTTTCATCAGTGTCATATAGTTTTGTACATACAGGTCTTTTGTCTTCCTAGGTAGGTTCATTCCTAGGTATTTTATTCTTTTTGTTGCAATGGTAAATGGGAGTGTTTCCTTAATTTCTCTTTCATATTTTTCATCATTAGTATATAGGAATGCAAGAGATTTTTGTGCATTGATTTTGTATCCTGCAACTTTATCAAATTCATTGATTAGCTCTAGTAGTTTTCTGGTGGCATCTTTAGGATTCTTTATGTATAGAGTATCATTTCATCTGCAAACAGTGACAGTTTTAATTCTTTTTCAATTTGTATCCTTTTATTTCTTTTTCTTCTCTGATTGCCATGGCTAGGACTTCCAAAACTAAGTTGAATAATAATGGCAACAGTGGACATCCTTGTCTTGTTCCTGATCTTAGAGGAAATGCTTTCAGTTTTTCACCATTGGGAATGATGTTTGCTGTGGGTTTGTCATATATGGCCTTTATTATGTTGAAGTAGGTTCCCTCTATGCCCACTTTCTGGAGAGTTTTTATCATAAATGGGTGTTGAATTTTGTCAAAA
>NW_020172456.1:1471914-1485401 GCF_003031525.2 Neophocaena asiaeorientalis asiaeorientalis | reverse complement strand
TAGTTCTGCTCTGATCTTTATGATTTCTTTCCTTCCGCTAACTTTGGGTTTTGTTTGTTCTTCTTTCTCTAGTTCCTTTAGGTGTAACGTTAGATTGTTAAGATTTTTCTTGTTTCCTGAGGTGGGCTTGTATAGCTGTAAATTTCCCTCTTAGAACTGCTTTTGCTGCATCCCATAGGTTTTGGATCGTTGTGTTTTCCTGTCATTTTCTCATTTTTGATTTCCTCTTTGCTTTCTTCAGTGATATCTTGGTTATTTAGTAACGTATTGTTTAGCCTTCATGTGTTTGTGTTTTTTACATTTTTTTCCCCGTAATTGATTTCTAATCTCACAGCGTTGTGGTCAGAAAAGATGCTTGATGTGATTTCAGTTTTCTTAAATTTACTGAGGCTTTATTTGTGACCCAGGATGTGATCTGTCCTGGAGAATGTTCCGTGCACACTTGAGAAGAAAGTGTAATCTGCTGCTTTTGGATGCAATGTCCTATAAATATCAATTAAATCTATCTGGTCTATTGTGTCATTTAAAGCTTCTGTTTCCTTATTAATTTTCTGTTTGTAAGATCTGTCCATTGGTGTAAGTGAGGTGTTAAAGTCCCCCACTATTATTGTGTTACTGTCGATTTCCTCTTTTATAGTTGTTATCAGTTGCCTTATGTATTGAGGTGCTCCTGTGTTGGGTGCATATATATTTATAATTGTTATATCTTCTTCTTGGATTGATCCCTTGATTATTATATAGTATTCTTCCTTGTCTCTTGTAAAATTCTTTATTTTAAAGTCTATTTTATGTGATATGAGTGTTGCTACTCCAGCTTTATTTTGATTTTCATTTGCATGGAATATCTCTTTCCATCCCCTCACTTTCAGTCTGTATGTGTCTCTAGGTGTGAAGTGGGTCTCTTGTAGACAGCATATATATGGGTCTTGTTTTTGTATCCATTCAGCAAGCCTGTGTCTTTTGGTTGGAGCATTTAATCCACTCACATTTAAGATAATTATCGATATGTATGTTCCTATGACCATTTTCTTAATTGTTTTGGACTTGTGTTTGTAGGTCCTTTTCTTCTCTTGTGTTTCCCACTTACAGAAGTTCCTTTAGCATTTGTTGTAGAGCTGGTTTGGTGGTGCTGAATTCTCTTAGCTTTTGCTTGTCTGTAAAACTTTTGATTTCTCCATTGAATCTGAATGAGATCCTTGCCAGGTAGAGTAATCTTGCTTGTAAGTTCTTCCCTTTCATCACTTTAAGTATATCATGCCACTTCCTTCTGGCTTGTAGAGTTTCTGCTGAGAAATCAGCTGTTAACCTTATGGGAGTTCCCTTGTATGTTACTTGTTGTTTTTCCCTTGCTGCTTTCAGTAATTTTTCTTTGTCTTTAATTTTTGCCAGTTTGATTACTGTGTGTTTCGGCGTGTTTCTCCTTAGGTTTATCCTGTATGGGACTCTCTGCGCTTCCTGGACTTGGATGGCTGTTTCCTTTCCCATGTTAGGGAAGTTTTCAACTATAAGCTCTTCAAAGATTTTCTCGGGTCCTTCCTCTCTCTCTTCTCCTTCTGGGATCCCTATAATGAGAATGTTTTTTAGTTTAATGTTGTCCCAGAGGTCTCTTAGGCTGTCTTCATTTCTTTTCATTCTTTTTTCTTTATTCTGTTCTGCAGCAGTGAATTCCACCATTCTGTCTTCCAGGTCACTTACACATTCTTCTGCCTCACTTGTTCTGCTGTTGATTTCTTCTGGTGTATATTTCATTTCAGTTATTGTGTTGTTCATCTCTGTTTGTTTGTTCTTTAATTCCTCTAGATCTTTGTTAAACATTTCTTGTATGTTCTCGACCTTTGCCTCCATTCTTTTTCCGAGGTCCTGGGTCATCTTCACTATCGTTATTCTGAATTCTTTTTCTGGAAGGTTGCCTATCTCCACTTCACTTAGTTGTTTATCTGGGGTTTTATCTTGTTCCTTCATCTGGTACATAGCCCTCTGCCTTTTCATCTGGTCTCTCTTCCTGTGAATGTGGTTATTGTTCCACAGGCTGCAGGATTGTAGTTCTTCTTGCTTCTGCTTTCTGCACTCTGGTGGATGAGGCTATCTCGACTGGTTGTTTATTTATTTATTTTTTTAAGATGTTGGGGGTAGGAGTTTATTAATTAATTAATTAATTTTTGCTGTGTTGGATCTCTGTTTCTGTGCGAGGGCTTTCTCTAGTTGCGGCAAGCGGGGGCCACTCTTCATCGCGGTGCGCAGGCCTCTCACTGTTGCGGCCTCTCTTTTTGTGGAGCACAGGCTCCAGATGCGCAGGCTCAGTAGTTGTGGCTCACAGGCCTAGTTGCTCCACGGCATGTGGGATCCTCCCAGACCAGGGCTCGAACCCGTGTCCCCTGCATTAGCAGGCAGATTCTCAACCACTACGCCACCAGGGAAGCCCTCGACTGGTTGATTTTTAAGGACTGAGGATTGAGGAAGGAATTTTGTGTCTTCTCTCTGCCGCTGCCACCACAACAATAACAGCAGTAAGAACAGCTATATCCACAGCACACCTGAACAACAACAATAGCTAATGCTTATGTAGAAGTTTCTAAGTTCCCAAACGGTCAGTCCTTATTCATTCACTGTTTTTTGATCATCTGGTACATGCCATGCATTGTGCTGTAAGCACCGGGAGTAAAGCAGGAGCTAAGGCAGCCATAGTCCTTCTCCTTATGGAGCTTGCAGTCTAGAGGAAAAAATTAAATGGAGTGTCTGAGGAACCCAAATCTGGTCTCCAGAGATGTCAGCTCACCTTTGGAGGAATGAGCCTCAGCATTGTCGTCTCACTCCCAGCCTAGCTGGGGGATGTCAACTTATGTGAAAGCTCCACCCCTTCTCCTTCCCTTGCCTCTCAGACCCCACCCTTAGGGAAGGGGTGTCTTTATTTAACCTCCATGTGGGTGTTGCTGCACATCACTTCAGAGGGACCAGGAGCGCCTGATAAAAACCTTAAGGTCATCTCGGTCATGAGACCTTCTGTTCTCTTTGCTGCCCTGACCTATTTTAGGGAAAAGCCCTAAACATGGAAAGGGAGGCTGGAAAGTCACAGGCTGAAACAAATATTTGCCTCTTTCTTTCTCATCCCTCATGGTTTTCTCCTTCTTTGTCTTTTGTGTTATCTATTTTATGATTTTATTTTTCGTTTTAATGCTATGGGTGGGCTTTTAAACCAGAGCCAGAAGCACACAGGCATCATATTGGGAAAATAATGAGAAGGCAGGTGGAGGACAGAGCTGTGAGTAAAACAGAGTGCTGGGAGGAATCAGCATTGACTGTGCCATGCTCATGGGGCTAATGGGCCTGCAGAAGAAAGGAGAGCAGTGCAACCATAAGTACAGATTAGAATTGAATACAGAATTAGAATTAAAAGACGTGCAGCGGCAGCAGGAATGCAATGCGCTTATTACATTCTGTCTGTGCCTCTCTTAGAGTCTGCTTGCAGACACCAAGCCTCCACTCTCCTCCCCGATCCTGTTCTCAGTCAGAAAGTCTTCATCACAAATCCTCACTTCTTCGATTCCCATCTGGATTAACGCAGGAGGCGCTGTCCTTTTTCATCATTTTCCTTCTTCCATGACCTTTCCTTTTACTGTTTTCCTCCTGTATTAATTAGGTAGAAAAATCAAAGAATGGTAGTTTAGACAAATAGGGATGCTTTTTTCTTTCGTACCCATGAGTTCCAAGCTTTGCAGTCCAGGGCTGCTACCACAGTCCAACAATGCCATTAGGGAATACATTTTTTTTCAGCCCATCATCCATAGCGTGTTGACGTTTATCCTCCAGTTTTCTGCCTCATGCTTGCAGTGTGGCTTCTGACATCCAGGCATCATGCCCTCATTCCAGGCTGGAGGAAGGAAGGAGGACAAAGAACTTTCTCTGAATGAGGCATTAGCAGTCCTCCACAGCAAACCTCTCATGTCTTATGAGCCCACCTGTTCATCCTAAGACCAGTAATTGGAGGCAGGGTTGCAGTTACTCTGCCTGGTTTGCACCAATCATGCTTTATCTTCTGGGGGTGGGTGTAGGTAGGGGCCTACTTGCTCTGAGAACAAGGGCCCTCCACCCTTACCTGAACAAACCAGGGTTCTGTTATCAGGGAAGAAGGGAAGCAATGGCTCTTGGACAACGTCTGCCACCCTTCTTTTTTGAGGCCCTCCTTTTGCCTAGCTTTGGTGCCCTCGAGTCTCTTAATTTGGGGGTCGGTGTGGGAAGGGGTGTCTGTTTATGCAAATATTTTTGATGTCCAAAAGAAGCTCATGTGCAGTTTCTGACATACCGTTGCACTTTGGAATTTTCAGAGCCCTGCCCTAGTCTCTGGATTACAATTCTAGTTTTGGAAGCTTTTCTAGGCTTGTTTTTCCAAAAGAAACCATTTGGTTTTGTGGCTTTGTTTGAAGCGATCGTTTCTCACTGGTTAAACTGAGCCCATTTGCCTGAATGAATATCACTCGATGTCTTGCAGCTTAATAACGCAGGTAGTTCTCCTTTCTCCTAGCAGGTAGTGATAAAGTGTTTGCTTGTGTAGAGAAGCATTGAGAGTCTGTGTGTCCCTCACCAGGATAACCAGGCTGCAGCTAGCAATTGGCAATGACCAGTGTGCGTTTCATAGCAGGAGGAAGAGGATACAATGTTTTCCCCCAAGACATCTGGGAATCCTTATTTTCCATCCATACTGAAGAGTTCTAGTGCAGAATTCCCTTCACCCCGACTTGTTCCTCTGCCCCTCTCTGCTCTAACAATAAGTGGGAAGATATGATGGAAGGGAATGAACCCTTTACCTCAGAGGAAAAGCATCAACATTTTTTTTGGTTTGGAAGCCAGAGCAGAGGGTGAGAAGCTGACCGGGATTTCCAGGAAGTAATGTAAGTATTTTTGGAACCCTTACTTTGATCTCTACAAAAGCACAGGTCGCCCCTGGATGTATGTGGTGCATTCTCCTCTCATCAAATTGAGTTTTCAAAGGGGCTGTTTCCTCATGTTACTCCCTGTGAGAATTATCTTTTTAGCCGGCTTCCCACAGGAACTGATGGCATCTGGTGATTGTTTACTTCTCAGTCTTGATGTAGAATGGTGCAGGAGTGTCTGAGGCAACAGCATTTTTGGACAGACCAGGATGCCATGGGAGGAAACACACACACATGTCGGTGGGCATCCATCCCAAGCCCACGAGCTTTCTCCAGGTGGAAGGCAGTCACGCCACAGTCCAATAAATTGTTGCACGTTAGGTTTTGACATTTTCACTGTTTGTCCCCAAGAGCTTGCATTAGGCATTAAATAATAATAATGAGGAAATTCAATTAGAAACTATTTCAGGTAATGACTATAAATAAGAAAGGGTATAAGGCATATCACCTGCTGAATGTACATTGCATAAATAGCTTGTTTTGCTTAAACATTAGTTAAGCAACATTAAATTTAAAGGGCATTTCCATTAGCCAAAGGTATGTGTTGGGTGCTAGAGTGATTACTGCAAATTTGACCAGATTTTCTGTCGGAGTAAGAGAAAATCTGGCCAGGGTATGGCTGACAGGTTGATCATAAATTTCTAATGTCCATCAAAAGTGGACTTACGACTTTATAATGAAGGCCTGCCTTTAACTATGTAATACTATTCTTATTCCATTTTACAGGTAATGAAAGTTTACAGGGAAATGAAATTTTAAGCTTCTCCATATAATAAGTTATCACAGGAAGTGCTTTCCCATAGACTCTGAAGATAAGAAAGCTCTTCTTTTAGCTGTAACTCCTTAATTTTCTACTTCTTGCAAATAACCGTTTAGTTAATTAATTTAAGGGACCAACATTAACCAATTCATTACTTAAAGTCTAATAGTCCTTTTATTATCAAGCATAATCACTTCTTCATTTACATTGAGCTGTATTTAGTTTATTGCTTCTAGCATTGCCCGAGAGAGGAGGATGGATATTTTGTCGTCAGGCTTATGCGGTAGAGTGTAATTTTAATATCATGGGGTTTAAAGTTAAAAAAAAAAAAAAAAAAGTTTGGATATAAACTCAGCTTCCTCATTAACTAGCCTGGCCACCTTTCTCAAATGACTATAGCCTCTGAAATCCTCAGTTTCTTTTTCTGAAAAATAGGTTATCTATTCTGCTTACACGTGTCAGTGACGCGAGGAAAGATGATCTTTCCACAGCCATTCTGCCCTGTCTGGTGTTCACCTTGTAGAATGTTTTGTGTGAATTGGGCTAAATAAAGCCCTTAAATGTTGGTATTTAATCGGTTTAATCAGCATTCCACCATCAACCTGTTACTCTTTGCTCTTTGCATAACTTCCTAGGGGATCTCCTTCACTTGCATCATGGGGTCAACTTTTGTCTATCCAGCTGACTTCAGGTTTTATTCCCATAGCTGGCATTTCCCATGAGCCTCAGACACACAGATCTGCCTGCTTACCTGACATTTCTAACTAGATATTTCACAGTCAACTCAAAAGAGAATTCCCATCACCAGATATCTGAGAACGATCCATAGCTGAATGTCATTTCTTAAGACTAAATCACTAAGTATGTGTGGAGGAGAGATGGGAGACAAAGGAGAAAACAAAGGCAAAAGCCAGATTGTGGAGGACCTTATGTGCCAAGCAGAAAATGTTCATTTTTATTCTGAAGGCAAGGAAAGGATCTTTCAATGGAAGGCTTCTTAGCAACTATGTAACATGGTCAGATTCAAAACCTCAGAGTTGGGAGGGCCTTCTTCATAAGCCGGTAAAATTTTCTTTTACAAAGTAACAGATACCCCAGCGTTTCTCAGCTTGCCCAAGGTCACTCAGCAGGCAGACGGCAAACACCAGACTGGCATCCTATGGTCCTGAGATACAGTTCTGTGGGTTTGCCTTGGAGAAAAAGAGAATTTCAGTTGTCTATTTTCATACATTTTTACATGGCAGCTTTTTTTTTTTTTTTTTGAAAAGGAAAAAAATTTGGAAGGGCTTTATTTTGGCGACATTATTTTGCCCATTTTATAGATATGGGTTTTCGGGCTTGAGGAGGTACGACTTTTTTTTTTTTGCATATAAATTTTTCTTTCAAAACATCTGATCCCAAGAATGTCTTCCACAATAAGTGATTGACAGTCTTCAATAGGATATTCTGCGGTGACGTTTTCCACAAGGTACCCCCCAGTGAATGGCAAACCTGTCCCTTAATGAACTCAAATCTCTTAATTTTAACTCCTGTGCATTTTCCATGATAGCACACTGAGGTAAGTTCCTACTTTTCTGTTCTTGTATGCAGCTAGGACCGTACAGAGGCTTGTAGACTCAATGGAAGCTACACACAGAGATAGAGGTATCGTGTAAAAAAGGCAAACTGGGAGATGCAAGATGTCCGCAGGATGCCTTATCATGATGACTTCTTTGTGGCTTCAGCCCAGTCAGCAACCTTACAGAGTCCGAACCCTGGTTCTGATCACCAACCAGTCTTGGTCAGTACATCCAGAGTGGCTTCATCTCCCAGGCATGGACCCACATTAGTTAAGCTCCAAGAGACTGATGTATAAAACCGTAATGTCAATTTACTAAAGTACAGTAAAAAATAGACTCTCAGATAGACCTAAGCTTGCCTGTTGGCATGTCTTACACTTTAACTGTACTTTCTTTTTCTGTAGAGAAGCTAAATTTTAATCAAAAAGTTGCTTGGTGAACTTGGAATTCAAAAAAAGGGGTTTAGGTCATCTTGAGCAGTTTTCCTCAGCTGAGATAGCTTGCTGCTGCTATCTTTCTGAACCTTGTCAATAGCACCAGAATACTAAGTCTGCTCATCAAGATGCTATCTCCTGTGGAGACAGAAAGCCCATCAGCGCCGGCTTTGCTCACTCTCCCTTCACCCCCTCCATCTTCCATTGCGGACCAGCTCCCTTTCTGATTGACACATCATTTCTTTAGGTACGTTGATACTCTCCATAATATTATCATGGAGTTTATTAGACTGGGAAACATTCTATTGCTTTGATCTACTTTGTCTATCTCTGCACTGAGCCTTTGTGTGTTAATTTATAGTTGTTTTCTCACGAACAGTCAGATTTCCATTATATCTATGTTTATCAGGAGCCCTCTGCTTTTGGCCCTTTTTCTATAAGCTCTATAGGGTATGGTGCCAGGCACAGTGTTTTCTTTTATAGTATATGCTGAAAGAATCAATTTTTCCATCTTTATTGTCATCCAGAGTAACAGGGACACTTAGTAGCTCCTTTTTGCATCTCAACAATTGATTCTTTTTTGCTTAGATTAAAACATATTTGTTTTCCAAGAGTGTGTATGTTAGAATGAAAGTAGCAGGAGTTATTGAGTCAATTGGAACTGGGTTCAGAACCTAGTTCCAAGATTTCCTCAGCCTCTCTGAACCTGTTTCTTCCCTGTAAAGATTGATATGACTACCTTATGGGGATTATAAGGCTTAAGCAAGATTAAGTACACTAATTTATTTAATATACATAGTAAGAACTCAGTCAATGCTAGTTTATTCGCACTTAAACTTGGATACTGATTTTTGAAAGGGTGATAAATGCATTCTGGAAAAGGAAGGGTATTGATATGCTCTGATTCTGGCAGCTCAAACCATAGGCCATGGCATGTTAGAGAAAAATGAAAGGGTGCCCAAGGCTCATTAGATTAAAATGCTGCCAGTGTCCTCTAAGCTTATTTTTGCCCACATTTCTGAAGGTTGGTTTCTAATGGGGTCAGAAATGACATAGGTTGATGGCATCGTCTCTGTGCCACAGGATTCCCAGGACACGCAGTCATATTATGTTGGGTTGCTCTAAGTGAGAACACACGGAGACCTTTATAAATCTCACAAAGACATGCTCTTTGCCTGGAGCATGTAACTCTGTGTGTGTTGACCTTTAGTCGGACAAGTTCTTACAGTGGAGCTACTCTGGGGACGAAACCTCATGACTTTATTTTAAGAAGATAACACTGTTGATTGACTTTACAAACCCACTCTGGGTGTCTTGGTTTGTCAAAGTGGGAGTCTTTGAATACACAGGAAATTCATAACACTCTAAGTAATTGTACCCGATAACCTTATCTAAAAGAACTGAGTGAGTCCTTTCTATTAAAGGAAAGTGGGAAACATGAACTAAATAGGGAATTCTGCAGTAGAGCTGCTGGACCACTCATGGGTGTGCTTACTTTTACTTGTGCAGGGTGCTTGCACAACCCCATCACATTTGTTCCCCATACCCTCTTCGTACTTTGTAGCTTAGTGAAGAAGGGGCTTGGGGGAGCACATTTTCTGAGAGTAATGCCTTTTCAACACATTTTCCAAGTAATTTGTTGAGCGATTGCTGTTAAGACTATGATGAAAAGATAATTGAAGAAGGCAGACAGTGACACACGCGTCAAGGTAGGCAAATCCTGACCCCCTCTCCCTTGTCGTGATCCTTGGATGTTAAAATCTGGTTATGTCTCTGTTTATAAGGAATATGTGGGTGAACAGGGCAGGTGTGGGCAGTCCATTTTAGAGAAGAGGAAGGCCAAGTGCCAGGGATGATGTTAAGTGAGTTGGCAAGACACCAAAACTCATAGATGGCAGAGCCAGAACTAGGGGTTGAGAGTCCAATGTTCTACATTCCACCATGACCTCGCTGGCCAGTGTTGTGTGTGAACTCCAGAGGCCAACAGATGAGCTCAAATCCTTATGTAAATTTCATCCATTTTCTTAACCCCCCCTAAGCCTCACTTATCTGTGATGTGGGTATCATAAATCTACTTTTTATGTATATGGAGTGAAATAACATATGCAAGTGAGGTATCCAGTAATTGTTAGTTCCTTCACCTTTCCTCACCAAGGAAACCAAGGTGCAGTGAGCTTTAGTGACCTGATGAGGCCATGTGGCTGTATATAGTAAGAGAGAAGATCAAGGATTCAACAAGATTTTTCTGACCCCAATTTTATGTACTTTGGTGGTTATAGAGCCTAGTCCATGAGTTTCTTTCACTTTGTTCCTGCAGAAGTTGATTTCCTTTTTCCAAATTCCTCCTAATTTGAACTTAGAGCCTCTGCTTTTCTCCTTCCAGTCTGAGAACTTGCAGGTTCTTTTATGATGAGTTCCAATGAGAATATGGCGTTGCACCCAGGCTTAATTGTAGTTTTGAGAGCTTCTTTACTTCTACATGATAACCACCATTTTAGCTGCAACTTCTCAGTCATCCCCTGAAACACCATTGTCATACTGTCACCCTCTCCTAATTTCCAGGCTGTTTCTCCTTCAGCTCAGAGATCTGTTCTGCCTCCTTTAGTTTCCCTGCTTATACATTCCCCTCTCTTCTCCCTATACCTTGTCCTGCGTGTTGTGGGACTTTCTCCCAGTCTGTTTTGGAGTCAGGCACTTTTCTATTAT
Source organism: Neophocaena asiaeorientalis asiaeorientalis (assembly GCF_003031525.2). Classification (NCBI taxonomy): domain Eukaryota; kingdom Metazoa; phylum Chordata; class Mammalia; order Artiodactyla; family Phocoenidae; genus Neophocaena; species Neophocaena asiaeorientalis. The sequence continues at coordinate 1,475,014 of NW_020172456.1, read as the reverse complement.
AAATGTACTTATTCAAGTACTTTCATTTTCCACAGTAAGAAAGTATGAGGGAAATGATTGATAAAGCCCACACTCTGGGGGAAATGTGATTGAAGGGTATTATACATCTTATCTTTCCCTCTCACTCTTTTCTATTTAATTCCATAAAGGCTGAGGACTTTAAAAGCTTCGGTGGGGTTTCCCTGGTGGCGCAGTGGTTGAGAGTCCGCCTGCCGATGCAGGGGACACGGGTTCGTGGCCTGGTCCGGGAGGATCCCACATGTCCCGGTTTCCCAAAAAAAAAAAAAAAAAAAAAAAAAAGCTTAGGTGGCTTCCTCTCCTCTCTGAGGGCCAGAGTTCCCAGAGCTCAAGGAACCAGCGCTGACCCTTCCTCCAGTTTCTGTTGATAGCTCATTACTCAAGAACCCCAGAGGAGCAGTTTTCCAGAATCTTACCATGACAGTTTCACTGTATTGAATATGTATTAAGCTGACATTAAGAGTGGCAGGCGTAATTCCTCCCAAGGTGGGGAGGCCATTCTGTCATGCAGCGTAGCCTGAGGAGAGACAGTAAAAGCTGTTAGGCTCTCTGAAGTCTCTAAAACAAATCCTCGGCTTTGCCTATAACACCGGTTATGCTCTTGTCTTTTTTTTTTTTTTGTAATACATTCTTTACAGTTTCACAGTTACTGTCTACACTCTGGTCTCTGTGACCCGGAAGACCCTACCAACAGGGATTCGGAGAATGCTTGAGTTACTTTGGTGGGTTTAAGGTGTTAAAGGGAAGTCACCTGCTCTCCATGGCATCCCTGGTGTTCTGAGCAAAGGAAGTGGAGCACATGTTTCACCTGGGGATAAATTCACTTTCAGCTAATTAAAGTTGCCCCCAGTGTGGTGATGCACATTTGGGGATAGACTGGCTCCGGGGGTGAGTCCAGCTGCTGCCTTTCTCATGTTTTTCCCTCCTGGTGCCACCGCCTTCTTCACCCCCTTAATTCATGTAGGCCATATCTCCTGTCACTCTGTTTTTACAACCAGTGCTAGTCTAAAATCACAGTTATTAGACCACATTAAGCTCCTGAAAGTGGGTGAATTGGCTGTGAGTGTCTCATTAAGTCCTGGACAGAAGTGGTCCTGCCATCCCTCTCCTCTAATTAAGGGATTTTTGCTCTCCTTCCACTCCTGGCTGCTTCCTGGGGAATGTGCACCTGCCCTGGGGGGATGGAAGTGGGGAGTGAGTGAGGAGAGTGCCATGGAAGCTTTTCCATGATTGAGGACCTTGCCCAAAAGTGTGGCCCCCTGAAGCCACAGCAGCACTGGGGAACTTGTTAGAAATGCAGACTCTGGGCCCGACCCGAGACCTATTCAGTTGTGTTTTGCAGTTTAGTAAGGCCGGTAGGTGATTCCTAAACACCTTAAAGTTTGGGAAGCGCTGGGCAGGAAATAGATAGATGGGTGTTATGGGCTGACTGTTGGCGTCCCTCCAAAACTCATAGGTTAAATCCTAACCCGCGGTACTAGGAGGTCTGGCCTTTGGGTGGTGACTGGGTCATGAAGGGGGAGCACTCATGAATGGGATTCGTGTCCTTATAGAAAAGATAGTAGAGAGCTCCCTTGCCCCTCTGCCATGTGAGGACACAGCCAGAAGACAGCTCTCTGAACCAGGAAGCAGGCTCTCACCAGACACAATCTGTTGGCACCTTGATCTTGTACTTCCCAGTCTATAGAACTGTGAAAAATAAGTGTTTGTTGTTTAAGCCACCCAGTCTACAGTATTTTTGTAGTACAGTAGTCAAAATGAACTAAGATAAGGGGTGAATTCTAGGACTTGAACTGGGAGAATCCTGGGTATTAAGAAAACTATGAGCTACGCTATAGAAAGAATTCATCCCTGTAGAAACTGAAGTCTCCAGTGGCAAATAACCAGTGGGTATGCATGACATTCCTTAGCAACTCTGTGTGTGTGTGTGTGTGTTTGCACGTGTGTGCACGCATGCACACGCATGCATGCATGTGTGCACATGTTTTGGCCTTGTGAAAGGATGAGAATAATAATGTCATTGGACGAATATTTATTTAGAGCCCCAAGCATTGGAAGTGGATTTGAGTATAAGGCAAACCTGGTACCCCTCTTAAGGAATTTACAGGAAAGGTGTATATTGAATAAATATCCCTGAGCTGGGCTCTGTGGGGATTCTTAAGCACTGAGCTCACCTCTTGGAAGAAGAGATGTTAAGCTGAGACTTGACGTACGGACAAATATAGGGGTTGGAAGGGTGTACCAGGTGTACAAGGCAGAGGAAGCAGCGGACAAAGGCACAGAGACTGTCCTCAGGTCCAGTGCAGATTGGCTGGAACGTGGGGCTGGGTTGGGGGAGTGTGAGATGAGGCTGGAGTGGCGGGCCAAGGTCACTTCATACAGGGGTTTATAAGCCTGGTCATTTAGAGCTTTATTGTAAGGATGTTGGGAAGTTGTTGAGGGGTTTGTAACAGAATTTTGAGCAGGAGGTGGGCAGTGAGAGCATGTCCTGACCGTGGTCCACAGGCTGGACATTGACTCAGCATTCAAGGAGGTCCAGCCCTCCCGGGCTGCGGGGATTGGTGCGGGCACTGTGCAGCTTTCAGGGAGACAGTGTTCCACTGACTACGCTATTAGATACAGTGACCCCAGCCATCAATTCAGAAACAACAGTTCACACATTCCTCTCTCCTTGAGTGGTGGGAAATTGAGGTGAAACGGGAGCTGGGAGTTTTGGTGATGGTGGTGGAATGAACTGCCTCCAAATCCAGTCGACCGTAATAACATGGAAGGGTTCTCATTCGCACTCAACAAATAAGAAATGAGTTACAGACGCTCTTCTAGGTACCTGGGATGTGACAGTGAGCAAAACAGAAAAAATAAAAATTCTGTGGAGCTTGTATTTGGGGTTGGGGTGGGGAGCAATATTGATTTCTGCTGTGAGTTCTTAATTTTGTGGACACTGAAACTGCTTGGGTTTGGGGCAATTTAGAGATTCTCCTCTCTTCCTTTGTGGTTTAAGCTGTTGCCACCTTTATAGTAAGACAAGTTACCTGAAAAGGCTTTTAAGAAAGTTAAATATATTTTCTCCTGCCCTGTGGAT
>NW_020172456.1:1438027-1471830 GCF_003031525.2 Neophocaena asiaeorientalis asiaeorientalis | reverse complement strand
GGGTGGTGGTTCTCAGTGAATAATGATGATAATGGCAGCTAGAATTTGAATGTTTACTGTGTGCCAGACAGGGGTCTAAGTATCATACATGATCAGTTCAGCCATCCTCACAAAACTTATCTGAAAGGAATTATCAGCATTTTACAGGTGAGGAAACTGATGCTCAGAAGGGTGTGTGACCCATGTAGGCTGTAATTGGCAGAGCTGAGATCCAAATAAGAGACATTCAGCACTGATGGTGTGACAGTGATCCATTCCCTAGAGGAAGTCAGAAGAACTTTTCAGAAATTGAGTGATCTAGTTATGTCACCTCATCGCTTACCAACAACCTTCCTTGGCTGTCCAAGGCTCACAGAATAAGATGTACCTATGGTGGGCCTGTGAGGCCCTGCAGCAGTTGGCCCCTGCTTCTCTCTTCAGCCCTGGTCCTGGGCACTCCCCCACCCACTCTCCTCTGGGCCACACAGACCGCCTTCTTTCAGTCCCCAGTTCTTGCCCTGCTCCTTTGCCCACAGGGGCTTTGCACATGCTATTCCCAATGCCTAAAATTACTTCTTCACTCTTTTCATTTTTGTGTGTTTTCTCTAACACCAACTCAGATCTCATATTGAAAGTCATTTGCTTTGGGAAGCCATCTCTAACTTCCCTCACTAGATCAAATCCCCCTAGTATAGGTTCTGTTAATTCCACATACCGCTCCATGGCAACACTTAGGAAAATCATAATCTTCTACTTATTAGTGCAATGATCCTCAGCATATCTTCACATCAGCAGCGTCAGCACTAACTGGGAACTTGTTAGAAGTGCAGATTCTTCCATTCACCCCAGACCTACTGAACCAGAGACTCTGGGGATGGGGCCCCGTAACCCACATTTTACTAACTGTCTGGATAATTCCAACACACACGCGTTCTAGAACCACTGTTTCAGTGTCGTTCTTTAATTGACGTCTTTATGAGGAGCCTCATAGGCTCTTGATTCCATCAAAGCAGAGCCTGAGTTGTGACTGTTTTTCTTCACTTTCTATCTGGCACGCATTAGATATTCAGTTAACAGTTTAGTGGATAAATGAACGAGCTCATTTGATTTTTGTACCAACTTTTAAAAGAGGTATTATTTTCAATTTTACAGATAAAAAACTGAAGCTTTGGAATTCTAGTGGCTGCTAGGCATGTCCAGTGAATTTACAGGTTTTCCCTTTGGAGGAAATATCAAAGATGTGACAGCTTTAGGTACAAAACTTCTTTGAGTAGATTCCGTTGATATTTAAGGGATCCAGTAGGGGAAACGTGATGGTGCCCACCTGAAATAAACCTGCTTTGCTCCCTTCCTTACTCAAGTGTTTATTGAGTACAGTATACTAGGTGCTGTTGGGGTTACCCAAACGAGCACTGTCCTCAGAGAGCTTCTGTTGTCCATATGTCTACCTGTCGATTGTTTGTGTGTGTGTACATTCTGTATGCATGCACGTTTTTATAATAAACTGCTAGGTAGACAGGGATGTATTCTAGAGAACGATAATCAGATGAGAACTAAACACTTCCAACTGAAAAATATAGATTGCTTTATGGATTTGCACGATGTTTTTGGACATGGAAATTATGAGAGAGATTTCTCACAAGGCTGCTCGTAGCAACTAAAATACTATTAGGAGCATTCTATTTCCCATTGAATTACTTGCCCAAAGCCATTGGCTACCCTGGGTAATATTTATGCATTTTGTGTGGGGAGTATCATATTCAAGGGAAACTATTTCCACATTTAACAGTTCAAAATGCTCAGACATAGAATGAAAGTTTGGCTGTGTTTGCTTGTCTAAATCATTTATGCCATTTCTCTCTCGCTCCCACTTTTAAAAATTGCCTTTGTTAAAAAAATAAAAATAAAACAGCTGTACTTGGCAGCTGGTTTGGACTCATGGCATTGAGGAACTGGGGAATTTGCACAATTAACAGCTATATATAGATACCAGCTCCAGGATGAGAATGTTTAACGGTGTGCCACTGTTTAACTCTGGTCTGTCTATGCGATAGACTTATTAAAATCTTATTTACACTTCTTCTAAGTTCTTACAGCTCCTGTTTTTCTACCTTAATTTTTCATTTGGTGGGTTGTCAGATTTGGTGGAAGGGAAAGCTGATGCTGTTAAAGTGTTTAACAGACTGTTTTCTCTTTCCAGCTGATGTCTGTTATGTTTCGTATTTACTCTGCGTTTGAAAATTAGCTTTGCTGTGTCAGCCAAAATTGTTGCTACGTTTTTGAACATGCTCCCATTCCACCTTTTTAAAAAATATATACTTATCTGAATTTTAAGGCTGATGGTCCAGATTTTCATATTGATGATTAAAACAGGGTTTTGTGTAGCTAAGTTCATCAACAAACATCATGGACTTCCAGTGTGCTGGACAAAGCTAGGCATCAGGAAAGGCTTGGTGTCTGTCTTCAAAATACTGAAACTCTTAGTTTCACAAAGGATAATTGCTAAATAATGTGATACACGTAATGGAATTTTAAATGCTATGTAGTATCCTGGGTTGGATCCTGGAACAGAAGGAGGCCATTAGTGGAAAACTGGTGAAATCTGGATGAAATCTGAAGTTTAGTTAGTGGTAATGGGCCAATGTTAGTCTCTCAGGTTTGGCAAGTACACCATGGTTATGTAAGATGCTAACATTAGGCAAAAGAGGGTGAAGGGCATATGGGAACTGGCTGTGCTAGATTCGTAACTTTTCTGTAAATCTAAAGTTATTCCAAAATAAAATGTTTATTTTAAAATGAAAGTGCTAGGATTTTAGTAGGAACTTAATTGAAAATTCCTATGACATTTGTGGGAAATAGTTGTTCTCAGGAAAGCACCGTATTCTTGCTTCCTCTTCCCTGAGTCTTAGAAGACGTGTGAGGAATTGACTGACCATTGGGGAATGAAGTGGCTTTTTGTGGGTCAGGGCTGTGCAAAATGACCATGATCTTGTGAAGCAGCACTAGGCTTGACTTCATGACCCTGACGCCTGTTTGCCACTTTGCAATTGTGTAATCTTAGTTCAGTTAATCCATCTGAGCCTTGGGTTTTTCATCTGTATAATGAACATACTGTTTTGCTTGTGCAGGTAATGGGACTACTCTGCATAGTGAATTTCAAATGAAGTAGCGCCTTGAAAGTGCTCTCATTATTGTGCTCTGGAAATGTGGGAAAGGTACTGGAAAACCATCCAGCCATGGCACAGGTGACTAATGACAGCCAAGAGCGGTACTTCCCAGACTTGCGCCTTCAACAACCCGAAAGCTGATTCTTTATCGAAGATAGACAAGGCCTTCCTTGGAAAAATGGCCTTGGAAAAAATGTGTGCTTTATTCTCTTCTGGTGGATGGCCCAAGCATTGCAGGCTCTTCTTGGCCTTTGGTGTGCCAGCAAAGGGCAGCTCCGGATAGGATAGCAATCTTATGCATTTCAGTAGCTCTGCTCTGTAATTTCCACCTTGGGGCAGCTCCATGCTTTTTTTTTTTTTTTTATGGTGCCTCAAATGGTCTCATGACAGCGCTGTACTGTTAAATGTGTCATTTTCTGAGACTGCTCCAATGCGTCCCCCCTTATACCTCCAGGGTTGACTTTGTCACTCCATCCCTTTCTGCTTTATTTCAGCGTACTTAGCATAAAGCCTATAGCAGTGGGATGCAAAACCTTAGCTTAGCTGCATTGTGGTCTTTGTCACTCCATCCCTTTCTGCTTTATTTCAGCGTACTTAGCATAAAGCCTATAGCAGTGGGATGCAAAACCTTAGCTTAGCTGCATTGTGGTCTTTGTCACTCCATCCCTTTCTGCTTTATTTCAGCGTACTTAGCATAAAGCCTATAGCAGTGGGATGCAAAACCTTAGCTTAGCTGCATTGTGGTCTGAGCAGCATCCTTCACAAAGAGGGATAGCCCTGGATTTTTCCCTCAGGAGAAACCCATCCTAATATTCAGTTTTGTCTTCTTTCATTTTGCTTTCTGTGTAGCAGCAAAGCAGCAGTGCCGGCACAGAAATGAGGAACTTTTCATCCATTCATTCACTCCCCACCCCCCAGCTTTGAATTTCCTCAGCTGGGTACAGGAGCAAAGACATTCTCCCTCAACTTCACCTGCACCACAGGTACACTTCGAGGAGCTGTTCCACCAGAGCGGGCGTCAGGCACTTGAGAGTCTGAGGGCTGCTGCCTGGGGAGACAGGGGCAATGCATAAACATTCTCGCAATGTAAGGCAGATGTAAATCAGTGCCCACTTGGTGTTACTACCAATTGGTGATATAGCTAATAATAATAAAACCATTAAATAAGTTCTTACTGTGAGCTGACTTCTGACTAGGTGCTTTACGTGCACTGTCTGATTTGCTATTCCCAATAATACTGCAGGGTATTACTCTTAGAAGTATTTTTACAAATGAGGAAACTGGGGCTCAGATAAGTAAATTACCCAAATATAACCTTAAGGTTATAGGAAGCAGATGAGAAAATAATTTTGGTTATGCAAATACATAGCTGCACACTGACACGCTACTTTTCCTACTTCATATCACACGTCACTCATTTTTTTCCCCTGGGGATTCTAGAATTGACCTCACATTGCTTCTTAACCCTGACTCTAGGCAGTCATTGTTTATTGATTAAGGTTGATTAGTCCTATTTTCCATCCAGTAAATAAATGTTTGTCGAAAGAAAGGAGGATACAAATCTCTGGGCTGAGGCAGTCAAGGGAAAGCTTCACAGAGGAGTAGAAATTCAGCTCAGTCTTGAAAGGAAGTTGCAGGGCCTGGATAAGCAGTGAGCTATGATAGTAGCTTAATTTTTGAGTGCTTACTGGCTGTCAGCTCTTGCCCATGACTTCTGTGAATTCATGTAAAACCCATGGCATTTCTAGGAGGTACATACCATTGGTATCCCCATTTCACAGAGGAGAAGTAGAGTACAGAAAGGTTAAGCAGCTTGTGCAAGATCACACAGTCCATTGAAAGCAGGGCCAGGATTATAACCCAGGTGCTGTGGATCTAGAGCCTGCACTCTTAGTATAGCATCCTGTTGTAAGTAGGCAGAAATATCTAATCACTGGTGTATCCTAAGTGTCTGGCACATAGTAGGCACTTGCTATATAGTGAATGGATGAACACCTTTTTCCTTTGGTCTAATAAAAGATGAAAGGTGTTCCAGGTTGGGGGGGGGTGGATAGCAAAAGCAGTGACACAGAAGGGGAAATACCAATGATGTGCTAGCGATGAATGGGTTTCTGTGTAGTGCAGGGATTGAACATACATTTGGCAAGGCCGACTTGAGCCAGCCTAAGGCGTTTGGGCTTTGTTTGGTTTGCTTGTCATCAAGGTCATCGCTTTGTGCCTGTCCAGGTTTGCACAAATCATCTCTGCTATTTTACGGTTCCATATGGTGAAGATTGTGTAATTACCTAACGGTGACTCGCAGCAGTCTAAATAAAAAACCGTCCTCAAGTTTTTCTCATAAGCGCTTTGAGTAGTGGGTCAAGAGTAAACGGATGACATGTTTGTGGAAATGGAAATGGTTATAATTTTCCGAGGAGAATGTCAGCATGAAGAAGTGGGTGATATCATGGCCTGGAAAAGAGTAGGTGAAATACCTGGTTCTAACAAGCTCTTGGTTATTGACCTCTATTTCCTTTGCTTTTCAAAGTTCTAGTAACCAAACAGAGCAGTTTAGATCACTTTTAATAGAGTATTTGGAATTTTCTGAGCAACTCGTATTTTATGTAAATTGAAGGTATTCCAATGCATTTTATTATGTGATTACCCTAGAATGCCATATCTGGGGCTGGGGAAAGTTAATCATCAAAAACAATCTTCACTGAGATTTCAGCTGCAGGAAAAGACAGAAATGAACCCAAATCCCTCACCATCATTCTTCTCCCTCCTGAGCATTTACAGTGTGTCTTTCTTCTTAAGTCCCTGGATATCCTGAGAAAAATCCTCTGTCTGAGAAAATGGAAATTAATCCAGGTAGTATTTGGATTCTTGCCGATAATAAAGTCAAGAAAAATGATTCCTGGGTACCAATAGACTGAGAGTGTGAAAGTCAAAACCCATTTAAAAAAACCAGGGGGAATTGTCTGTGAAATAAAGCGGCTTTGTGAATGCATGGGTGGCTTTGATTTCCAGGTGGATTGTGCAGTCAGTCAGTCTCTCTGAAGATAATTTAGCTTGTTTAACTCAATGACATTTTCACTCATCATTCTTTTATTTCTCATCTCAGGCAGAATAGACAGTATCAGTTCTGAACAAAACTGAGGTTGGACTTTTACTCTACTGTGTTCTCCCATCTATAAACTCTTATCAGGGTTATAAAACTGGGAATGAAATCTATCAGTTGGAAAAAAAAATCATTTCACTAATGAAAGTCTGTGGCTGGTGTAAAATACACATTGGGGCCTCATCTGAAGAATTAACCAGGATTAAGGAAAAGCTGCTCTTCGTGGGAACTAATCTCAGGAATATCTTTGTGTAAACGTGTGAGAAATGGATGCCGATGGACACTTTTTGGACAGCATTTGGTGTAAACCCTGGGAGAGAAATGAAATAACAAGGATGTAATGGCATGTAGAGTTTATTCATATATTTTTGTGTACATAATCTCATTGGAATCCTCATAACAGTTCACATCAAGTTGGAGGCATTGTTATCCTTATTTTACAGATAGGGAAATTGAAGTTCAGGTGGCTTAGGTGACTAGCCTCAGGTCATGCACAGAGAAAGTAGGAGCAGGGATTCAAAGTCAGAACTGTCTTTCTCCAGAGACCATTCTCTTAACTACTGACCTATTGATGAATAGTGATTCCCAAAGGTCTGTTTCCTATGAAAGCATCATTGTGCATGCTGGACCAAGCCTTTCTTCTCGGGAAGTTGTAATGGGTTGATGGTTCCTAATTTCTCTTCTAGCATATAACACATCTCCCTGAGCCTGCCACCTAATGCAAAACACAGTATTCATTCATTCATTCTGTTCTTGCATGCTTTAAAGCTGAAAAGCATTCGTTTTTATACCTAACATGAGGGACAGGGTTTGGTAGGGGAACGGACAAGCGTAGACCAGCTGTGACTCTGCCTCTGAGAAAGTTACCTCATCTCTTTGAGCCTCAGTTTCCTCACCTGAATGATGGAACTTATACTGGTACTGACCACAAATTTTTTGTACGGATAAGTGTGATAATGTCTGTCACCTAGCCCATCGGAGATGTCCACAAGTGGCTGCTGGATAAAAAGAGAGATGTGGGTGAGACAGTCTCTACCATGAAGAAGCTCTTAGTCCAACAGATGGGGGAGCAGACAAGCAATCTATGTCAGTCCAGTTTCCTCAGCTGAAAAATGAGGGTAATGACATTACTTATCTCTTAGGATGATGATTAAATGGGATAAGGCATGGAGAACACTTAGAATAGTGCCTGGCTACACAGTAGGTGCTCAGTAAATTCTAGGTGTAATAATAGTAATTATTAAGTGCTCAAACAGGCTTTCACCAGTGTTATAGCTGTTCAGAAGAAAGAGGGTCAATTGTTAGGTTAAGTCAGAGAAGGCTTTGTAAAAACAGTAGCATCCGAGCTGGGTCTTGATGAATGTGGAAGAGCCTTCCATGCTGTCCAAAATTCTGCTCACTGATGGTTAATTTTATAATTAAGCTTTAGTTCAGTGGAGCGAAAGTTGGTGACCTCAGGACTGCTGGCAGGTGTTGGCGTAAGGGTGGAAGGGAATGCAGTATCATTGCCAAGGAATCTCAAAATTTATGAAAACAAAAATATCTAGCAAAGTGCAGATTAAAGACAACACTGTCCCCTTTGCTGCTGATCCACTATGTTCATAACAGCCTTTATTAGGAACCTTAGCAGATGTTTGGGAGCAACATTCTTTGGGGTTTAATTGTAAAGAAAGAGAGGTATAGTGGAACAAAAACAGACTTACATTCAGATCCTGCCTTATGACTAACTGGCTGGGTGATCTTGGCATAATTACATTGCCTTTCTGAGGTTTCACTTCCCCAAATCCTCAAAGGAAGTCATAATTACCTACCTTGAAGTATTGCTGTAAACACTTAGATACTACACGTAAGGTACATGACGTATTGGTAGATTCTCAGAAAAAGAAAAATACTATGTATTTATGATTATAAATAAAATGATAATTTATATTTACATACAAATATATTTTTATAGATTTACATAATATATTTGATATATATTATAGTTATACTTCTATTTGTAATTATAGCTAAGTGCTAAGCACTGTGCTGAGGACTCTATAGGAAATACCTTCTTTAATCTTCTCAATAAATACAAAAAAATAAGTAAACTCGTGGGTACGTATGGATATTATCCTTATTTTGCAGAGAAGGAAATTCAACCTTAGAAAGTATATGACTGTCAAAATGGGATGGTGACATGATTGATGCAAAGATGCCAACACGCTCAGTTGAGGATATAAAGTTTCTTTAATGACAAAGGTTGCAGCAGCATACAGAGGTGGTATAGTGGAGCTGCTGCTTTAAAGGCTGTCCAAGAGAGAGATGTAGCTTCTCGGGTCTCCTAATGCCCCTTATGGAGCATGCAGCTGGGGATGCCATCGCCTGCCTGACCAAAGGATTCTTTTGGGTGCAGGGAGCTCCCTTTGCTGTTCTCAAGGGGTGTTTATCTCCTGGCACTCTTCCCTCCACATTTCACTGTTCTGGAAATATACTCTGGCCGCTACCAGCTGGCCTGTACACCAGCTATGAGTAGTGAGTGCCAAGCAACCCCAGCACGTTTCTGAGAGTTGACTGTGACACTGGATGTCAGTTCCCCAGGAGCATTCCCTGTGGGAATGAATGGGCTTTAGGTCTGTCTAAAGCTCCCTACAGCAGAACTTGCCCAAAGTCATACAACCAGAACATAGGAGAATTAGAGCTCACGGGTGATCTCTGTGACTCCTGAGCATTACTAATGATCATGCCTCTTCGCAGTTAAGATTTGTATTATGCATATAATTTGCAAATTAGTTAAGCATAGAAGGAGGAAAGTAAAACATCTACTTCCAATGCAACAGAAGTTAGATATCTCAGAAGAAAGTTATGTATTTCCTGATGCTGGTAGAAGTAAGGATCAAAGGAGTTAAAGAAGAGAGCTGACCAAGGGCTGGAATGACTGCTGAGGAGAAGGTACATTCCAGGCAGGCCAACAACTTCCAGGAGGGCTTACTACCTCTCCTAACACCATCAGGCTTCCTGTGTTCCAGCTGAAATACAACCACCAGCTCTCACTTTCCGCTTAACATGAAGCTGCCCATCTTTCACACTCCAGAACAACACGTGGGAAACATATTTTTAAACAACAGCAGCTTTTCAGTTTTTTCTTCATTTATCTTTTGTTTTTACTTCTTGTGATTGATTTGCTCTGGCTCCATAAAGAATAACAATTCCTAAGCCTAAGATATGTTGTAAGAATGTGAAGAATTTTTCTCCTGTTTTGCCGAAGTGACTACTGGCTTGAGGGTGAGTTTGGAATGAGTGGTGAGAAGCAACTTAGCAGAGACAGGGAAGTAATCATTTCCTGAACACAGAAAATAATGAGAGAACACTCAGGGTTGAGATAGTGCAAAAAGGAGATGGTGAGTTAGATCACACTTCCAAGAGTTTTCACAAGGAGAACACCATTAGACCTCACTCAGCCAGACACCTTCCAAGGTCCCCTGACTGGCTCTTTGGCATCCAGGTGACTGTACCAGCCTGCCCAGCTCTACCAAAGGGCTTAGGGGTCAATACCTGGGAGGTACATGTGTAATCCAGTCATGACACACAAACTAGGAATCAGACAAAGTGTGTTTTGCTACTGAAGGGAGTGGGTAGAAGAATTATTTGACCTTCAGCTGGCTGCCCACCTGGCTGCCCAGCTAGAGAGAGGGAGCTGAGTTCATGCTCTGGGTCACCTTAGCTGGGGAAGAAAGTGTGGCACATTGTACCTTCTTCCAAATTATTCTCCCCCTTTTGTTTACCTGGCATACTTTTAATCATCCTTGAAGACCCAAATAACTACTACCCTTAGAAACGGCCTTCCTCAGGCATACTTTATAGCTTCCACATTTGTCCTTGAATGGATTCCACGTGTTACAGTGATTCCTTGACAAGTCGATTTCCCCTACTGGGGTCAACGTGGGATGGTGAACAATGGCTTGCTCATCTCTGTACTGCTACTCGCCAGTAGAGTGCATTTATCGACTGAAGTGTTTTCAGTAAATGCTTATTGGACAAATGTTGAAAGCTGTAGTCTTTACTCCACTCATTGATTCTTTGGGCAAGGTCACCTGACTTCTTTTTGTTTCAGCCTGCATACTAGGCTCTATCTATCACTGGTTGAAGGGTTCTCTGAGCTTCTCAGTGGTTATGACAAAAAGAACTTTAACGGTCTGTAACTATGCCTGGGAGCCATTAGGCAGACTGAAATACCTCCAGCTGAAAGAGATAGTGTTTATGCAGAGACCAGGACCCAGCCCATGAAATAGTCCTTGGTTTGGCTTAGTGCCAGAGGTACCTCCAATTGAGAGGTAACTCAACCTCGGTTTTGAGATGTTCTTCCCCAGCTAAAGATGACATCTTAGTAGAAAGGAGTTAATAATCATGGATGTTCCTTGACAAACATCTATTGCTATAGGACCTCTAGTTGTCTTTAACTTGAACAGCTTCTTATAAAGCAAAATAAGGGAGGAAACAAGCAATGGGAAGGAAAAATTGCATTAGGCTGCACAAGCAAAATAATTTCTCTGGCTTACACTCCTGTAATTTGGTTTACAAAAGGAGAATATTTATAGTAGTCTACCTACCCAATTACATTGCAAACAAATTTAATTGCTTTTAAGGCGCTTTTAAAAAAAACTTTCCTTTTCCACTGCCATCACCCATATCGGTAATTTCTAGCTTGCGGTCAGTGTCTAAAGGATAAGAATCTCCAGAATTGATTGCTGATATCTGAATCGAATTGAATTACATGTGATGAACCAACTCTTGAACTCCCACATTCCCCTCATTGCCTTCTTCCTAGGATTCAATGCCTTGTCTTTGTGGATTCTGAAATGTAGAGAAGCAGTCACATGAGATGGGGCCAGCACTGCAAGGAAGGGGGCATTATCTAACACAATTTTGTGATTTTAGGTCAGCAGCTTATAGTGTCTTGGAAAGAACATGGGCTTTGCAGTCAGATAGACCTAGTTGAGTTTGAAACCCAGCTCGTCACTCATTCTCCTTTTACCTTGGGCAGGATTCCTGAACCCTCTCTTCTGAACTTTCCTCATCTTTAAAATGAGGTCTGTAATTCCTTAGAGGGCTGCCATGATGGGTATCTAAGAAAAGCCTCACTGGATATCAAGATCCTCCACACTCAAATTGCACTTATCCTCTAACGTAATTTCCCAGCAACTCCCTTATTAGCTTTCTCTTGTTGCATAACTAATTACCACAGACTTAACTGCTTAAACCAACACAGGTTTATTACCTCACAGTTTCTGGAGGTCATAAGTCCAGGCATGGGTTGGTTGGAACCCAACTGCTTTAAGTCCTCACAAGGCTGCAATCAAGGTTCAGCCAGGGCTGGGATCTCATGTGAGACTTGGGATCTTCTTCCAAACTCACATGGTTGTTGTCAGGATTAGGTTCCTTGCAGTTGCAGGACTAAGGCCTTCAGCTTCTAGAGGTTGCCCACAGTTCCCTGACATGTGGCCCTTTTCATAGGCAGTTCACAGTTCAAAACCAGTTTGCTCTTTTGAAGCCAACAGTAAAGAAAGTAAAGTTTTTTATATATTTATTAACATAATCACAAGAGTTATGTCTCATCACTTTTGTCATATTCTGTTGGTTTGAAGCGAGTCACAGGCTCCACCCATACTCAAGGAGAGGGAATTACACACAGGTGTGAACACCTAGAGATGAGGGGTATCGGGGGTCACCATAGGATCTGCCCCCCACACTCTCAAAGTGCAACAAGCCACAGTGTACCCTCCTGTCTGTGTTGGTTGCTAATTGTTTCAGTGAAATTAGTTTCATCTTTCCCAAGAAATCAGAGGTGGCAAACAGTTGGGAAAGTGTGATCTGTTTTCACATTCCTCACCAGTGTAGACAGAGATAACTGATGCAGAGCTTTTGTTTCCTGAGCGTTCAGACTCAGTCTCAAAATTCTTTGAAGGACAATGCAAAAGGTAGAAGCTACCATTTGATCGGTGCTGGGAAGTGTTACAAAACCTATTTGCCATCCTTGAACTGTACTGTACATCCTGGTGAGCTAGGCCCATGGATTTGCCCAGCATAATATAAAGGGAAGTGATAGCCTGGTGCCTGAGGTCCTTAACACACCAGCACCTTTAGTAAGGACAACGATAATTCATGTGAAACTAACAGGAATTTCCATATATAGAAAGTGTCCTTTGCTCTGTTCCCTAACAGGAAGCATCAGAGAAAAACCTTAAAACCAACTAGATGACAATGCAATAGAACACAGTTATGCTTACAAAGGGGAAAAAAAGTATAGGTTGTGTAACTAGAGAAATTGTTAACACAACAACTAAGAAACTATATGAGTTTGAGTCCCTTGGGAAAGAGAAATGTATCTGTAAATAAGTTTATTTCTCCGGCAATATTTGCTTGTCTTTGTATGCCTCTCCATGTGCTGAGAGTTTTCTTATCATGCCTTCATGATTATATGAGTGAATTACTAGGAATGCTATTATTTTCATTGTATTCTAAGGCTTATAGGAGATAAAAGAACACCCTGTACCTGTCCTTGGGCTCAATTTAAGTTAGAGAAAAAAAAAATTCTCTGTATAAGAAAAAGTTTTTTTTTTCCTCAGTAAAACAGTTTTTAATCAATTATAATAGGCTTACCAACCATACTAACAGTTACTTATACAACTTTAGCTTTTGCTGTTCTTTAATTTTTATTTTGAAATTTTTTTTTGGCTGCGTTCAAGAAAAAGTTCTTATAAGATGGCAGAGACATACTATTGATGTAAGGCTCATTTGTTTTAATAGAGGTCTTTAGTCATGGATTATCAGTGGAAAGCATTATATAGTGAGTGCAATTTTAAGCAAGACCTTGTCCTTCTAGCTGCATAAGTGATCTCTACAGAATAAGAAACAAGAAAAGATTATTTTACTGGCAGAAATGGAGAAAAGATATATATATATTTTGAAAGAAGTACGTACAAATATATATAAATAGGTTACTATGGAAAGAAACAGAGCCTGAATATATCTTCCACTCTTAAAGTTCGGACACAATATATCAATAGGTACATAGTAAGCATATAATTAATATTTATATATTTCAGGAACGGAGTTTGGCACTAAAATGACAATATTTGGGCATAGTCATTTGATCCAGGAGAATGGAAATTGTCAGCAAACCTCCAAACCAATGCTGCTAAATCTATAACCTTATTTTAACCCTGGAGACTGGACGGTGACGCCACAGTCTATTCTGCGGAACTGAATGTATAAATGGTTTGTAAATAAATATTTATGGACCTATTTTACTTACTTTCAAGGTTGAGATTGTGGAGATGTTTCTTAGAATCTAATTATGAAATAAAAGGAATTGTTAGATCTGTTTCATATCATCTGAAAAATATATAATAATGTAATACTGAGATAATTTTAGAAAACTACACTTCAAGTAGGATATTGTCTTTTGAGCCATGGGGAATATGGTAAATGGTTACTGTATCAGTTACTTAGGGCAGCTGTAATAAAGTATTTAAAGTAAATAAACTGGGTGGCTTAAAACAGAAGTTTATTATCTCACAGTTCTGGAGACTAGAAGTAAACAAATCATGGCATTAGCAGGGCAATGCTCTCTCAAAGGATCTAGAGGAGGATCCTTTCTTGCCTCTTCCTGGCTGGTTGCCACGAATCCTTGGTATTTCTTGGCTGGTAGACACTTCACTCCAATCTCTACCTCCGTCATCATACGGCAGTCTTCCTCTTTGTGTGGCTGTCTCTGTGTCAAGATTTCCCCTTCCTTGTAAGGAGGCCAACCCTATCCAATATGACATCAATGAAACTTGATTACATCTATAAAGACCCTGTTTCCTTCCAAATAAGGGTCACACTTACAGGTACTAGGAGTTAGGACTTGAACGTATATTTTTAAGAGACACAGTTCAACCCATGACAATTACTAATTGGCTTCTCTTCTTCGGAGCTACCCTGTGATTGAAACTCAGTGATTCTCTCTAGGGATAAGTACTTTGAAGATATATTCTATAATCAGAAGGTCCCAGTTGCTTTTAGGTCTAGCCTACTCACTTTAGTAGAGTTCACTTCCATGCATTATACTGAACCCAAGGCAAGACCCCAGAGAGGTTCAGAAAGCAGTGGCAAGGGCACACATAACTACACTGGAATGCAGAATAGAATGAGTACAACACAGATGAAGTTGGGTGGAGATCTAGAAAAGGGAGATGACCGAGCTGCTGACGAGGTGATTGCGGGAGGGCAGTAGCGATTTTGAGGGGCAGAAACAGTCTTAGCAGAGGCACAGAGATAAGGAAACATAGGATAGGTTGCATGGCTGACTGCAAGGTGTCCCATTCACCTGGAGCATAAGGTGAATTTAGAGGAACAGGGGTAGAGGGGTATGGCATCACAGGTTTTCATTGTCTGGGTAAAAGAAAAGGAACTTCATGGGATTTTCTTGTCTATTTTTATTGCTAGTTGATAAAGGCAGGACATCTCCAGATATGTGTGTGTGTGTGTTGCCCAGGGATCTGTACGTGTGCAGGTATAGTAACAATAGGATTTACCAACACTACTGGGTGATGGGTTTCAATATCAAGATGTTAATTCTTATAACAACACTGTGATTTGGGTTGTGTTGATACCCCCATTTTGCAGATGAGTAAACCGTGACTTAAAACATTAAGAAACTCATTCAGGGTCACACATCCCTGGTAAGCATTGGGTGTATGTATTAGGCAGGGTTCTCCAGAAAAACAGAACCAATAGGAGATACACACACACACACACACACACACATATAAACACACACATACACATACATACAGAGAGAGAGAGATTTATTTTAGGAATTGGCTCACAACGTGATTATGGAGTCAAAGAAGTGTCATGACTTACTGTCTGCAAGTTGGAGAACAGGAAAGCTGGTGGTATAATTCAGTCTGAGACCAAAAGGTCTGAGAAACAGAGCGCTAATGTCCAAGGGCAGGAGAAGGTGGATGTACCAGTTCAGGCAGAGAGAGCAAATTTGCCTCCCTTCTGCCTTTTTGTTCTGTTTGGGCCCTCAGTGGATGGGATGATACCCCCCCACATCGGGGAGGTCCATCTACTTCACTCAGTTCACCAATTCAAATGCTGACCTCTTCTAGAAACCCCCTCATGGACACGCCCTGAAATAATGTTTTACCAGCTATCTTGGTATTCCTAAGCCCAGTCACGTTGACACAAAATTAATCATCACAGTCTAGGAACTGAACCCCATTCTGGCTGGTCCCAGAGCACACACTGGTAACCTCTACAGCACGGCTTATGCTTGGGCTCAGGGAAACCAGCACTTTGGTGCTGTGCACCTACCCGTAATTTATCTCAGAGTGAGTTCTCCATGTCACCTTGGGACTAATGCCTGTGTGTTGGAGGACTTTTGAAGATAACAGTAACATTCACGCACTTGGTCACTGGATGAAAATGTGTCTTGGAACAGAGATGTACAAAGATGGCTCTTGCTTCTCCATTCTTGTTTATAAAAATTGGTGGATTTGCTGATTGGGGAAATAGCGGCCAAATGACTCAAGTAGATAAGAGCATTTGAGAGTAAAAAAAATGTTTTGGAGACCTTTAGATTATTTATTTTCTAGATAAAGAATAAGAAATTAAGAGACTTGAAGTGACTGTTCTTTATATATAGTGTATGATACTTAGTAGCTGATCAATAATTTTTAAATGAAAGGATAAAAATGTTCAAATCAAATGGGAAATTAGTGGCCAGATAAAGACTATTTAAGGCTTTCTTACTTCAGGTTCAGTGTATTTTCTACTATATTTTAAAAAAAAGGAAATTGGCAAAGATTTGGAGAGCAGGAACAAAGTAAGGCAGGGACATGGTGGATACGAGGGAGAGATGGAGGGAGGCTTCTGTTAAGAAAAGCATACAGATTTGGGGAGGTGCTAAAGGGAGCTGTTTGGAATCATGGCAAATATGCTCCGCTCCAGAAGGTGCAGTAACTGTAGTCATTAGAGGTAATGCGTTAAGAAGGGAAGTAACAATCAGAAAAATGCAGTTTCACGGACGGCCCTTTATAGAACACTCCTATGGTTCTGTGCTATCATTAATACTCGCCTCATTCTGGTTTCCTGGACTGCGCAAATGCTTCGTGCCACTTAAGTAAAGCCATGGTTGCTAATTGTGCTGAACACCTTCAGAGGTGGCATCGTGGAGCGTGACCAGGCAGACCCAGCCCTAATGGGCTTGACTCTGGTCTCTGGAGTGAAAACACCTCTTGAAAGCTGCTGCAAGACAGCTATTGGAAGGCTTGGTAGGAAGATTTAGTGCTGCAATTTGAGGGAGCGATTCTAAGCCATTCAGTGTCTCCTGACACCCCAGATGGATTCTAGGTGGTTCCCAAGGGGGTACAGATCTAAGCATCATCCACATAAATTTATCTCTCTCTGAATAGGGGCCCTTCCCTGTCTTATGAGAGCTCAAAGCCTGGTTTTAGAGGTAGGACAAACACACACGAAGTGATGAATGAGCATTAACTGCTGGGTTGCATACTCCTGACGGCCTATTCAAGGTTCAGAGACAGGAGTTCCAAGGGGGCGACAATACTCGGAATTGAGGAGGTGAGAGTGGCAGAATTTGAAGGCACTTGGCATGCTTTGGAGAAACAGACAGTTGGCATCAGGGTGGATTCTAGGACGTGGGAACAGCCTGCAGGTGCGAATGAGGGCTTGAGTGGAACGGAAAATGTGTGTTTTGTTTGATTATGTCAAGGAAAAAGTCAAGTTTGTTTGTTTTTAACACCCCCTAACCCTTATTAATTTCCTTTATTTGCAAAAAGATATCAGGCCTCGGGCTCAGTCTTTACAGACATTATTAACATTCTTTTTATTCTATTTATTTTTATGGTTAACTTCTATAGGCAAATTATACTGGTTTTCCATTTTTAGTACAAGTATAAATTTATTTTAAAATACAGATATGCGAAGTAAAAAGAAATGAGGCAGTTTAAAGAAAAAGATGAAGTAAATAAGAATTCAGGATATATATAGATGGGTAAATGTGTGACATTGCTACATCATTGACCAAAGTTTGGGAAAAGTGCCATTGACAAGTGGTGGCCATTGCGGGATGTTGATCCTGGTCTTCAGGTTTCTCATCCTCCTTCCATTACTCACCATGCATATTCCCGCAAGATGGAATTGCTGCACGTTCCCCATAAAACATTCACGCTTTCACCCTTACTTATTCCTGCTACCTGCCTATCTTCAAAGTGAAAATGTTTTCTTTGGAGCATTCAAACCTGGCCTTGCACTAAGTAGGTCCCAGTAAATATTTGATGAATAAATGAGTGTAAGAATGAGTCAATAAATAAATCAGTTGTGACTTTTCAAAAAAAAAAATTATCTTGTAATAGGGTCTAAACTAGAGTAATGGCAATGAAAAGCAAGAGAAAGGGGCCAATCCAGGTGACACTTGAAAGTGAGAAATGAGAGATCAGATTTAGGTCGCTGCTTCTTAGACTTTAATCTGCATACCAGTCATGTGGGCATCTTGTGGAAATGTAGATACCATTCAGTAGGTTTGGGATGGGGCCTGAGGTTCTGCATTTCTGACAGGCTCCCCGGGGATGCTGCTATGGCTGGTGGGGAGATATATGTTGAGTGTAAAGTTTTAGGTGATATTGGAGAGGGGGAGAAGCAAAGTGAACTCCAATTTTTTTGTGGTACTTTAAAATGTTGTTTAAAATGCTATTTTAAAGATGAAATTTGGGAAAAGAAAAAAACTCCTAAACATTCAAGGGGGTTCTTTTTCCTGTAAACTTTAGCAATGTTTTTCAATTCTGTAATCTCCTGTTTTATTTCTGTAAGTCATTTTTGGTCATGTTTTGTTCTTGTTTCTCCTGAATATAGAACTCTGATTGGCCCATAATAAACACTGAGCAGAGGAGTGCTGTGAAGTATTGTATAATCATGATCTTATTAAAGTATGCTTGTTTGCACTTGAGGAGTGAAGCTGTCCGAGGTAATAGAATAAAGGGCAAAGCTGTTCCACAAACTCAGGTCCTCTGACTCTAAGTGGGCGCTCTTTCCCTCAATACTCACTGCCATCCAATAACAAAATCTTTCAACCTAAATTGTTACCCTAGCTCCTGGGACTACTGGTGGGAGATTCTGTGTGTCAAGGCTATTGAGTGTTGCAGGGGTGAGACTCCGGCTCCCCTCCTGTCTTTGTCCTTCAGGCCCAGTCCCAGGAGCACAGGGAAGGGAGCATGCAGTGTCAGCCAGGCACTCCCCTGCTGCAGGGAGCTGCCTACCAGCCAGAGCTTGGTAATTATTATTTTACGAAAGTACATTTTGGGGATGGGCAAATCTCTGACAGCAGGATAAAGGAACAACACAGAATTCAGTTCCCTCCCTCCCCTGTGGTTATAGACCTTACTTGGCTTTTTAAAATTTTTATTTTAGGTTTAGAAGCTTGAATCAAGAACAACAAATTAAATTGTGTACCATAGTCTTCCAGCTCATATGCTGTCGCTAGGCTGTAATTACTGCTCGACACCCTTCCTCAACATTGACATCTTCACCAGCCTGAAAAATCAAAACACAATTATTTATTTGTTTTAGGTTGGTTTTCTTCCATTAATTTTAATAATCCGTGTATTTTTCTTTATTAATTTCTTACTTGCATGTTTTATGCCTGCTATTACTTAGTTTCTGCAGTGTTTCCCAGAAATATGGAATTAGTTATGCTGGATACTCTGTTCAGAAAACTCAGTAGTCACACAGCATTATAATGGTTAAATACCAGGGCTAGTAACTAAGCGCTGCTGATGTAGAGACAATTTGTGATAGAGGATCAGGACCTGAGTTCCCTTGGGAGAGAGGGGATATATCTCTAAATATCTATCTATAAATATGTATATAAATATATACAAATTTATATGTATGTGTTAGTACATGTGTGTTTATGTTACATGTATATATGTATGTATATAAGTTAATAATAAACTCAGCATATGCCCAATTTGAAAAAACTGGAAAATATTGAAAAAGAGATAGTAAAAGATAACTATTACCCAAATTTATCAACCAGAAATAACTATAATTTACATTTTAGTATAGTAAGCATTTTACTATACATAGGAGAGAGTACACTTAAATTTTTGGATACTTCTGATTTTAAACCTAACACTTTATTATAAGCACTTCCCTATGTTGTTAAAAATCTTCGGCCTTTTTATTATTTTAAATTACAAGTATTTTTTTCATCGATTATCAAATTAATGGACGTTTACTGTAGAAATTTGGTAAATACTGAAAATTTTAAAGAAAAATAAAATAATCCATAATTACACTACTCACAGTTAACAAGTGTTACTCTTTAGTATACTTCTCTCATATATATATACACACATACATATATATGAACTAAATAAAATTTAATAATTTCTAACAAAACTGAATCATATTACATTTACAGCACTTTAATCTTTTTCCACTTAAGTTGTAGCATGCGCTTTCCCCATGTTGATAAATGTTCTTTAAAATGATTTTTAAATGGCTGCATAATATTCCATCATGTGTTAATTCATAATAAATCATGAGAATCTAATACCCAACTAAATGAGATCTAGTTCATTCAGTCCATGTCTGTGTCTGAACAAAAAGAATAGTTTGATAGTTTGAGGGTTATCATAGTTCTTTTGAAGTTGTGTAACTCAAATTTTAAAATATATCTTAAATAGATCCCATGCTATAAATATCTATTATTATCATTATTAATAGCTATCACATATTGATCTCTAAGTATTAAGCATCATGTACATTATCTAGTCAATATTTGCAACTCTTTGAGGTGGATACTGTTATCTCTGCTTTACAGTTAAGGAAACTGAGAGTCAAAAATAGAGGTTAAATAACTCATTAGTGGCTAAGCTTAGATTCCAACTATCTATGTAATTCCACCATCTATGCTCTTAACCACTAGACTGTGCCCATTTAATATTAACAATAGATGCATTTGTACCTTTCCTGAATGTATTTATTTTCACCCTGTATACCTCCCAAATAACGTGATTCATAATCAGTATTTTCATTCTACATCTAATGTGTGTAATGCACTGTGCTCAGTTCTGCTAAGAAATACATAGAAACAGAAGCCATAGTATTTGCTCAAGAGCTTCTCAACATCTCATTAGGGGTGCAGTGTCTACATGTGTGCAACGTTTAGATTCATAAAAGACTTAAGCATGAATACAAGTTAGTAGGATAAGAGCTAGCCCATAGTAGTACACAAATAATTTCCAAATTGGTATTATGGTTCAGAGAAATGACATGCCATTGTGGGATAGAGTAGCCTGGAATATTCTTCTAGGCCAGTAATTATCTCTGATGCTTACAGAATAGATAACTGCTGCTAAAAAAATAGAATATATTTTTTAAATTTGAAGACATGCTCCTTTATTTTGCTATTCCTGGATTTGCTAAACAAGACCATGTTTGATGTCTGTCTTTTAAAATGATTCTGTTGGATAGTTATTAGATTCTGTTAATCTCTAGGAATTCACCAAGAACAATTTTATATATATGATCCAAGAGTCCATTTTAGCTAGTCAGGTACCCACAGCTAAGACTGCAGATTTTGGTAAAATACGGTCTGACAATTATTTTATGGGACATAGTTATGTGGTTATGTTTTATGAGCAGTTTTTCAAACACACGTTAATATAATGCTAACTATATTTGAGGGTGCCAGTTACCTTCCAGAACCTTTCCACATTTTAACTCTGATTTTCAGATCAGTTGTGAAACCAGAATTCCCTGTCATCACTCTATTCTGCCTCTGGTTAAATACCTTCTTTGTATAGATCCTTATATAACACAGAGGCAGATATAATCCTTCTAGTGGTCTCAGAATTCTGTATAAACCCGACCAGATAATCATATAGGGGAAATAGGATTTAGGGAAGTTCATTTTGATAACTGTGAGACAAGATTCGTAGGTCAGTGTGACATTATATTTAATCCACTTTCATCTTATTACAAATTTGGCTCAGGACATAAAATGTGTACTGACATGAGATCTGCGCATTAGGTAGGTGGTTATTTTCCTTTGAATATTCCTCTGTGAAACAAAATGTTGGTGATGAAAATGCTAGCTGGTTAGTCTTATTTGCCAGGATTCGTGACCTGCATTGTGAAGGGCTTAACCGTATTAGGAACACTGAACTTCGGAGCTGAAAGGGATATCTGAGCTTGCTGAGTCTAGTGGCTCTCAAACTTCAGTGTGTGTGAGTTCACCTAGAGGGCTTAGTAAAACACAGCTTGCTGGGTTCCCCGCCTCAACGCCTCTGATTCAGGAGGTGAGGCCTGGTAATATGCATTCGAACATGTTTCCAGGTGATGCTGATGTTGCTGATTTGGGAGCTGTACTTTGAGAACCACTCTTCTAGTTTAAGGCTTTCTTTTTACCAATGAGAAAACTGAGGACACAAGAGAGGTCATCCATGTACGTGTATAAATCAGATCCTGTTCCTCTGCTGCTAAAAGCCCTTCTGTGGTTTCTTGTTGCACTTGGAATAAAATCTCCAATCCTTATTATCCAGAATATCCTGAATGCCTGGTCCCTGCCTGTCCCTCCACACCACGGTCCCCATAGAGATTCATTGCACTTCATTCCAGTTATTCAAGGGCCACGTCCTTATTTCAGCATAAAAAGCAGCTAATACGGCGACATGGCACAGAGCAAGGAGTGAAGGATTGACTTCTAGAGGCTTTCAGTCCCATTTTTCAATGCTTGCCATTTGCTTGGGGCTCCAAATATAGTTAATATTAGCCACATGCTTAGTGATTTATCAGTGTTCACTTCCATGCAGTAGGTCCATCTTGATTTTTCTGTATATTTTACTTGGCAGAGAAGCTGATTCTCATAATAATAGCTAACATTTATTAGCTATGTGCCACATACCATGCCAAGTATTGAACAAACATCATATTTAATCTTCATAAAAGCCATATAAAGTAGGTATTACTCATATCTATTTTACTAGTGAGGGAACTAAGGCTTAGAAGATTAAGTAACCTTTTGAATGTCACAGTACTAATAAGGGCAGTACTGAGATTTCGACTCTGATTTCTGGGGCTAGAATCTCCACTCTTGGACTGTAAACTATACTGCCTCACAATTTTATTGTGAAATAACTACTGTGTTTGTCTAAATAACCCCAAATGGCCAAATGATGACAACCCCTTCTCCTGGATACTGTTTTACTGACTATCAGAAAATCAGGTGGTGCCTTCGGAGGGAGAAAAGGGAGTTTTAGCTTGAAAGGGACTTTACAAAGACATATGAAGTGAGTAAATTGGGGTTAAGCATGGTCACATTAAAGTTCAGTACCTCAAAGTGTCATGTCTTTTATCTTGATAATTGAAGAGTTTATGTGAGAGTCAATACAAGAGAGGCATTCGGTCTACTTTACATGCTATTTCTCAACTGTTTTTGAGAGTGGTTTATCTCTCCTACATCCACGATAATAGAAAAGTCTAATACACTGAGATTGCTTTTAAGGCTAAAGGAATTCCAGAGGCAGCCGCCCATAGGGTGAGAACAATAGAAACTCCTTTAGCCTGAAGTTACAAAAAGACGTCGGACAAACACTGCTTCCTCCGAGAAGTTATTTGTGATCAAGACTCAATCATTGGTCAAATGAACAAATGATCTCTTTATTTCTGAAGGATCAGAAAAATATTGGAGCAATCTTACTTTCCTCCTGAAGCAAGTCTGCAATGAGTTTTACAGAAGCAAATTCCTTCAGTGTTTTGTTTTCTCATTTGTTTCCTCTTAACAAACTACCTTACCTAAAAGTATCATCACTTTTTGAAAATTTGCCTTGAGAAATTCTTATTTTCTTTCTCTCTCTTCTTACTTTATTTCATTTAAGCATTAATTCCCTTATTCATTCTACACATAGTTATTTCACACTTACAATGTGCCTGAGTTTATTTATTTTAAATATTAAAACTCACTAGAGCTGAAGTTTAAATATGGGACCTCTGTAGTGGTGAGACCACCCGTCATGAAGACCTCGGTGTAATTCAGAAACTGAATCAACATGGATGGAAACCAACACAGGCCCAGTTTTATACCATTATAATATCTTCCATTCCAAAGCACAATTGTATGTGCATTGCTTCTAATAAAATAAAAGACCAGCAAATATAATACGGAATTATTTCCCTACTTAGAAAAATACATCATAAACAAGGAGGGATTTTCTTAGGAATGTAAGGATAACATCAGGAAATATATTAATTAAATTTAATATAAGATAGGAATAATGATATTAAAGATAAAGGTGGAAAACCAAAATAATTTAAATAATCAAGGAAGTGGTACAATCAATATATATTATTAAAAATAATCTGAACAAGCTTAGATTGGAATAGAATTTTTAATCTTAATAATGGGAATTTATCAAGAACCTATAGCAAATATCATATTTATTCAGGTTAAAAACAAAGCAAGGATGCCTACTATCATTTCTATTTATTATTGAAATAGAGAAACTAACCAATAGAATAAGAAAAGAAAATCAGACACATAAAGATTGGAGAGGAATATATTGAACTTTTCTTATTTGTGGAAAGTCCATGAAAGTCCATTGGCAGACTATTAGAGCTAAAAGTGATTTCAGCAAGTTTGCTGATTAGAAGATAAACATATAAACCTAATTAGCTTTTCTCTGCAATTATAATTACCAATTAAAATGTAGAACAGAAAAAAAATCCTGTATGCAATAGCTACAACAATATAAAGAAGCTATAAATCAATCTAAAAAGATTCATGACCTTTATGGGAAAAAATGACAAATGACAAAGTATCATTGAAGACTATAAAGTTCTGAGTAAATCGTCAATATCTATCATTTCATGAGTATACTCAATAACGTGAAGATGCCAATTCTCCCTAAAGTATTCCATAAATCTAATACAACTCTACTCAAAATCCCAACAGAAGTTTTTATGTAACCTGACACAGCTGACCCTATAAAACTCATGTGTAAATGCAAGGAGCCAAAATAGCCAGGATGATTCTGGAGGAAGAAAAAAAAAAAGAACAAGAGAAAAGACTTGTCCTACCAGATATCAAGACATATTTTATAGCCATAAGAATTACGATGGTGTGACACAGGCATATAGACATGTGGGATAGAATAGAGCTCAGTAACTGTCTTGTGCAATATAGAAAATTCATACATGACCAGGTGGATGTTACAAATCAGTGGTCAGTGGACGAACTAATCAGTAATGGTGCTGGGATAACTGGTTATCTATATGGAGAAATTAGATTTCATCTTTACATCAAACATGAAAATAAATTGAATACTTAAAATTTTAAATTTAAAATGCAAAACTTTAAAATTTTTAGAAGAAAATAAAGGTGAATGGCTTTATGACCTATGTGTGGAAAAGATTTCTTTAAAAAGGTCAGAAAGAAAGCATATACCATAAAGACAATGTTGACAAACTTTTCAAGGAAAAACATGATAAAAAACATAAGCCACTGACTGGGAGAAACGGTTGGCAATGCATATATGTAATATACAAAGGATTGGTATTATAGGTTGTATAATGAACTCCTACAAGTCATCAAAAGAAAAAGAACCCAACAAAAGAATGAACAAAGGATATGAGTAAGCAAATCATAGATGCCAAAGCAAAATGGATTGTAAACATGTAAAAGGATGTACAGTCATAATAGTAAACCTGAGACTGCAAATAATATTGTGACATTACTTCAAACCACCAGATTAGCAAAAATTAATAATTCTGATGATACTAAGTGTTGGCAAAGAGGAGGAGCAATGAGAACCCTCATATACTAAATAGGGGGAGTGTGAAATAAGGCCACCACTTTGGAATGCAATTTAGCATTGAAATTGAGCATGACATTTGACCTAATAATTGTACATCTATGTAAATGCTTTAGAGAGACTCTAACAAATTTGTATTTAGGTAATTACTAGAATGTACATTGGAACACTATTTGCAATTAAAAATATTAGAAACAATCTAAATCAGCAGGAAAGAACATAAATAAATTGTAGTATCTCTATACAATAGAATCCCATCCAGCAGTGGAGCAGAACAAAGTAGAGCCGCATGTAACAACATTGGTAAACCTCAAAGTCATAGTCTCGAATGAAAAAAGCAAATTATGCAATAAAGGTACAGCATGATCCCTTTATGTAAAGTTTGTAAACATTCCGTATAATCCAAAATACTTTATGTAAAGATTTACATATATAAAGAATAAAAAAAACATGCCTGGACTTGATGAACATCCCAATAAAAAGGTTACTTCTGGGGAGAAAGGTGGGACTGCTATAAGGGGGATTTACCTATGTTTGTAACATTCTATTTCTTCAAAAAGGATCTGAAACAAATACACCAGAATATTAGGAGTTAAAAAACAGATTCAGATACACATATATTTATTATATTTTTATTTCTATTTGTTTGAGTGAAACATTTCAAAGTTAAATAAAGAACCACTTAGCCTTACTGAGGTCATGGATGCTGAGTGCTCAGCCAGGTTTATTCACTAAGTTCTTCTACTTCCGGCTCTCAATGGGACTGATTACAATTATATATGACCACATAGCATAACTCTCCAGACTGTTTGGGAAAATGTCAAAATTGTGAATGTTAAATTCTGAAACGTCAAGGGCCAACTATAGACATACAAAACCAGCTAAGGACTAAAAGGATAAAAATGAAAACAACATAAAATAAATGCTGTTCGACATAAAGTCGAGAAGAACATATAATGTCTCCTTCCCCCCTAAAATCAGCCCAGAGGATTGGCATTCACCCTCCTGAAGGATTATCTGTCTATATGAGCAAGCACCAGTCTGAAAAACTACACAGGGTAATATAAAACAAAATGAAACAAAACCTGCTCATGTGAAGGGAAAAGAATACTCCACAAAATGGCTGCACCTTCCCCAGTACATCCTTCAGCTCCCCAAACAGCTTTCCCATCCTTGACCTTCTCTTTAGAAGCCCCTCCTTAAGCAGTTACACACAGCTCTGCAAATGTTAGAGTGACATTTGGACTGGGCTTGCGTGATCAGTTCGCCCGCGTGTCTGTGCTCCCCGGGGACCTGCCAAGCTTCAGAGCAGCGGTATTAGCCTCACCCCCCAGAGCTAGCAATAACATTTACCAGCTACAGTTCTCTCCATCTTCAAATATTTCCTCTGGCCCACGAGAAGGTGATCCAGCCCCTCCATAGACTGGGACCTAAAGAGAGTGGTTGAGAGGGAGGTGACCCCTCCTTTAAGAACTTTTAACATTTACCTTTCATTAAAGATTGTACTTGTGTTTTAATTGGGCTTCCCTCCTAGGATTCTGATATGTTTGGAAAAAATTAATTACTGAAATTGCATACCTGTTAGGGGCAGGGCACACCTTTGATGGAGACTCTGAAAAAGTCTGGCTCTGGCTGGTGAGGAATGGCATCTGAGTACTCATTGAAATCCATAGAAGTCCACAGTTGGCAAGGAAACTATACAATTATTAATTATTTATAACTTAGAAAACAACTTTGGAGCCCTGTATGCTTAATATACGTCTAGGACTGGGCTAGTCAAGACTTAAAGAAGTCAAAATAACCTCTTTTTTTGGTTGTATCTCCAGTGCCTGAATGGGTGATTGAACTGATGAAGAATGAATTGAATATCCTCCCAACAGTCTAATGAGTCATGTGCTAATCATCCTTATTTTATTAATGAGGAAACTGAAGCTCAGAGAGATTAACTTGTTGATCTTTGTTAATCTTTGCAGCTTGTGCAGTGGCAAAGCTAGCTCCTGTCAGGCCTTGTATACAGCCTGAGAGTATAATTGCTCTGCTATAATCTGTACTTATAGAGGCACATGTGTGTCAGAAATGTGATGATAAGCATTAGCAGGGAAGTTAAAAGTGAATAAGAACACAATAGAATTCTAATTAACAAATGTGGAAGGAAAGAGGGCAAGAGGGAATCACCATTAGGCGAATACTGCAGTAAAAAATGTTGCAGGTACGATCCACTGATGGATGCTAAAATTAGTGGGTGAAAGTTTGAGGAGAATCAGAATTTGCATAGGCTCAAAGTATCTTCCACAAGATATTTATCAAGTACAAAGGAAAAGACAGGTATTTAACTTTTTTGCTTAAAAGACCTGGGAGATACCAACTTAAGTAATCAAGAAAACATCACTAGTAAAAAGACATGTCAACATCATGAACCTCTTGATATAATGCACTGAGAAGGACACAATGTCATTTTCATGGTATTCTTGCCTAAAATGCATAACCTCACTCCAGTTATGAACAAACATTGGAAAAACTCAAATTGAAGATATTTAATAAAATATCTGACCAGTACTCTTTTTTTTTTTTTTTTTTGGGTCCACGGGCCTCTTTTTTTTGTCCCGCTCTTTTTTTTTTTTTTTTTTGCGGTCCACGGGCCTCTCACTGTTGTGGCCTCTCCCGTTGCGAAGCACAGGTGCTCCAGACACACAGGCTCAGCGGGCATGGCTCACGGGCCTAGCTGCTCTGCGGCATGTGGGATCTTCCCGGACCGGGGCACGAACCCGTGTCCCCTGCATCGGCAGGCGGACTCTCAACCACTGTGCCACCAAGGAAGCCCCTGACCAGTACTCTTTAAAATGACATGAAAAGCAAGGAAAGATTGAGGGGCTATTATAGACAGGAGAAAACTAAGGAGAAATAACAACTAATGCAGTGTAGGATCCTGAAACAGAAAAAGAACATTAGTGGAAAAAGTCATAAAACTGAAAAAGATCTGAAGTTTATTTAAAATATTGTACCAATGTTAATTTCCTATTATTTAAAATCATGCTATGGTTATGCAAGATATTAGCATTAGGAGAAATAGGGTAAGAGGTGTAAGAGAATGCTTGGTATAGTTTTTGCAACTCTTCTGTAAATATGTAAGTTTGAAATACAGGGTTTAAAACAACAAACAAAATGAAACAAAAAATGAGCAGGAAATGCACTTGCCTTCAGATATGCTTGCAGCTTGAAGAGAGAAGCAAACTTGTAAACTAAAATGAAAAGCACACAAAAACAGTCTTGTAGGTATTGCCTGTAATATATGTGTGCACCAGATAGAAAGGGGTCGTGGAGGAGTGGTTGATCTTATCTGGAAAGGGAATGCAGGTAGCCAGGATAGACTGAACAGAGAAGGTGATGCTTGAGGTCTTTTATCCACCATCTATTTTACTGAGAACCTGCTATAGGCCAGGCACTCCTCCAAAAAGAAGCTACATGGTAGTAAACATGAAAAGGTACTGCTTTCATGGGCTTCCATTCTAGAAGGAGGTGTCAGATAAACACATGAACAAAAACCTGACATTTTAAGTGCTGGGATGAAAAATAAATAAGCCAATGCGATAGAACATGCTTGGGGGAAACGGGCAGTTAGATAGGGTGATTGGGGAATACCTTTCTGAGGAGCTGATAGTTAAGCTGTTAGGACCAAGGTATGAATGAGAAGGAGCAAGCCATGCAAAAAAGTCAAGGAGCAGGTAATTCCATGATGAACAGGTTGGCTGAATGCCCGACCACAGGAACAAATTGCTGCGTCCTATTCAATGGGACAAAAAGAGGCCAGCATGCTGGGCTATAATGGGCAAGGGGATAATAGTAGATGAGCTGTAGAAGTAGGTTGACCAGCTGGCTTTAAGTCCCAACTGACATACTTTTGAATAAAAGGTGGTGCTATTAATAATTACACCAGGACAATAGAAGTAAAATGGAACTGTCTGGGCCAAACCTAGACATAAGATCACCCTATAGAGAAGAAACAAATCGTGTAGGACTTTGTGAGTCAGGCAAGGAGTACAAATGTATTTTAAGTGCATTAGGAAGCCATGGGAGGGTAGATCAGGGGAAGGAAGTGATTGCTCTGGCTGCCAAGTGGAGAATAGACTATTGAGAGGGAAGAATGAAAGTAGGAGGAAGATTAGAAGTCTAGCTAGCAGGCAGAGAATGGGAGCTTGAGCTAAGGAAGTAGACACAGAAAAGGAGACTCACTCAGTTTTGAAGGCAGAGTCAATGAGCCTTGCTTACTCTTAGTAGATAGGCCAGGATTAGCCAGTTGTTTAGGGACTGTAGAACGTTCCATACGAAGGTAATGGCAAGAGCAGAGTCACAGGAGCAGGTCATATTCTAGGAGCCCATAGTGTATTCTATGGCAAAAGTGAAGGGGCACAGAGGGGACAGGCAAAACTGTGTTGGAGATATGACCACAGGCCAGATCACCAAAGACAGAATCCAATGCTAAGTAGTAGATATTGGGATGCCATTGAAAGTACTTGACTGGAAAGTGACATGATTTGTTTTGTTTTTAGAAAAATGACACTAGGTCAACTGTGAGGACAACAAAAGAGCAAAGGAAAACCCCCCATGAAAACAGATAGAGATACCTTCTGCTAGTTAGAGGAATAAACAAGAAACCAGAAATACATTGAGGGTGGTATAATAAGGTGAGGGGCCTTTTATTTGTACTAGAAACTGTCTACCTGTTCATCAGACGCACCCTTGACTGTCTAGTGGTTTACAGTATAATTAACTGTTGACTCAAGGACTGCTAGATAGTGTCGCTGAGTCATAAAGAAGCTCCAAGAGGAAAACTTTAGGGACAAATTAATGTCATGTACCATGTAACTTTCTTCTTCGGCTCCAGTGCTGTTCTTGGCCCACTCATTTCTAAGTTTTAGCAATGTCTCTCAGACTAGTGTGTCTCACAAGCAATTTTGGCAAGCTAAGCATGGTGGTGGAGCCAGATAACTTGTTCCCTGTAGACTTAGAAACTCCTGAGCTGCGGGCTGTAATATAATTTACAATACAGTTAGCCAGCCCTGTAAAACAGCGTTCTGTTTGCAGGGGAGTGGGGGCCTGACAAGAAGTGTTTATAGCTTGATTTTAGCTGTGCTCTCCATTGTTACCACGGTAGCAGCCTGCATATGACACATCCTAGTCATCAGTCAGATAGTTACAACGTTTCTTTTTTAATTTGGCAAGCTAAGCATAACATCAGGCTTTGCGTAATAGCCGCCCCAGTGTCCCTTACCTTAGGAAGTGGTAGCCCTAGCATGCACCCCCATCTTTTAGGACAAAGGAACTGAGACATAATTGTTAGATATTCCATGGCTGTGGCTTATGCCTTGATAAAATTATCTGATGTCTTACTCTTCTAAAGGTCTTATACCATGATATTGATAGAAGGCTTGAGAATAAGAAAATCTGAGCAATGCCTGTTGATATTTTTTCTCCCTAGTGTGTTACAATAGCTACTTGCCACTTACATCACTCAACTAACAAGGTTACTTCTATTCAGCCATTGCCCCCAGGAGACTATAGCTAATATTAAAGCTCCACAGGTGGGGACTCTGTCGATTTCAAGATCCCCAGTCTAGCACAGTGCCGGAAAACATAATAGGCACTAAAATACTATGTTTTGGTTAAATAAACCCAACTAGTAGCTTAAAAATGTGCCCTAATGATTTGGAAATGAATACCACATACGATGTAGAAGAACATGTTCTGCTGAGCAAGAGTTGGCCAGGGGGTTGATGAACCGATGTGTCAACCTGAGACACTACATAGGATCCAACATTCACTCTAACAACATTCTGAGTTTTGCAAAACTATGTGGAATTCAATTCCAAGGCTAGTGTATTAACCCTGGGCAACTCTAGATTCTACTGTGCACGAATGTAGAGTTGTGAGATGTCCCTCTATTAATTCTCTTAGTTACACCCGTTAGAAAAAATATCTTCTAATTCATGTCCATCGTGAATTGGGTGCAGTGTCTGGCACTGTCACAGTTCTTCTGTACTTCCATTCCATAGTTAACTCTGCTTAAATAGTGTTGGAAATAGCTTGTATACCTATCATATATGTCATATATGTAACATATATCTTATATACATATGATATATGTATATCGTATATATCATATATATGTATCAACAGTACTCTGAATTAGGTGCTTCAGTAGATCTTTAAGAGTGTGTGTGTGTGTGTGTGTGTGTGTGTGTGTGTGTATGTATATCTGTTGATTCACCTGTTTCAGATCATTGCTGATTTTGTGCAGCCTGATTTTGGAAGCAGGATCCCAAATAGGAAAAAAAGGAAGGTCTTTAATATCTCCTTAAGAAAAAAAAAAGTCAAAGCTTTTAAATATTACCTCAGTCTCCTCAGTTTCGAAATAAAGGTTTGAATGCAGGTAAATTTTAAGTTTTGAACTCTAAATTTCTCTGCAATTCAGAAAGAGTAATTTTACAACTTCTGTATTCTTTTTTTTTTTCTTATAAAAATCACAAGAGACTGATTCTACTTAAATCAGCTACTTAAACTTCTGGCCATTTCTTCATTGGTTTGACTTTTCTAGGAAATGCATTTTATATTCCTAAACAATTTGATTTTGGTTCATGTTGAAATACTGGCCCTGTCTCTCCTTATAAGAAATCTGTACATAACTGAGGTTGGTTGAGCTGGTACATTGCAGAACAGTTGGCAAGTAGAAAGTGTCTTCTCTTTTGCTTCCCTGGAGAACTTGTTTCTCTGGTCTGGCCTTAGACAATAATGGAGCGATCACATTCTGGTGAGCACAGCTGTGTGCAGAACAGTTCTCTGAGCCTTCAATCCAGTCATTTGGGAATGAAAACATCAAAAACTAGCCTGGGAAACACAACCAGGACAGGCTGCAAGTTGGCCATTAATCACTTTACTGTGTCTGCTCAATGCTGTTGTCTAACAGCGTTCTAGAATAAAGTAAAGGTGATAAGTATACAGATCCATTCAATATAGTTCCATACCTGCCATCAGTCATCCTTGTTGATGGATCAGAGGTAAAACTTTTTTTATTCAAATTTTTTGTAACCGATCATCAGTGATAACGAGAGAGCAAATGTATTCTCTGGAATACTGACAGGAAGAATATGACAGAGTGAGGCAGCAAGCTTTAGGCAAAAATGAAAGTCTACAGAATAGTGCTGTCTGTTTTTCAGGATGGAAATCGTAGCTGGATGTCAGGTTCAATCACTGAACATAGTCTGCCTATGACTGTAATGAGCCATGCTTATTATCAAAGGTAAATAATAGAACTCTAGTGTTCTTGAATGCAATCTCTACCATTATTATGAAAGTAGACCCATTGTGTAGGGAATTTGAGAACAGAAAAAAGCAGAATGTCTACCTTATTTCTCCATTTAACCAAAGTAGACTTTATAATAAAGAGGAAGACTAACAAAACACTTTAACCCTTCACAATTTCATTCCACTTTATAGTTTGCAGAGCTCTTTCAAACGTATTTTCTTATATGACTTTTGAAAATGATTGAAGATTTACATAAAGGAAAAGGAAAGTCAGAGAATGTGCAACTTTCCTGAGGTTGCGCCCCATAAGAGGTGGAGCTGGGAGTGGAATGTTGGCCTCCAGACACCTAGGCTCTTTCTACTGATCAGTGCTGCCTCTAATATGGAAGTATCTGCACGTGAAAGCAATGGGTCATCTCCAGACATCAGGGAAGTTAAAACACGTGTGTGTGCACGTACACATGTAACATTCATTGAGGACCCATTAATTTCAGACATTTGGATATCTTTGCAGTCATTCTCTTGGGCTCACCTTTGTGATGGATAGCTTTTCTTTGCAACCCTGGATCCATTCTTCACTCTTCTTCATACTATTTTACTCAGCTTTGTACCCTGGAAGGTTATCCTATAAGGATTGCATTAACAGCCTCTCTTACCCTTTTGTATTCCAGTTGAATTTGCCCAATGGGAAGCATGCAAGAAAGATGAGAAGGAATGATGAGAATGAGGTCTGAATATTTAATTTCTTGTCTGTGATATGGCTGCCAGCTGGCTGCACACCTTGACATAAGGTCACAGTCTTGTGAGGCACTCATAGTGCACCCTTGTTCTCTCCCTCTTCCACTCCCCGCTCAGGGTTCTGGCAGTTGACCTTCT
The DNA here is from genome assembly GCF_003031525.2 of Neophocaena asiaeorientalis asiaeorientalis. Taxonomy (NCBI): domain Eukaryota; kingdom Metazoa; phylum Chordata; class Mammalia; order Artiodactyla; family Phocoenidae; genus Neophocaena; species Neophocaena asiaeorientalis. The sequence goes on along the minus strand of NW_020172456.1, from coordinate 1,438,546 downwards.
GCTTGCTCTATCAGGCCTACACATAGTAATATATGGGTCTGCTTTTACTAGCCCTAAATACCATATTACCTCTGGAGGGTTCACTATTCCCTACCTTTACCGTTGTAAATATTACTTGTATTAAACTTACTTCATCAAATGGCATAACTTGAGTTGGGCGTCTATTTCCTATTAGTATCCTGGCTGATTCAGTATTATTATTATACATGTTACAGATGGGGAAACTGAAGCCCAAGAATATTTCACAGTTAAATAACTTGCAGATCTAAGACTTCCCTGGTGGTCCAGTGGTTAGGACTCTGTGCTTCTAATGCAGGGGGCATGGATTCGATCCCTGGTCGGGGAACTAAGATTATCCCACATGCTGTGCTAAGGTCCCACATGCCAGTGAGGCCAAAAAAATAAAAATAAAATAACTTGCAGATCTAGGACTCTACCCGAATTTTCTAACTCCAAGTCGTGGCTAAAAATAAAAAATATATATATATATATATATATATATATATATATATATACATA
>NW_020172456.1:1422093-1437982 GCF_003031525.2 Neophocaena asiaeorientalis asiaeorientalis | reverse complement strand
ATCATTCCTATATATATATATATATATATATATATATACATATATAAAATAATAATTTGCAGATCTAGGATTCTACCCAAATTTTCTAACTCCAAGCTTATATGCTCATAGTGACAGCACACTGAGCAATGATTCTGAATAGGTGTAATTACATATGTGTAATTACAGCTCTGCCCGATAGAGCTTTCTTGAATTGACTCAAAGAGTCAGATCAATTCTAAGAAACATACCACCATCATTTATAAATATTGTTTCAAAATTTCATAATACGTTTGCAAAATAAAACAGCGGCAATAGTATCTGGAGGAAAATTGGGTAAGATTGCATCTAATCTCTTACCATGCCATTCTGTCTTCCCTGCAGCACCAGGGTTAGCCTAAAAAGCAAGTCTTATCGTGTCACTTCCTGTCTTAAACACCCTCTTATGTTAACTAATATCCAAACTTCCTAATTGTGCTTATTAGCTCTTTTATAATGGACCCTCTGCATCTCCCTTCAGTCTTAACTTTATCACTCCAGTCCATATACTCTAGCCCATATGGGATCATCACTGTGGTTCTCACCTGGGTTGGGGGTGGGGATTTTTCCCCCAAGAGGCATTTGACAATGTCTGGAGATATTTTGGGTTGTCATGAGTAAAGAGAATGCTTCTGTCATGGCTTTAGAGTGCTTTACTTGTTTGGGGATGGGAAAGCAGTCGAACTGTATGTAATGGCAGCACGATGCTGAGGATGTGAAAAGTTAGTTCTTCTCAGCCTTGTCCATGAGAGGGAGGACGTCACCTCATATCAGTTTTGATTCCCTGGAACTGTTGGCTGCTGTTGGGTCTGCTCAGACCTAGAAATGTATGTTGCTCCTGCTGCTGCAAAATACAGAATTAGAACCTGGTGGGCATTCCTGCATAGATTTGCACAGTGCTTAAGATCAGCCCAGTTTGGGTAGAGAGGAAGCAGTCTGTGTATTCTGGAAGCTTTGTTAGAATAAAACACACTTAGGGAGTGTATGAGGCCAGTGGCTGCATGAGTGAACAGGAGGATGTCTTGAAGGTACAAAAAGAGAAGATGGTGAGGCGGGTGATTGTTTATTGGTACTTTGCTTACAAGGCTGGCCGTGAGAGTATCTTCTCTCTACAGTAGATGGCTTAAGGGCCGGTGGGTAGTGCTAGGAAGTCTGCTTGGTATGCTAAGTGCAAAGTGAGACCTGGGAAGTCTACTACATGAAAGCAGATTGCTAGTTGCTCATAGTACTGTATCGATGTCAGGGGACCCCTTGCATTCGTTAGCAGCATTACATCGATTGTGTTGTCTAGTGCTTTTGTTTTATCCCTTCCCTGTCCATGCCTACCAATCTGGCTTTCTCCTTTAAAACTGTAGGAAATGTAAATGGTATCACTTCCAAGTTTGTGTAGGCAAGAAGAACTTCTCTGTACCATTTACTTTCTACAGTCAATTTTCCGTATAATTTTCGCTTATCTTCTTGATTAGGACCTCATCACATCTAAAACAACATATGCTTATAATAACATTAAAGAACCCTCAGTTTTGATTATTTCCTCTCTGTTCCTTTGGTGTTAGATGCAATAATTTGATTATGAAAAGAAGTACGAAGATGGTAGGGGAAAGTTGCCTACCAGAAACTCTCTTTCAAGTTAAACAGAAAAGGGTATACCAGCCAAATAATTGTCAGCCGTAAGTAAGGAAAGAGGCACAACTCAGTGTCGTAAGTCTCAAAAAATAGGAGCAAGATAAATGATTCTGAAGCCAAGTTAAGAGGAATGGTCAAACATGATGAGGCTGCCAACCCTGCCTGTGTTCCTCAGGTACAGTACTGTCCAGTTGATAAAAAAATATTGAGAATTATCCCTAAAATACCTTTATAGAGGAAAATAAATAGATTGAGTAGATGTTCTTATCTGAGTGAAGAATAATGGGAATGTCTGTAAGAGGTAAATGCATGTAACAGAAACAAACAACAGGACTGAGGATCAAAAGAGATGTCAGCAGGGCTAATGGGCTCAAAAGTTCTAATGTATCATTCCCACCACCATGGCCTTGGGATGCACTCTTCAACCAGGTGGGCTGTCTTCGAGTAGAGGACATTTAACAAAGCTTCAGAAATGACAGCATAGCTCTGAAAGCTAAATGAAGGTTACACACAGTCTTGGCTGAGCTCTTCATTTCTCCCATCCATTAACTTCCACATTGCTATCGCTCAGCCTACAGGAAAAAAAAGTACATAGAACTAAAAATATGAAGCCATTAAACTGTAGATGACTCTGGGAGCCAGTAAGTCACTGAAACTATATGTGAACAACTAGAAACTCTGGACAGAGCCACCTGAGTATGAGCAGGAAAGACAATGACATGACAGTGCAAATAGAAAACATCAGGCAAATACAATTTCAAAAAACATAGGTATAGCTTAGAAAACTGAAGGAATTTGAGCTAGAAGAAAACAAACCAAAGGACAGAAAACTTTCCCATGAGCTGTATAGTCTGTAGCTCATTTGCACTGTAGAATATTTTAAGAGAATTTAATTAATGGTATAAGAATTCAAAGAAAAAATAAAAACAAATGAGTGAATGGAAAAGAGAGACTGTATATGGAATATCTGAGAGCCAAAGTATGATCACATAACTTATTTGAAATAATTAGTAACCACAGGGGTGCAGATAACACATGGCTAAATATTGATGTATTGATAGAAGGAAAATGCTTCACAGTGAATGCTGATGAAAAGTCAAAGAGCCGAAATCCATAATAAAGAAACTAAGAGATATGAGGACAGACAAGATAATTGGACCTCAGAAACAGAAAAACTGAGTACTTTAACAAAGAGATTACCTAAAGGCATCAAACCAGAAATTTGTTCTTAACATAAAGAACGGACTCCATAAAGTTCAAAATAGCATGATGGGTTCTAAGAAAATCAGATATAGTATATTCAACACTGAGATGTGTATTGATTATGTCATTGGGCTTCAAGGAATAAAATAATATTCTTTAGGCATTTATACAAAATTTACATCATTTACCACCTATGAGAGGAAATGTTGGCATTATACAATCTCAAGAACAATAACTCGAAGTGTGTAAAATTCTGCATGAAATGAAGGGTGACTCAAGAATTACACACAACCACAATGCAATTCAAATATCAAGAGCACAAATAGACTTTCACAAACATGAACAAACTTTGGTAGTAATAATACTAGTGAGTTCTTTTTAAAAAGGTGTTTCCATATACTTTGTGACCACCTAGAGGGGTGGGACAGGGAAGGTGGGAGGGAGACGCAAGAGGGAGGGGATATGGGGATATATGTATACGTATAGCTGATTCACTTTGTTATACAGCAGCAGCTAACACAACATTGTAAAGCAATTATACTCCAATAAAGATGTTAAAAGAAAAAAGAGAAACTGATGGGTATGTTGAAAACAAAAAACAACAAAAAATAAAATAAAATAAAAAGGTGTTACCATAAAATCCAAGCACTTAAAAGATGAAATAAAATTACTCAGAAATGGAGAAACTGTGACAAAAGGCATGGTGAGAATAGTGACCATCTTTGAATATACAACAAACACATAATGATCATACGCATTATGAATGTAGAACAAAGAATACAGTTGATAATATCCTTGGGTTCCACAGCCATGGACTCAACCAACCTTAGATCAAAAATATTTTTTAAATTCCAGAAATTTCCAAAAAGCAAAACTTGAATTTGCCACACTGGCAACTATTTACAGAGCATTTACATTGTATTTAACACTACATAGCATTTATATTGTATGAGGTATTGTAAGTATCTAGAGATGATTTTAAGTATATGGGAGGATATTTGTAGGTTATATGCAAATACTGTGCCATTTTACATAAGGGATTGAGCATCCGAAGATTTTGTTGTCTGCAAGGGGTCCTGGAACCAATCCCCCAGTACACTGAGGACAACTGTATGTGGGTATCAGAGGTCCCCAGAACCACTCTCAATTTGAATATTTCTCTAGAAGGACTTACAGGACTCGAGATACTATATTCATGGTCATGGTTTATTACAGCAAAAGTTACAGAGTAAAATCAGCAAAGGGAAAAGGCATGTGGGGCAAAGCCTGGAGGAAAACAAGCCCAAGCCTCCAAGAGTACTCTTCCAGTTGAGGTGAACAAAACGTGTGTTTAATTTCTCCAGGAGTGATGTGCAACAACAAATGCAAAGTGTTACCAGCCAGGGAACCTCACCTGAATCTGGAGTCCAGGAATTTTATGGGAAAAGATATATAAGACATTTGTAATAATCAAAATAGGGAACTCTAGAATGGCTGGACGAGGAACTTAGCAGATCTCCCCAGTGAAACAACCATTTAATTGGTGAAAATTATTAAAACACACACAACCATTTAAAATCTCTGAAAATTGTTCTAAGGACATACAACAAATGGAGAAACATTTATTTAAGAGATCTACCAAATCTCACTAAGAAAAGTGAGAGCTATGGTATTTAAACAACAACCTGCTCCCTTCTCCTACCCCACCCTTGCTCCTTGTTCTGGAAGCTTCATTCCAGGTGGTTGTGGCCAAGAAGACAGGATCTCCCTCTCCAACCAGTTACACTAGGACTACAGTTTCACCTCAGATGGTCAGGCTACTGGTGCCTCTCAACCCTCCCCAGTTCCATGTTGCAGAAGCAATATTCCTGGTAGGCACAGCCAAGAAGAGGCCTTACTTCTCCTACTAAATCTCCATTCATAGAGCAGAAGCTCTATCCCAGGCTTGGCATGTCAAGAATATAGGGGCTCCAATTGTCCCTGCCCCAGCTTAGTCATGTTTCATGTTAGGAGGGGCAAGCTGAGAAGACCAGGACCTATCATCTTCCTCCCATGCCCACTTTTAGAATGGGAATGTCACTCAGGGAGAAGTGGGCCACTGTTTCTGCACACAGCTGGGTTGTGTAGTGGCACAGAGGTTCTGCTCTGGGGTAGATGCAAGTTATTGGGATGCAGAGCTCTACGACTCTGCCTGGCTGTTTAGAACAAGGATTAGAGAAGCTCATGGGTAAAGGACTTTTGAAAATAATGGTGATCTTGGTCACTATCAAATTTGAAGGGACAGGTAGATGTATGATACTAGTAGCAATGAGTGAAATGGCAGACCAGAAGTTTGCTAATGTCAGAAGTTTAGCAAAGAGAATCGGGGTAGAGAAAGCCATGGAGGTCTAGATGGTTATACACATTTGCTGGGATACACTCAGAGCTAATTAGAGGAGGAGATGGGGAAGATTTGAAAGTATTACTAAGCTACACATACATCCATCAGTAAGAGGAAGAGCCTATTGGCTCAAGGGGCTTAAGGTACAACCTCTTAACTGACTGAACGATAAGCTGCTTTTAGCCAGGGGATACCCCTAGGAGACCAGGCTTAAAGCGAAAACCACACTTATCCTTGGTGGGCTGGAGGACTGTGCATATTCCCAAGACTGCACCGACTCAGGAGTGACAGGAGGGGCAACTTCCAAGTACTAGTCCCTGGCTGAACGTGAGGCAAAGTCTTAAGCTTACTGAACTGTGAAAGCAGTCTCCAAGTCACACAAATCCACCAGATAATGAGTAAAAATTAACTGACCAAGGGGGCTTAGGTATAATAGTTGAGCAATAAGTGACTTATACTGACCTAGGATCAACACCTAGGAAGACAGGCTAAAAGATAAAAAATGCAAAAATATCTGAACAAGGACATCAGAGCCTTCACACTGCTGGGCAAATATGTCACAGAATTAGTTCAGCCAAGTCATTAAACAAATAAATGAATGAACAAACAGAAAGAAGTAGCCCTGGTGGTGGTCACGGAGGGGAGAGCAGTATCCAGACGTGCTACAGTCTGTTATCTAAAATGTCCAGTTTTCAACAGAAAATTGTGAAACATACACAAAAAAGGAAAGTGTGACCCATACCTAGGAGTACATACAGGCAATAGAAACTGCCCAGATGTTGCACTTAGCAGACAACTACACCAAAGCTATTATAAATATTTTCAAAGGGATTTGTGGGAATTAAGGGAAACTGTGCTTAAAGAATTAAAGCAAAATAACAGTGATTTATCAAATAGATAATGTTAATAAAGAGATTTGAATTATATATATTTATATATCTATTTTTCAACTTTTCAATTCCATAATTTCTATCATTTGGGGAGTATTTATCTATCTACCTATCTACCTACCTACCTATCTATCCCTGTCTCTCTGTCTGTCTATCTATCTATCTATCTAAAATGCTTGAAAGCACAATAATCTAAATGAAAAATTCGCTAGAGGGGCTCAACAGAAAATGTGAGTTAGCAGAAGAAAGAATCTGCAAACTTGAAGATAGATCAGTAGAGATTATACAGTCTAAATAGAAGAAAGAAAAATGAATGAAGATAAACAAAGCATCAGAGAAATATGGGACATCATTAAGAGTACCAACATATGTATGATGGCAGTCCTGGAAAAAAGGAGAGAGAGAATAGGACAGAAAAAATATTTAAAGAATTAATGATTGAAGATTTCCTAAATTTGAGGAAAAACACTGATTGAAGATTTCCTAAATTTGAGGAAAAACACTAATTTACACATCAGTGAGCTCTAAGTAGGATCAGTACAAGGGAATTCATTCACATCCAGACTTATTATAATAGAAATGTTGAAAATCAAAGAGAAAATCTTGAAAGCAGCAAGAGAAAAGTGGCTTATATACAAAGGCCCACAATAAGATTAACAGCTGATGTCTCTTCACAATGTAGGCCAAAGGCAGTGAGCTGACATTGAAAGTGCTGAAAAAAATATAACATCAGCTAAGAATCCTATAGCCAACAGAAGCATCTTCAAAAGTGAAAGTGAAACAAAGATGTATCCAGGTAAACAAAAAAACAGAATTCATTGCTAGTATACCTGCCTTATAAGAACTACTAAAAGAAGTTCAGGAAGTGACTGCAGACAGTAATTTGAATCTACATGAAAAAACAAAGAGCTCCAATAAAGGTAATTATGTAGGTAATGATAAAAGAGTATAATCACACATTTCTTTTTCTTTCTTCTTTTAACTGATTTAAAAAGCAATTACATAAAACAATCTATAAAATTGTATTGTTGGGCCTATAACATAGAATTGTAATATATTTGATAATAAAAAATGAATGAAGCTACATTGAAGAAAGGGAATGACACCAGATGGTACTGCTAGTCCACAAAAAGAAATGAAGAGAGACAGACATGGTAAATAATAAGCTTATTTAAAAAAAACTCTATAAATATATCTGAGCTCTCCTTTCTTCACTTCATAAGAAGAAGTTTTTATAAAGCAATAATTATAACAATGTATTTTTGAGTTTGAAACATATATAGACATTATATGAATAACAATAATAACACAAAAAGGAGGACCAGAAGAAAGCTATGTAAGAGTAAAGTTTCCGTATCTTACTGGAATTAAGTTAGTATAAATATGAAGTAGATTCTGATAAATTAAGATGTATGTTGTAAGCCCTAGACCAATCACTAAGAAAGTAGCTCTTAGTTACTTGGTTATTTAGTTAAGAACCATCAAAGGAATTAAAATAATATGCTAGGAAATATTCACTTAAGACAAAAGGAAGTAGTAAAGGAGGAAAAGAGGAACAAAATAGGAGAACTGGGGACTTCCCTGGTGGCACAGGGGTTAAGAATTAGCCTGCCAGTGCAGGGGACACGGGTTGGAGCCCTGGTCTGGGAAGATCCCACATGCTGTGGAGCAGCTAAGCTTGTGCACCACAACTATTGAGCCTGCACTCTAGAGCCCACGAGCCACAACTACTGAGCCCACGTGCCACAACTACTGAAGCCCACGCACCTAAAGCCCGTGCTTCACAATAAGAGAAGCCATGGCAATGAGAAGCCCGTGTGCCACAACGAAGAGTAGCCCCCTGCTTACCTCAACTAGAGAAAGCCCGCACGCAGCAACGAAAACCCAATGCAGCCAATAAATAAATTAATTAATTAATTTAATAAAGGAGAACTGTGTAAGTACTATTATGTCAGCATTTCATGATGTGGTCTTTCAACACTCAATAATCTGATAGTTTTTAGATCAAATAACTTTCCTTATTTAGACTTATTTTCCATTGAATAGTATTCCATTCATGGTACCCCTTGTGTTTGAAATCTTATAAGCAAATTAATATGAATTCTGAAACAAATTTTGTTTCAGCTGATTCCTATATTAAGTTTTTTGCTTCATCACCCTCCCCTTAAAAATACCATGTTAATAGTAGAACATACTCACCAAGATACACACAAAGGTATACATTGAGATACATACTTTATTTTGTACCATTAGATGTTTAACTACATATGCACCTGATATTTGTTCTCTGACACTACCAATATTGACATAAAGATACATTCATTTATGCATATATTCTGCCACTATACATATCCAGAGAGATAAAAGTGGCCATTAGTTTTGGAATTATTTAAGTTGAATGCATCAAAACAACCATCTCATGGCTCACTGAATACCCTAACATCTTTTAAAAAGGAGTGTATTTTTGTGTGGGTGTCTATAGTAGAAGGTACATAGTAGTAATTAATGGTGTTCATAATTACACACACAGCATTGTGCCTAGTAATATATAACAATATATTATTTAGAAATACATATCATCTCTATATAATTGTATATGTTCATAAAATACAACTTTAAATAATGGCATATATGTATATATATGTGCACACGTGTGCATGCACTCACACACACACACAAGAACACCACAGTCTGCCATGAAGCATTGTAGATGTACTTTATGTGCTAAGAAACATGGCTGTGCTCCTAGTATAAGTCTCTCACAATTTGGCAGAATCATTATGTATACAGCCATGAGAATCGGACTGCCTACATTTAACTTCCAGCTCTGCCATTTCTTGGATGTGTGACCTGGTATCTATAAAATATAATAATATTGTCTTCTTCACGAAGTACTTGTGAGGATTAAGTGCCATCTTAATGTATGTAAAATCCTAGAAAGCACCAGGCAAATAGTAAGTGCTCAATAAATTTTAGCTATTGTTATTGATCTTTTGATTCTGCTCTTTCAGGAGATAAACATTTTACATCTTGAGCATGTGTTACATTTAGATAATGCTTCTCAAATAATAAGAGATCTTCAAAATATGTTTTTCATTTTGATGGTGTCTGTAACTGTTACACCTTTGTTTGTGATCCTCTTAGAGTTTGTACATTATAATATACAACTATGAGCATGTCATGGATTTTACCCAGGTGAAGGTTGATTCCCAGGAATGACAGGTGTATTTATGTTTTTTTCATGGACCTTTTGTGTGTTGTGTAAATAAGATTGGGTGTATGATGATGATGTACTATTTTGAGAACTTTCCACGTGGTCTGCCTTGTCTCTCCGTGTTCCTATGCCTTTTATGCATGAGGACAGAAGATGTTTGTTCCTTTTGTTCACTGTCATGTCCTTAACACCTAGAAGAGTGCCTGGTATGTAGTCACAAATGAGCATATTGTGGTACCTCATAATCTAAAACTATTCATTTACTTCCCAGTATCTACCAAAGTCCATTGATTTTATTCTAATCTCAAAGCACCTTTGTATAACTATTCTTAAAATATGCTTGACACTTCTGTTAAATTGAAGTTTGTTATTATCTGAGCATACCCCTCTTCTTTCCTTTTTGTGTATAGAGATACTGTTTTATCTACCTGTGAAATCTGATGCCATCACTTCTTTCATTAAAAACCCCACCCATCTATCAAGACCAGCTTCAGACTTTACCACATCAATTCTACTCCCCTGCATGCTATAGCCTCTCTCTTCTGAATGCTCCTGGCTTTATCAATATATCTTTGCTGGGTCATTTAGCCATGTTTATATTCTAGTAGTTACTTGTGTGTGCTTAGTCTCCCTTCAGGACAGGGGATGTTGTCTGCTTCACCTTTGTACCCTCCATAGTGCATATTGGAATGTAGCAAATATTTAGTAAGGACCTTTTCAGTGCCAGGTGCTGAGTTCAGTGGCAGTTGGCTTCATAGGAATGTGAGTGATATTCTCTTCCCGTGTTCTCTAAAATATTTGCTAAACAAATGATTAAACCAATTCACGTTTTGAGCCACATGGTGCTACATAACAGGCCCTGGACTTGGTATTGGATATACCGGGTTAAAGTCCAGACTGTGGGGCTTCCCTGGTGGCGCAGTGGTTGAGAGTCCGCCTGCCGATGCAGGGGACACGGGTTCGTGCCCCGGTCCGGGAAGATCCCACATGCCGCGGAGCGGCTGGGCCCGTGAGCCGCTGAGCCTGTGCGTCCGGAGCCTGTGCTCTGCAACGGGAGAGGCCACAGCAGTGAGAGGCCCGCGTACCGCAAAAAAAAAAAAAAAAGTCCAGACTGTGTGACTTAGGGATGATAACCTACTCCCCCTAAGACCCTTGGTTTTCTGCTCGAAAGTAGGAATGGTAGACCCACGTTGTGGCATTAAATGAGATAACATATTGGAGGGGGTGGAGGGCTCATAACCAAAGTGTTTGGACTAGAGAAGGTTTCAAATAAAAGTGAGCTTCTTCCTTTCCTATAAAAGTGCTATTTGAATAAAAGTAAAATGTCTGGTTCCCAAAGGTGTGCTTAGCTTTTGTTGTTGTTGTTCTGGCCCTGGCTCCATCAATCTTCTTTGAACGGGCCAAGCAAACTTCTACGAGGCCTGGCTGTGCTGCTGCTCTTTTCTTTTTCTAGCAGCACTCTGGCAAGTATTTATTTGTTCACTGTGGTGATTATAAACTGCTGCTTCCCTCCTGTTCTTCATGAAATATTTACAAGTTTTGTTTAGTGTCTTGTTTTGCTTTGTCGTGTCTACAGCATACAGAATTACTACCATTTGTGAGGGCATTTTCACTTTTGCAAAATGCCTTCACATCCATTATTTCATGTGGTACCATTGACAAGTCAGTGAGCATGGTAGGGCAGGGACCAGTGCCATCAGATGCCTTTTACAAATGAGGAAATAGAACCTCAGAGTTTAAGGGGTCTGCATACAGCTTAAAAGCAGCAGTGGAGGTCTAGCAAGCACGAGACACCTGTCTACTAATTTGGTGCCCTCTCCTTCTACTCTGCCTACCCTGGAAGCAAAGGCAGACTCTGGCATCCTTCATCCTGACGATACCCTCCTTTCTTCTCTGCAGAGGCGTCCATCCTGAGCTACGACGGCAGCATGTACATGAAGATCATCATGCCCATGGTCATGCATACCGAGGCAGAGGACGTGTCCTTCCGCTTCATGTCCCAGCGAGCTTATGGGCTGCTGGTGGCTACTACCTCCAGGGACTCTGCTGACACCCTGCGTTTGGAGCTGGATGGGGGGCGCGTGAAGCTCATGGTTAACTTAGGTATCGTATGAAGTACCCTCTGCCACTCTGTTTGGGCTTGTCTTCCCTTTCTTTTCTGATTTTCATTGGTTTGACTGAATTCTTTGTTTGTTTCTTGAAATTTAGCTGTTCACCTCTTGTTTAATAGGCCAAGGATAAATCCCAACAGCAACAAACACCTTCTTGTTTCTGCATGAGGTTTTGATGTCAATTTCTGGTTTCTGACAGTGGTGGTTTCTTTACTAGAAGATTTGTTTTCTAAGTTTCCTTTCTTGGTTTTTTGAATCGTTTAGCTTTGTGTAAAACACGCTACTTTGGTCCATCTTTTGATCAAGCACATTCCCATTAAGTCCAACTCCTTGGTCACCACTCAAAACAGTCAAAGCAGAGGACAGGGACAGGGCATGAGATGGAAGCAAAATGGGAGGGTGGTGTTTGAGAGAACGAAGCCATGTGAGTGGGATGAGAAATGCATTGTTTGAAGCTCCACAAGGACTGTTCCCATGGGAAATTCTGGTGGCCTTGATGACACTAGTATCTCCTTATATTTACTCTCTCCTAGTGGGGAGCACAAGTCACATTACTTCTGTTGTCCCATCGGGGAAAAATTCTATAAGTTTAGAGTCTCTGACACATGGAAGGATGGTGTGGCTCCTGGTATGTGTCCCTTCTTCCTTCCTGACATTCCTACCCTCACTAGACAGCCCTTTTGATAAAAATTATTAAGTCACACTGTTACCAGTTACTCTGTTCTTATATAATACATATCCATTTTTCCTTAGTGTTGAGAAATTATGACAGTTTCAAATTTGTAGCTTGATTGAGGGAGGACCTGTTCTTCTACTGTAATTACCTATAATGATACTTTGGAAATCCCTCTTTTATGGCCTCACATCCTCTCAGGCTGCTGACCTTCTTGGCTGGATTCTAATCAATCTTCTATGGAGAGTGAGGACCTCTTGGTTTTTGGAAGGAAAAAAAGCAATCTCTATTTCTGCTGATTCTACTCAGTAGAAAGTCAGTGCCCTGTGTTGACAGGATTAGTGATACAGCTGCACTCAAACTTTCTAAGCCTCTGATTTGTTTGGCTATGTAGAGTATGTTTAGATACACAACTCCTTCATAAAGATGCGGTGGAATGGCTTGTCAGAGGCATGGAGAAGACATGATGGACAAATGTATCAGATGCAACCCTAGATGGCCTGGTGGGAAGGTGGGAAATCAATATCAGTCTTATCTGCTGTCAGGTCAACTGGTCACTCTTGAAAAATGCCTATACGACAATCCTAAAAATCTCTAGGACACAGAAGACTGTTTTGAGCAGTGGCTTGTTTACTTGTGTGTCTCTTTTTTCCCCCAAGTTGCAGCTTTTACAACACTATGCCCTTTTTCTTTTCCAAGCACATTTGATTTCTGTTGTCAGTGTGTCTCTTGGTTTTTCTTTGGTTTGCGTATGTGTGTGTTTGGTTATTTTGGGTTTTGTTTTTCTCTTTTGCTAGATCTTTGTGGGTGTTCTTGAGTTTCCAATCCTCCCCACCATCAGCCATGGTAAATCAAAAGATGGTATTCAACCCTTCAAAGGCCCAAAGCCTGCGGCCCGCATAGCAAACAGCCTTGAGAACAGAGTGTACTGAGCAGCCTGCAGGGACTGGCATTCCCCTGTCCTCCTCACCTTCCCCTCCCTACACCATCCTGCCCACCTGAAACCAACCAACCAGAGTGCATACCTGAAACCACCACCAGTAGCCTACTGTCAAGTTGTCTGAAAAACAACAGAAGAAATAAAAGTTTAAAAAAAACCCTCCCACAACTAAAATGAAAACAAATGTGACCTCCTAACTAGCTCACAGAAAAGAAGATAGGGTCAGTTTTTAACTCTCTATTTCAAGGTAAGAGAGAGCCAGAGATATAAGGAATATTCAGCCCCGTGGGGTCCTGGGGAAATGCACATTGCCTTTAAACAGACACCTTTTTTTTTTCCTTTTTAGATGTTGTTTTGTAAGATTAGAAGGCCAACTATGACAGGTCTCACATCTTAGAAGGAAAAATGGAGGTGGAGGGAGATAAAAGGGGATGAAGAAAGAGATGAACAGGTTCTCTCTCTCTCTCTGTCTCTCTCTCTTTCTCTCTCTCTCTCTCACACACACACATACACACAGTCATAGATCCCAGGTGTATTCCTAGAAGCATTATTTTTGCATTTTAAACTGTCACGAAAATCTGGGAGGCGTGTGTTTCTTTTGTTGTTGTTGTTGTTTTTCCGGTACGCGGGCCTCTCACTGCTGTGGCCTCTCCCGTTGCGGAGCACAGGCTCCGGACGCGTAGGTTCAGTGGCCTTGGCTCACGGGCCCAGCCGCTCCGTGGCCTCTGGGATCTTCCCAGACCAGGGCACGAACCTGAGTCCCCCGCATCGGCAGGCGGACTCTCAACCACTGCGCCACCAGGGAAGCCCCAAGGTGTGCTTTTTTTAAAAGACTCTGCTTTTGCCTCCTGACTCCTTTCTGCACATCATCAGTTTAGCTCTCCTAAGTTGAGGCATCTTAGGCAAAAGAGCACTGCGCTTCTCTAGAAACAGTGGTCACTTCTTTTTTCCCTGAAGGGTATGGTTCACCACAATTACTGGTTTGAATTTACTTTCTTTCAAACCTAACACGGACCACGGAACTTAAATTCCTGGTACGTGCGTGCACAACTCTTCATACTCATGCTTTGTTTGAAGGCTCTCCTACCCCCTCCCTAGAATAAAGCCCTTCATAAATGATTGTTTTCTCCGTGTCATGAATTCATATTACCCTTGTTTTTTCATTATAGTAGAAAACATCTCCAGGCAGAGTGTGCATTTACGTACACAATCCCCAAAACTAATTTCAAAGGATCCCTCCCTCCATTTAAGTTGTGTCTCTTTTCTAGCACAGGCACGAATGATATTCCAGTTTATTTCAAATTGTTCCCACATATAAGGTCATGATATAAATGTCTGTATTTTTCTGATGTAACGTGTCTCTTAAATGTCAAGGGGACTAGGCTTCTCCCAGGGCCTTGCTTTCCGAAGATAGCCAGCCGTGGCAATAGCAGCCATGAGCAATGTCCAGCTACACATAGCACATTTTTAAAAACTTTGAGGTTGGCCATTGACCAATCATATTTTTATCTCTTAGTATTAAAAGATATAATAATAATTTTTACTATTATAGTATTTTTAAATATTTTGAAAACCTTATTTTAATCTCACAGTAACTTTCTGAGATAAGTCAATAGTGTTTTTATGATTGCTTGATACATGTGAAACAAAGAAAGTAGGTCACAGAGGTGGGACTACCCATGTTTCTAACCTACTCAGTCACCATGGGTTATCCGTTACCTCCACAGATCAATACTGTGGATCAGTGATGTGACAGACTTAATGACTTCTAACTGCTTTCACGATTTTCACCTTTTAAACATGCACGGAAGGCATCTTTTTCTTAGTGCTTGGTTTGAATTGAGCCATACAGCAGAAAAGTCAATCAGTATTGGTACAGCCTCATTCATGGGCCTGTAAGAATCCTCAGCAGAATGCAGGCAACCCTTCTTCAGTGGTGGAGGCTTGTAGGCAGTGCCATGCAGCTTGGTTAATTGCATTCAGATTCTCCAGATGTTCTCTCTCTGGAAACATGGACTTGCAGACTACTGTTTACTGTATGCATCACTGAAGACATAAAACACCTAGAAACATTCACCTCTTCCGTGCTCAACCTGAAGCTCATCAATATAGAAAATAATAATTTCTCCTTATTTACTAAAATTAAATGAAACAACTGAAACAGAATGAACAGCACACACACACATACCCACATCCCTCAAATACCAT
Source organism: Neophocaena asiaeorientalis asiaeorientalis (assembly GCF_003031525.2). NCBI lineage: Eukaryota > Metazoa > Chordata > Mammalia > Artiodactyla > Phocoenidae > Neophocaena > Neophocaena asiaeorientalis. Next base: position 1,422,740 of record NW_020172456.1, on the reverse strand, counting down.
GCCAAGGCTCAGGCAGAGAGAGGACTTCGGCTGCGACTGGATATCTAAAGGAAATTGCCCTCCCAGGTCAGTTCTTCTGATTCATTTTTTCATTAAAAAACAATACATCGGGCTTCCCTGGTGGTGCAGTGGTTGAGAGTCCGCCTGCTGGTGCAGGGGACACGGGTTCATGCCCTGGTCTGGGAGGATCCCACATGCCGCGGAGCGGCTGGGCCCGTGAGCCATGGCCGCTGAGACTGTGTGCCCAGAGCCTGTGCTCCGCGATGGGAGAGGCCACAACAGTGAGAGGCCCGCGTACCGCAAAAAAAAAACATCATCACTATCAAGACCACCCTCTCAGACCCTGTGAACAAGGAACTGGGGTAGATTTTTCTCCTCAAACTTATTCTTCAAGTAAAGTAGCAAAATAATTTTTCACTTCTTGACTTAACATACCCAATTGTCTGCTGTCTTGAAAGCTGCAAGTCCTCACATTGTTTTAAAGACACCATTCAGTTCATGGAATCACTTGAGTGAACCCAGAAGGACAAGCCCAACCCAGCACCTCTGCCTAGACCAGGTCCTTGACTAAGAATAAATCCTCAGCAGCACAGAAACCAAAGCAGAAAACCACTTCTTGTTTAAAGTTCTTGGGGTTGTTGCTTTAA
>NW_020172456.1:1384537-1422034 GCF_003031525.2 Neophocaena asiaeorientalis asiaeorientalis | reverse complement strand
TGCTTTAGGCTCACTCTTTCCCTTTCCTTCTCTGAAGCACGCCCATACTTCTGCTTCCCCTCTTTCTTGAATCCATCAGTGAGGGGCATTTCTCCAGCCTCGGGTGATGGTAGGCGAACCGGCAGCTGAGGCCCCACTTCTTCCTCCCTCCCTGCCCTCCCCTTCCCCAGTCCTCACCAGGGGCATGGCCTCCTCTGTCCGGTGATCGTACCAGTTGCTCCAGGGCTGTTTGCTCCCACTTTTCTGTTGCGGTTGACGACACATGACAAACCTAACCGCACGAAACCAAACCCAGATTTTTCTCAAGAGATGTTCTTCTGGGGAACAAATAAGCTTCCTGCCCCCTTCCTCAGAATGCTTGGGTGTTATAAATTGCTCCTATCTGGATTCACGTAGTTTCATTCTGCCCTGTCATTTGCCACTGGTTTCTTTCTCACTTGCTTAAAATGGTTTACTTCAGGAAATTCAAATCGTGGCATTATCTTCCACAAGTCCTCCAAAACTATTGGGTTAACCTTAGCTAGAAGAAAAGCACAGTTTCTAACTGTATTTTTTTCCTGTAATTTTCTCCTTTTCTTTATCATTTTACTTCTACCTTTTAATGTCTGGCTTTAAACAAATTCTTATAGGAATTCCCACAATTGAAAACCAAACTTAGGTTCAACTGGGAAGCCTGGTAACAGTTAACCTGAGACATTTCTCTGACCATTCTTCCCAACCCCTACTAACACCCATTGACTCTGCTCTATACCTTTTATGCTGTGTGTCCCTGACTCCAAACAGATATTAATAAAAGGATAGATACTCTGATCTCTGACACAAAATACCTTGTCTGGTGACCAGCACAAGAAAATTAGCCAAGCTTTACTCCCTCTCTTTCCCATTAAAAAAAAAGAATTTTCTTTCTTCAAGATGCAGGATCACAGAGGGAAATAGGTAGGATGTCAAAGGTGCCCAAGACCTCCTCCCCATGTGCCTGTCTCGCCTTCTCCTCAAATGCTGTGGGCGCTTGATTCAGTCTGAGCATTCAGGCAGGAAGACGGAGACGGGCTTCATGAGGGGGTTGGTCTGGGGGCCTTTGAAACCACAGCAGAGACCCCAATCAATTATGATAACATCATACAACTCCTTTTAGCCAGCACCCGAGCCCGCCTCTCTAAAATCTGGGATGGGTGTTTGTGCGGTTAGCTGTTTGCAAGTGGCCATTTTATGACAGAAAATGACCAGGTGGTGTTAACCCTTTCCTTACCTCTGAGGATAACGGCAAATCTGCCTGCATAAATTTCTATAGCATTTGGGGCCTGACCTGAGGAGAGAGGGTGGAGGGAGTTTGGTTTTAGAAAAAGAGAAAGGGTTAAATACTGCACTGAGAAACTTCATGGACAGATTTGTTAAAATGATACGATATGTCAGACTGGTGATATATCTTTGAAATACTAAAACAAAAATTGTCTTGATGGTACTTTTAAAGATAAATTTTAAGAAAAACCAGCTGTAGAGAGAAACAAACTAAAACCTACATTTGGTGGGGAAATTTTTGCAGTATTTTCCAAGTTTAACAAAATTAATATTTCAAAGTCCAGTTTTGAAATACTTTATATAAGTGAATAGGATTTTTGAAAGAAAAAAAAAAGAAGCCTACTCGGTGTCTATTGTGGATATATATGTATACCAGTATATATCTCTATACATACGTGTATATATATATGTGTGTGTGTGTATATATATATGTATCCAACTTTACAATATACTGTACATATACACCCACCCTTAAACTTGTGCATACTGTATATATATATATAAAATGGCCACATTTCTTGCGTGTGTCTGTCCCCGGAAGGGTGGACTGATTGTTTTTGGATGTCTGCAGCTGTTACCTTGAAGGATGCAATTTCATCTTTCATTTATTTTTCCCCATCTAGACTGTATCAGGATAAACTGTAACTCCAGTAAGTTTTCCCTCAAGTTTCATTTTGTTCTTTAAAAAAAAAAAGAAAACTGACTTTATTTTGTTTACTGTTTTATGAGCTGTTTTTTATTTGAATTATTTTATTTTTTGACAGTGGAGTTGGGGGGAACTGGGGTTGACAAGCTGAAGGGCTGGGGTGATGGTTTGGGCTGAGTGTGGCCCAGGGTGTGGTTTCGGAATTGCGGCAGGTCCTCTCTTCTTTCCTTGCATTTGTTCTATATGCGGAAAAGGAGGAAAGGGTACCTGGATAATGACATAGTTTGAAAATGAATTGAAATGGTAATTTGTTGTTTTGGGAAAATAACTCTCAGGGGTGGACAAAAAGCATTAGAGCAACCAGAATGCACTTCTCCACTACCAAAAGCTTCAGAAAATGAAAGCAAAGTTCATGACCCACAAGGTGGCTGCCAACTCTGACATTTGTTTCTTGGCATTTATCGCTGTAGGTTTTTTTTTTTTTTTTTTCCCCTAAGGAGGGTGGGCAAAGCATTGCTCTTGGTAATAATGCAACATTTTAACCAAAGACTTGAGATACATTCTAGCTCTTCTGAATAAAGAATGGCAGACTATTATTTTTACCTCATTCCATTCAAATATTCCACCTCTTGAAGAAGGGTCTTAAGGAGGAACGGGCTGAATACTACTCACGCATTTCTTCCTCTGTCTCAGAAGTGCACCTTAACTGGAGTCACGAAGTAGGGCAATAGGAGGAGAAAGAGGAAAGATGGGCATGAGGGAAAGAGTAGAACTAGGTGATAAAAGGAAGAAAGGAAGAAATATACTTTGAGCTCTATAGTGTGTCATATTAGTTAAGGCAATTAAATAACAATTAAGCAACTAGGATAATTGGTTAGGGTGATAAGCTACAACAGACAATCCCAGCATTTCAATGGCTCAACAAAAAAGCTTTCTTTCTTGTTCGGGCAAAGTCCAATGCCAGTTGAGCAGCTCTCCTGGTCAGCTGTCTTCAAAGAAGTAATTCAGGCATCTAAGATTCTTCTATGAGTTGGGTTCAACAACCTTGGAGTTTTTCACTTCCCGTTCTATCTGTAGGGAAGAGAGAGAGAGCTTGGATAGTTATGCAATATGTTTTATTGCCTTGCCTGAAAATGCCATACATCGCTTCTGCTTATATTTTGTCAGACATGGTTCCATCTTAAACTCAGAGGAAACTGGGAAATACAGTCTTCCTGTGGACCAGGAAGACAAAACTGGATTGATTGAGCATCTGACACACATGATTCTCAGTATTATCTCCTGATTTTTTGCTGCTTTCCTTGCTAGGGTCTTTCTGTAGGAACAAACTCAGAAAAGGAGATAGCCTCTTACATTTCATTTACCTGTTTGTCCCATCCTTCTAAAAATTTTAAAGATGTTAGCTGGTTTAACCTTCTTTCTTGGGAGATATATTATCAGGATGACAAACTAATGAAGCCCAAATCCACTTCTGGGTGGCAAATGTTCCATATAAATCAACAACAACAACAGCAAAAAGAAATGTAAAACATTGATATAAACAACAGCTTCCTAGAGCACAGTGCTTTCTGCTTGTCCTGGTGTCACTTTCAGTTAATTTAAGCAGTGTCCTGTATTGCTGTGTTTAAATATTTCTGATTAGCCAGAAATTTCTCATGATATTTAGATCATTACAAGTCTAATTGAAACATCCTTTTTCTCCAAAGACTGGCATTTTCTCTTTCTTTAAGCAGCTTTATTGATACATAATTTCCATACCACAGAGTTCATCCATTGTAAGCCTACAGTTCAGTGATATTTATTAAATTTCTAGGGTTGTCCAGATATCACCATATTCACATTTTAGAACATTTCCAACACTCCCCAAATTTCTCTTATGTCCTTTCGCAGTTAATCCCTTCTCCTACCCATACTCCTAGACAGCTGTTGGTCTGCTTTTGTCTCTATAAACCTGCCTTTTCTGGGCATTTTGTATAAATGGAATCATATAACATGTAGTCATCTGTGTCTGGCTTCTTAAAAAAATATAGCATATCTATAGAAAACTTTTTCTTTTCCTTTTGCATTAGTTTCCAGAAGGAAATAAGATGAAAGCTGAGCATGAAGGTGGAGAACGTCTTCCAAAGTTGAATCTGGCACCTTCTGGCTTCAGAGACTTATTTGCAGAACAGAGAACTGAGGGAGTTATTTGATCAGGGTATCAGGGCCTGCTTTTTGTGTTCTATCCATACTTTATCTTACATTTAATTCCATATATTCCATCTGATCAGCCATGGAGAGTCATCATAAGACAAGTTCCCAAATTCTTTCTCCTGGGAATACAGTGATTCTTATCCAGGACACAGATGCCAGCAGATTTTCTAAGCCTGATAAAAGATTTTCTATTCAGAGCCACCAAAAGCAGCATCGAGAGGAAATGCACACGGCAAAGATGCGTTCCCGACTTCGATCACAGAATAGAAAGAATATAACTGGCTTAAATCAATATTTAGGTAAAAAGTGAAGATTGGATTTTGAAAAATCAATTTTGAATTCTCATGATAAATCTTTAACATACTAAGGAAGTTAGTTTTGGTGAAAGCATCAGAGAAAGAATACATAGTGCCCACTAGTTGCACAGGGGTTGAATAGAAACAAAACAAAACACAAGCTCTTCAAACTAATCTAAGTCCTTTAATGCTGAGGTGTATAGATGTGTACCCAGGGTAATGTAGAGTCACAAAGTATATGTGATACATTTTCTTGAAGTGCATTGTTGATTTGGAGTAAAAACTTGAATTGAAAGCAAGGTGATATATGATGCAGAAGAATGCAAATAAACATGAATCTTATTTAATAGATAAATCTTATTCTTATGTTTTAAGAAAAAAACAGAAGAATTCAAAGTCCTATCATTTTTATTGTGTATCTTCTCTATTCCATTCCCACCATTATTGGCACTTGGGTAGAAAAGTTTGAGAAGACTATACAACTAAATTAGGAGATAAAACAGGTACAGGTGACTAGAACTTCTAAACCCCTCTTCTCACATACCTATCAGAGTTCATAGTTCAACCTGTTATAGAATCTCAAGTTGTTTCTGTAATCTCAAGTTGTGCGGATCCTGTCTCTTACACAGTTTTTCACTGGAAGAGTACAAGAAGTAAGATTGATTTGCAGCCTGAGTGTGAGAGGGAAGGACTTTCCACTTACTCCTGAGCTCCAGCTGGCATTTCAGTAGCTGTCATAGGGTGTAATTGCTCAAGTTGCAACACAAAACTTTTTTCTCTTGAAGGGACATAGTGAATTAAACTTTAAGTTTGTATATAAGTTCATGAATTTTTCCAGTTAATTCTTTTTTAGAATGCCTGTTCTGTGAAAAGTCAGTCAGGTAACATACTGAATGACATCATCTGTTTTTTTTTTTTTTCCTGTTCATCTGCCTCAAAATATTGTTCGTTCAGGGAAATGGCTATTTCCAAGGGTTTGTGTGACTGTCTTTTTAATGGCAAGAAGAACATGAAGAAGGACCATCTTCCAGTGTGAGGAGAAAACAACTGGACATGATAGAGGGCAGTGATCACAAGACAAAAGCCTTTTTCCTTTTGGCTTTCTTGGCTGGCCCTTCTGTCAGTAACTGACACAGCTCCATGACAAGGGTTTCCAAGAAGCAGAAACAATTTTCTAATCAGGTTCTCTGCCTTTCTCCCTTTCTTACTTTCTCTTTTCCAGTACTTCGTCTTTCCCCATAATATCTATGATATACTTATCATTACTCATTCCAAATATTACTACCCCTGCTCTCCAAATCCTGCAAGGATACCACACCATAAACTCTTCTCAGGCTGTTATCACCAAACATTTATTAGAGACTGTGCCAATCAAAGTCTTTGGTTGAATTGGGGATATGCTGTGTTTGATTCATCTGCCAGGGATATTTCAAAATAAGTAGTAAGGAAATTTCCAATTTAGAACTGACTTTAAAACTGCGAAAGAGCAACAGAGTTGGCAGTCATCATGGTGGATTGAACTCCAGGGTGACCTGGAGCACAGCTAAAGAAAACAGGGCTGCTTTCTGGGAATTTCTGGAGGAAATCACTCATTCCTATGGTTCCAGTTCCATGAGGCTGGCAGTACCTAAGAGGCATGCAGTTCTGAAAACAGGTATGAACTTCTTGTTGATCTCGTGGGTGTTTGCTCAAATGACAGTCTGTAAAATGGTTTGTCGTCTTGAACCTTGTCTGATTGTGACTCTGCCCTGTGATTTCCTAGCCCCTCCTTCATCCCATCCCTTTTAAGCTGTGTGCTGTATGAATGAAAACAGTGACCGCATATTGATTAAATGAGTATAGTATGAATGGATATAGTGAACACAAATTAATGAATGTCAGTTTCCCGCTTTTTTCCAATCTTTCTCTCTCAAAGGCTAATTCCTCTGTGTGTGGCCATTCTCTCAATCTTTCTGGAAAGGAGGGCATATATCACATGAAAGTTGTGAGGAAATCGTGAGTTTTGTGTATATGCCTGACTATTTAGGTATATGTAGAGCTCCCCCCAGTTACTTTGAACTTGAGACCTTACTAATTTACCTGTGATAAGATTAATTTTTTCCTTCTTTGACGTACAAAAATATATTGACCTTAAAACAATGAAGTGCCACAATGTAGTCATTTGTGTCTGAGAACAGCTTTTATAATCTTGTCCACTTCCCACAGACTCTGTTATCTTTGAATCATAGAGATGCACAGTAATATAAGAGCTGCAAGAAAATAACATCACAAGGATGTTCTATATCTCCAAACCATACCTCTGAAAGCTACTAGTATTTACTAAATATTCCTTCTCTTGCACTTGCTCTGCCTCGCACCTGTTTTTTGCTTTTTGCCTTCGCTTCTCTGCTTTGGGTTTCCAGGCAGACTCAATGCCAGTGTTTTGGCAAAGTCAAGGGGGTGTGGGTGGTTCTTGCTTAATTTAGGCATTAAAATTTATTACACTAGACTTCTGGTTTTCTTCTCTTTTTCTCTGTCTTCCCTGTCTGTGGTACCAGAATAAGTGACATCATCTTTAGGCCTCCTTCACCTAGAAATCCCAGAGCTGACTTGTTGAGCTTATCCCTTTAACTCAGAAACACTTACCTCCTCAGGTCAACCAGGAGGCTGACTTCTTCATTATTAAGTCTCTGCAAAGGAAACCGTAGAACCTCTCTGGTATCCGTTCCAAGATTTGGATCACCATTGCTGTCAGCCTGATCATACTACTTCTCTTAGTAGAGTTTTATTGAAGATGGAAAAAAATCACAAAGCAGAATCTTATATCCGATAATGTATTATTCTTTATCCAACTATCAACATCACACCTGAGACTTCATATTTCTTTATGGAATGATTGTGGTGTACTTCAACTTTTACTGAAACCTGAATTTTAAAAGATAACACATAATTTTGTTTCTCTTTGGAATGTTTTATATTTCTTGTGACATATAAAATACCTCACATGTACGTTTATTCATAGTATCAATAACAGGCAGATTTGACTGTGATAGTAGGATGCTTCCTAAATGAACATTGAATATTACAAAGGTAGGCTGGGTTCAACCCTTTCTATACCACTAATGAGTTTTGTGTCTGTGGACAATTTACTTTAATCCTCAGTTTCCTCAGTTGTAAAATGTGCATAATTATAGCATCTGCGTCTTTGAGTAAGAACAGAAGCTAGAACGTAACGTGCTAAATGTGTGGTGATGGTGATGGTTTTGGTGATGATGAGGATGACTTGTACTAGCAGAGTATTTCGCCTGAAAAGATGATCTTCTGAGAACTGTTTTTGTTCAAGAATGGATACCTATGTATTCTTAAAGCCATTCTTGGTAGCTTAATAGATGCCTGTAAAATGAGCATCCTACTTCCTTCAGTCTATTACTCAGGGCAATAATAAACTCTTTTCAAGGCCATCAAAGTTGCATTGGATTCTGCATCAATAGCATTACTAATACTGTTGATGAGAACATCACATTGGCTTTTTTTCCCCCTCAGTACATTATGATAAACAAATACTTGATGTTAACCCAGAACTAATGAAAGTATTTTGGTTTCATGAGTTCTTCTGTTTTTGTCTTGGAGACTCTGATATCCTTTTAATGAAAGCTTAATAGTGTTCTAAAATGAAAATATTATCTTTAAAGTGCACAGATATGATTCAGTGATATCATATTTGTGACTTTAATATCTTCTAATATCAATTTTGTATAATCTAAACAGGAACTAAAATAAAAGAGAGTCAGAGAAATTAGAGTTTTTGCAGCAAGGGTACAGATTTCTGGCTAAGAACATTACTGTCTGTCTGGCTTCCTTGACACATTCCTGGCATGGATTTAAAAGTCATCAAGTTTATTCAAACCATTGTGAGAAAGGAGGGCTAGATCACCAAGAGGAGAAGAGAGTCATCCCCTTCTTAGGAGATCTTGTATTTTGGCTTCAACCAGTTTGTTGAGGCATAGCATAAGTCAGTATGTTAAGAGATTCACATGTGGACCTTTGGGTAATTGAAATTACACATATTCCATACACATACACAAAGGCTGCTGGTTCAGGCCTTATCAGATTTATACATGATGCCCAGAGAAGTAGAGAATTAATGACCATTTAGCAGTTAGAACTACAGTACCATCCATCCCCAAATTCTGAGAATGTCCTTTGAGCACGGGTTAAAATAGAGAAAAAAAGAAGAAGGAACATCTCTTTCAGTGGCTTTAGCTAAGACCACTTTTTCTGTGATTTGAAACTGATCCCTGGGCTCTAACATGCAAATCTATCACTTTTTGGTCTGCTTCTCTTATGTACAGTGGGCTCCTGGTATGGAAAAGTCCACTCAGGAAGGTATTTTAACATTTGTAATCCATCTGGATTTTAGAAAGGATAAAGGGATTGGGATCAAGCACCCAATTAAAGAGTAGATAGAAGTGAGATTGAAGCATTATATTATAAATAAGTGGCTTCCCAAGGAGAGTGTTTTGTCTCATAAAAGGAAGAAGCAGAAGAAATAGCAAAGGAGATGGAAAAAACAAAGAAGTTAAAAACACACTTCACGAAGAATATAGATATAAGCAAGGTTGATAGAGTTATTGAATTCTAGAAAAGGTTGATAAAGGCGTAAAATTTCTCTATCTGAACATCCTAAAAAAGAGCAAACACCGTGCCAATTTAGGAATGATCTATGGTGAACTGAACTGTCTGGCAAGAGCGGCAATGTAGACTCCTAGAACTGTTTACAATCACAGTTCAAGCCACTGTACTTTTCCATGAAATTAGTGTACATAGTTTGGAGATATGTACATACATATAGTGATATCTTATGTCAACACAGCCTAAAATTTTTATGCTGATATCTGGCCACTGTAGGATTTTCATGACCTGAAGCTACCTTGGACATAGTGTATACTTAAAAAATAATTAAGTCACTGAGGTAATGAATTGTACCCATTTCTCTACCTTAATTTATTATTTTTACAAATACTCTTAGGGATCGATACAGAGATACAAGCCAGAAAAATATAAACTACAACTCTTTGTTTTGTTGTCATTCTAAAAGGAAGAAAAAAATAACTGGAGTGAATTTGTTCTTTTATCCCTAATAATCTGAAAGAATAAATATTATTTTCTCTGTAAAGCAGGGAATTTCAGACAAAATGAAGGTTTTCATGAAATCCAAGTTGTCCAGGCTTTGGTTGGAGTCAGAAGAATTTCATGAAGGAAGGTGAATGTGTATCAGTAAATATTACATGTTGTCACTCTTTGTTCACTTATTCGATGATCATTTACTGAGAGTTAACTGGGTTCCAGGTGTTGATGTCAGTTTTAGGGATTTATACTGTGGATTTCCAAGGAAAATGCAGAAGGAATCCTCATAGACTAGGCACACACCCATTTTCCCCATATTTTCTGTTTCTCTTAGGGAAATTGAAACTCAGATGTATGTACCTTTAAAATCCAGATGAGTTTCTCATAGATTTTATTCAGCAATTGTTCATTTCAGTATTCCATTCAACATAATGGTTTCTTTTTTTCACAATGCATGTATGTTCCTAGTGCTGAGGCCCTGAACACTGGGTCTCCTTAGTCACGTCTTTTTCCTTATTTTCCTTTTTCTGTTTTGGCTTGTCCTCCTGCATCTGACCACCTGCTTAGAGCCATACAAAACGTCAACAGCTGATGTTTCAGGCGCTGTAATTTTGACTATAAATGGTGTTTCTGTTTTTTCTTCTACAGTTTGAAAATGTCTTTTTATACTCTGGTCCATTTTATTTGTCTAATTGCTGCAGTAAGGTTGACAAGGTGACAGGTTCGCTAAGTGTTAGGCACAGTTTATATTTAGGAACAGTTTATATTTTGAAAATTAGGAAGGATCACTTTATCAATGAGGTGTAGTACGTGTAGTAACCATTTGGCAAGTTAACATTACCAACCAAACCCTTTATTCCTGTTTGATAACAAGATAAATGCATCAGTGAATATACTTCTTTTTTGTTGCTTTTCACTAGATAGTATATATAGTGCAGCAGGTTTCACTCATACATTATTTAGGAGAAGATTATAATTTGAATTATAGAATTCCTGGAACAGTTAACCACAAAGTGCAAGTCTCCCTACTGATTCAGAGCATCTCAACAGAGTTTTTCTCAGTTTTAGAATCAATTTTGGGAAGAAAACTTAGACACCAGGGGATGTTGCTTCTGAAAGAAACAGAGTAATTTTCTGGCTGTTCTATTGATTAAGTGACTAAAATCACAAGGCTTTCTAACTGGATGTTTATTAGAAGTTGGAGAAATAAATCTTAAAGGGGATGTTTACATTTTCCTTCTGAAAATGAAGTTGTTTCAGAGTAAATCTGATTATATGATATTTGTATACAAAACAATTTTGCTGTCATCCCAAAAGCCTTGTGAAAGCAAGAGGTATATGGTGCTTAGTTATAGTAATCTAAGTCTTCCTGAATGGCTGACATTATATTGCAATAGGAAAACGTTAAAAGGCCTGTGTTCTAAAAGAGAGACAAAATGTAATAGAGATCATATCCCCTGAAGCAAAGTCTTTGAACGGTTATGAGCTCAGGATCCTCCCAGTAGGCCTGTCGGGGGCATATATTTAAATATTAACATATTACAAACGGGGAAGCCAAGGCTTGTGGAAGGTGTGTGCATTGCATAAGGTCTCAGGGTGATTAGTGGCAGGCATGAGTCTTCAAAATTTTCATTTTCTGATTCTTAATCAAATGAACACCATTTGTCACCTAAGTTGTAGTCTTTTAGTGATGCTACGAGACATGGTTTTCTTCAGAATTAGTTTTAAAAAATGCAGGGTGGGGGGGGGTAAACCACTGCAAAGATACCAAATTAGGAAGGATATGGTGACCTAAACTCTTGGTTGTTGGGTGAACAGCATTATGAATGGAGTGAAGTTTAGTTCTGAAGTCTAAGAGATGACAGAGAAATGAAATTCATGTTACCCACAAGTGTGGGCAGGATAAAATCTAAAACAATAAACAGGGGGCTATTCCTCTGTTCTTAAGAAAATAAAAAGTAAGAAAATTAGAAATGTTTCAAGGTGGAGAGAAGAAGGGCTGTCTATTTCCTCTGAGTGGTTTTCCTGTGACAGTCTGTCAGGAAGCCCTTTTCCTTCCAAGGAGAAGGAACTACCCCACTGACCGAAAGGAGGATGCTCCCAGGAGTGGGGTGGTGAGAGAAGCAGAGACAGAAAACAGGAAAGGAGCCGAAGCAGCAGATGGCAACAACGTAATGTGTGCAAAGTAGGCAAAGACCAAGAGAAAGGACACACATGAGTATTTGTAATGGAGTAGCATAAGAGGAATGTGTTCTATCGCTGTAGAAAAATTCTGTATCTTTCTGATCTCACAAAGAAAAAAAAAACACAGTAGAAGGTGAATAAAGACAATATGGTGAAGCCATTGGCCTAGGGGATGGCTAGAGAAGGCTTGCCATCTCCTTATAAGAAGAAATTCACAGTTGAAATTAAAGTCATATTGTATACCTGTCAATAGTTGGAATGTTTAACTTAACTGTTTGATTCGCTGATTGTTATTTATAAGCAAACTCCCTATTTGATAAAGGAACCAATTAAAAAAAAAACTTGCTGATTATCAGAAATAGAAAAGCTAGGTGTTCTATTACCCTAATAACTAGGTAAAGTGCCCAGGTACTTATCCATGACTGAGTTTATCCATACCCCTACATACCTGGTAGAGTGAGAATCTCATGATTGACATCTCAAAGGCAAGAAAATTGAACACTAAGTGAAGACACAACCCCATTCTTTCCCCTCGACAAATTTTCCCTGAATGCTTTTCTTCCTTTTTTACAGCAAAAATGGATGCTGCTAAGTCCATATACAAGGACATTTGCAATAACAAATTTTAAACCTTTGCTATTGTTATATAAAGTGATCGACTTTACAAATGGCTACTAGTTACAGTAAAAATTATAGCCAAGATTGTTTTCTGCCTGCCAGGCTCTGAGATGAGCAGTTTGCTTGCATGATCTTGTTTAATCTTCACCATGGTCTTATAAGGTGTTATTATCCTCATTTTAGACATGAGACTTAATCATGTGAAACGCTTTGCCTGGCCTCACCTTCAGTATATCTGACCCCAATGCTGTGCTCCTCATGACCGCACATGTTGCCTCTCCAGCTCAGATGCTGACATGTTGATGCTCAAATGAATGCAATCAGCACTCCAGGACAAGGGCTAATGGTCCCACGAAAGACGCTGCATCTAGTCACTAATAAATCCTATTTCTTTAGCTTTTAGGTTAGTCTTTCTGTAACCTTGACCTTTCCGGAGTCAGGCTTCCTCACCTCAGCTTTATAGACATATTAGTGTCCCGTTCTTATTCATAACTAGTCTCTAAGGCACTGCTTAATTCTGTGACAGGAAGGTACTTGGCATTTAGGGATGCATAGAGGATGAATTAGGAATTATCACAGACATAGGGATGACTAAGAAGAGGGTGGTGTTGGAATGCCATAACAGCTAATTGCTGAGTCATCCTCCATGTGCCAGATGCCTAGTTGGTATTCCTTGTCTTTTATCTCTTTCCATTAGACCCTAGTGCTCTAGTCTCAGCAAACAGATTGTGCTTACCCGACTTCCCCAAACTCTCTTATACCTCCGTTTCTGCATCCATGCTTCACCTTATGCACTTTACCTTATGTGTACCATTTCTGTCTGTATCTCCATAGCCAACTGCTTCTCATCCTTCATGACAGCTCAGGGGTCACCACTCATGCGAAGCCTTCCCTTCCTCAGGCATGTCTAGGTTTGTTCATCTCTAAAGTTCCAGAGTACCCTGAATGCACAACTTTCAGAAGTCTCATCACATTTGTTTTGCTTTATTTGCTTACATGTATACCTCCTGAACCAATCTTTGGATCCCTCACAGTTTGGGAAAATGTCCTATTCGTCATTGTATCTTCACTGTCTGGCCAGTGCCAGACATATAGTTGGCATTAATGCACATTTATTGAATTAATAATTATAAGCCTAATGACTTGAAACTTTGGATGACAAGAGAAATCTCCATGTATGAATACAGATTACTTAGTAAGAGGAAAATTGTTCCATATTTACAAAGAAGGAAATCTCAGCAGATCCAATTAGAATACCATAGATTAACATGTTAAGGATATTTGTCCAGGTCCTAAAGAGAAATATGTTTTCAGAAATCCTTACTAAATACTACTATGTTAGAAGGCTGACATTTAAAATGAGGAAATGTGATTTCAAATTGATCTGATTCTTCTTTTGATTGTTCAAAGAAACATCGGAAGCACAAATTGCTTTTGGGCAGTATTGTTCTGTACATGTCAAATTGTGTAGGTTTTATGTCTCACCCACCCTGGATAGAAATCTATACTCTTTCCTGTATTATTTTTATAGGCCTCTTTAAGCTTCAAACTGATCCTAAAGAGAATGAGGAACATTACTCAGAGCAGAAAAACAAAACAAAAACAAACAACAACAGCATGGGTGGCAGCGTTACCTGGTGGGAAGAAAAGAACTTGTGGGTTCAGTTACACCTGCTCTGCTACTCATTAGCCCTTGTCCCTAAGGCAATTTCTCTGAGCCATCATTATTAGTAGTAATAGCTATAACATCATTTGATGAAGAAGAAAAATAATTGAACGGAAGCCTTGCTCCCAACCATGTGATTTTCATCCCAGCATTTAAACGGGCACCAAAACTGGCTGTCACTCCTGTGGCCCTCATGTCTCACAGCTTGGATTACTCGTTGATCATTTGAACTTGTAACAATAGAAACATCAGTTACCCGGGCCTCCTGGGTACTTGCCTAACCTTTCTGATTTTTCAAAGGAAATTGCTTCTTTTGTAAAATGTTTCACGGGAGATAGGACAGGAATCAGTGTTTGAAGAAGCTGAGTGTGCCCGAGATAACTTCCAGGGTTTTAATGTAGCAGCTGGTATAGAATCTTGTGTGAAATGAATTCAGGGCTTTTTCTCTCACTCCAAGTAAGGTCATATTATTAAGAGTGAGGATCCTCATCTAGCAAAGTCACAGGGATCAAGGGTTCAGTTTAATGCCAGAGAGGTTAAGCTGTCCCTGGTAAAGCTGAGTGGTACAAGTGCCATGCCTTTATGGTTGCCTATGAAGAGATATATACAGAAGAAACAAAAACATCAAAAATGGGCCAGTGTTTAATGAGCATTTATTTTGGGCCATGTAATATTTTCAGTTGTTACATATATTCTGTAATCCCACAATAATTAAATGCAGTAGGCAGAACCATCTATATAATTTGTGGAGCCTAGTGCAAAATGAAAATGTGAACCCCTTGTTAAAAAAGGAGGAAAGAAGCTTACCCTTTTCTTTAACACTCTGTCTCTCTCTAACTATGGTGGTGTTTTTCTTTTCTTTTTCTTAAATTTGCCATCTGATGTGCTCCCTCAAGCATGAGGATACTCATGGGGTGAGTGCAGACCCTCACAGTCACACAAGACTCCACCCAACGGCTCAGCACAAAGGACAGAAAGTAGCAGCAGTTGTTTTCTGGGTGAAGGTAGAAAAGAGGGTGGCCAAGCACTCATCCTGAGGGCCAGGACCATGCATGAATGAAGGCTCCCTTTCAACATCACTTAAAAAAAAAAATTCAAAGATAAAATTCTTCTTTATTTTTTTAAAAATTTTATTTATTTTTTTATATAGCAGATTCTTATTAGTCATCAATTTTATAGACATCTGTTCTAATTTCATTCTTTTACATGTAGCTGTCCAGTTTTCCCAGCACCACTTATTGAAGAGACTGTTTTTTCTCCATCGTATATCCTTGCCTCCTTTGTCATAGATTAGTTGACCATAGGTGCGTGGGTTTATCTCTGGGCTTTTTATCTTGTTCCATTGATCTATGTTTATGTTTTTGGGCCAGTACCATATTATCTTGATTACTGTAGCTTTGTAGTATAGTCTGAAGTCAGGGAGTCTGATTCCTCCAGCTCCATTTTTTTCCCTCAAGACTGCTTTGGCTATTCAGAGTCTTTTGTGTCTCCATACAAATTTTAAGATTTTTTGTTCTAGTTCTGTAAAAAATGCCATTGGGAATTTGATAGTGATTGCATAGAATCTGTAGATTGCTTTGGGTAGAATAGTCATTTTCACAATATTGATTCTTCCAATCCAAGAACATAGTATATCTCTCCATCTGTTGGTATCATCTTTAATTTCTTTCAGTGTCTTATAGTTTTCTGCATACAGGTCTCTTGTCCCCCTAGGTAGGTTGATTCCTAGGTACTTTATTCTTTTTGCTGCAGTGGCAAATGGAAGTGTTTCCTTAGTTTCTCGTTCAGATTTTTCATCATTAATGTATAAGAATGCAAGAGAAGTCTCTGCATTGATTTTGTATCCTGCAACTTTACCAAATTCATTGATTAGCTCTAGTAGTTTTCTGGTGGCATCTTTAGGATTCTCTATGTATAGTATCATGTCATCTGCAAACAGTGACAGTTTTATTTCTTTTTTTCCAATTTGTATTCCTTTTATTTCTTTTTCTTCTCTGATTGCCATGGCTAGCACTTCCAAAACTATGTTGAATAATAGTGGCGAGAGTAGACATCATTTTCTTGTTCCTGATCTTAGAGGAAATGCTTTTAGTTTTATACCACCGAGAATGATGTTTGCTGTGGGTTTGTCCTATGTGGTCTTTATTATGTTGAGGTAGAGTCCCTCTATGCCCACTTTCTGGAGAGTTTTTTTCATAAATGGGTGTTGAATTTTGTCAGAAGCTTTTTCTGCATCTATTGAGATGATCATATGGTTTTTCTTCTTCAATTTGTTAGTGTTGTGTATCACATTGATTGATTTGCATATATTACAGAATCCTTGCATCCCTGGGATAAATCCCACCTGATCATGGTGTATGATCCTTTTAATGTGTTGCTGGATGCTGTTTGCTAGTATTTTGTTGAGGATTTTTGCATCTATATTCATCAGTGCTATTGGTCTGTAATTTTTTTTTTTTTTGTACTATCTTCCCCTGGTTTTGGTACAGGGTGATGGTGGCCTCTTAGAATGAGTTTGGAAGTGTTCCTTCTTCTGCAAGTTTTTGGAAGAGTTTGAGAAGGATGGGTGTTAGCTCTTCTCTAAATGTTTGATAGAATTCACCTGTGAAGCCATCTGGTCCTGGACTTTTGTTTGTTGGAAGATTTTTAATCACAATTTCAATTTCATTACTTGTGATTGGTCTGTTCATATTTTCTAGTTCTTCCTGGTTCAGTCTTGGAAGGTTATACCTTTCTAAGAATTTATCCATTTCTTCCAGGTTGTCCATTTTATTGGCATAGAGTTGCTTGTAGTAGTCCCTTAGGATGCTTTCTATTTCTGCGGTGTCTGTTGTAACTTCTCCGTTTTCATTTCTAATTTTATTGATTTGAGTCCTCTTCCTCTTTTTGTTGGTGAGTCTGGCTAATGGTTTATCAGTTTTGTTTACCTTCTCAAAGAAGCAACTTTTAGTTTTATTGATCTTAGCTATTGTTTTCTTTGTTTCTATTTCATTTATTTCTGCTCTGATCTTTTCTTTAATTTTTGCCAATTTGATTACTCTGTGTCTCGGAGTGTTTCTCCTTGGGTTTATCCTGTATGGGACTCTGCGCTTCCTGGACTTGGGTGGCTCTTTCCTTTCCCATGTTAGGGAAGATTTAGACTATAATCTCTTCAAAGATTTTCTTGGGTCCTTTCTCTCTCTCTTCTCCTTCTGGGACCCCTATAATGTGAATGTTGTTGCATTTAATATTGTCCCAGACGTTTCTTAGAGTGTCTTCATTTGTTTTCATTCTTTTTTCTTTATTCTGTTCTGCAGCAGTGAATTCCACCATTCTGTCTTCCAGGTCACTTATCCATTCTTCTGCTTCAGTTATTCTGCTGTTGATTCCTTCTAGTGTATTTTTCATTTCAGTTATTGTACTGTTCATCTCTGTTTGTTTGTTCTTTAATTCTTCTAGGTTTTTGTTCCTTAATTCCTCTAGGTCTTTGTTAAACGTTTCTTGCATCTTCTCGATCTTTGCCTCCATTCTTTTTCTGAGGTCCTGGATCATCTTCACTATCATTATTCTGAATTGTTTTTCTGGAAGGTTGCCTGTCTCCACTTTATTTAGTTGTTTTTCTGGGGTTTTATCTTGTTCCTTCATCTGGTACATAGCCCTCTGCCTTTTCATCTTGTCTATCTTTCTATGAATGTGGTTTTTGTTCCACAGCCTGCAGGATTGTAGTTCTTCTTGCTTCTGCTGTCTGCCCTCCCCCACCTTATTTTTGAGCCTCTGATATTTCTTCACTCATATCTTTATTTCAGCTGGAAAATCTCCCTTCTCAGATTCTCACACTGAAGCTGCTTTTGATGTTCAAAGATAAAATTCTTATGAATTTTAAGACAGCGATTGCCAAGCTTTGTACCCCAAACCAACAGGGCTCTCTGTGACTCTACTGGTTGCATGCCTGTTAAGTTGGCCCTAGGAATAGATAAAATTATTATTTGAGTTTCATAGATGAGGAAACTTCAGTTATCAGAAAGAAGGTTTGTTTTTTTGGTGGCATAATTGTCCACCATTTAATTACTAAAACATATTATAGACAACTTGACTTGTTCTAAATTTTGGTAGACTTTTAACAATGCATTTTGTAAGTCCTAATTTTTCCTGGATGTCTTCCCTCATGGTCAAGGACACATTATGAATCATATTAACTATCCTTTCCGGAGAGGTTTGCACAGTGGCATACAACAATGCATCACATTTTCCTGGCCAACACAAACATGCTTTATTTTGCAGTGTCAGTGTTGAAGGGACTGAAGTTTTTGGCATAATTTTGTTAGTAAAAATCAGTTCTCCCTGAATGGGTGTGATCAGTAATCACACATGCCCTGTTATGATGTCTTCACTTCCCTTTCCTAAGGATTATCTTCCTCTGGTGCCCAGTTGTGAATGGAAGTTCAAACTACGAGTCCAGTTTTACTGAACTTCAGCCTTTAAAAGCCTAAATTACCATTTCATTGCTCTGGTGGAGCATTAGTAACTAGGAAACAGAATTTGGAATTTGTCACACTAATGTACCATTGCTACAAAAATCCCTTGGACTGAAGAAGAAGGAAAAAAGAAACATTTTAGAAATAATTGACTGTTCACCATCTTTAGAATGATGCTACCAGTGCCTTTGTTTCTAATTTGTTATTCTCTGTTCACCTTTACCTAATCTAAGATGAATCAAGTAAATCCCCTTCGAGGGGAATGGATGATGAAAAAACTATTGGGTCCCATCAGAATGTTTTAAACGGAAAGCTTTGTCTTTTCCAACAAGTACCACAGAATCTTTGGAACAGAACAAGAGCAAATTGGTTTTGAGTTAATGAAGGTAAAACACTTGCTGTGGCTATTATGACTGCCATTCCTAAGGGCCACCAGGCCATGCCATTTTTCACTGTCTTTCTGGAAAGAATGATTTATGTAGGCTTCCACTGAGCAGCTGGCTTGCCTTGCGCCTGTCTTCCCTGTGTTCTGGGGCACTGCAGTGGGAGCTGACATGCTGAGCTATCTGGCTATCTCAGCCTCAGGCTAGCTCTTACCCAAAACAGTGTCGGGGAAAAGACAACATCCCTTCAGGGAGGTAAGCTAGATTTCTTCTAGCATTTGTACTCAAGGAAGAGCATTTCCTCATACCTGCAGTATCCTTTGTTCTATGTAACAGTATACTTAGTTGTGTCTGATATTATTGTCACCACCTTTGAAAACACATATTCACTCTCCTGGGAGTCGTAATATCCTTCCACTCAAATTGTTTTGTACCAGGGAACTGGTTTGCTTAGACCCTCGGTATCCAAGACTGATGGTTTACTGCACAGTCACCTGCAGACAGCAAGTGTCTATTGATGAGGATTTCATCAGTTTTCAATGTGATTATATGTTGGTTTCGCTTTCCCTTCTAAATTACCGCTTAATTTATTGTTCAGTTATTACTGATACAAGTGGTATCAGTGAGTAATTCTGTTGATGGCAAGTTCCATGTTTGGGAGGCAGGTTAACTTTCAAATTCACTCTCTTTTGGAGAGAATCTTGCTTCAACTAAAAGTAATGAAGCTCTTCCTTAAATATTTGTCTCACAAATGAGAGTCTCTGGCATTGAATAAACTTTACCTCTGAATATTTCCATCAAGACTTAGAAACTGGTGGTCTACTCTAAAAGGTCTAGACAGAGGTTGGCTAACTTTTTCTATAAATGGCCAGATAGTGAATATTTTAAGCTCGTGAGCCATATAGTCTCTGTCACAACAACTCAATTCTCTGTCACAACTCCGTTTTGCCCGTGAAGTACAAAAGCTGCCATAGATGATACGTAAGCTAATGGGCAAGGCTGAGTACCAGTAAAACTTAATTTACTAAAAGAAGCAGCAGGCCAGATTTGGCCTGAGGGCCATAATTTGCCAATCCCTGGACTAGAACCAAAAGAGAGGTGCATTTTTAGAAATTATGTTTGGGAAGTAGACTAAACTATCTGGGATTCCAAACGATAGGGCAAATGGAAGTTTGAAAAACTATTCATTTAAAGCAGTTTTTATTGTAGATGCTGGTAATGCAGTGCTAAAGAAGACCAATGCTGCCCAGTCTCACGAGGTTTGCATGCTGTTTGAGTTGTTTGTGAACATATAAATACCTAAGTGAGTTCAGATAGTGCCAAATGCAATGAATAGAATGATATAGACTAAAGTACATGCCTAGAAGTGGGAGAAAGTACACCTTTAGGTAGGACCATCCTGGAAGCCTTTATGAGAAAATGATATTTGAGCTTTGGACATTTGAAACTTGAATGATGAGAAGGATTCAGTCTTGGGAAGGTTTAGGGAAAGAGCATTCTGTGCAGAGGCATTCACAGAAGTCAAGGGCTTATGAAAGGAATATATTTGGCTTGAGGAACAGGAAGACATCATTGTGATTAAACTGTAGCAGGTGGGGCAGAGGGAAAAGGACTGTATGTCTCTATCTTAAACTGTCCGCATTAGACTGATCTATAATCACAATTTTGTGAGTTAAGGAACTCACCTTGTGATTCACAGTCATCCTTTGTTTGATTCTTGTTTATTCCTTTGGGGAGACGGATTCACAGGTATATAGAGTAGGTGTTCGTTGTCAGAGTATACTTTTTAAAAATTCAAATATACAATTATTAAATTAGAAGCAAGCCAGTGCTTCAGTTGAGAAATAGTTAAATCAACATTTGAACCATGTTTAAAGAAATGACGAAACCAGGACATTAGAGGTAAGACTTGTGGGGTTAAGAAACTGTGCATCAGACTCGTAGGTCTAATTATTTGGGCAATATAGAGGATTTCACAATAGTCAATGATCTTGGCGTAATTGGGTAAAACAGCTCAACCATTGGTAGTTTCAGTACGCATGCCTAGATGCTCCAAAGTCACCAGCTGATTGGATACTGTAGACTGGAAAAAACCTTATCCTACCCTAAAATAATCAAATCAATTTGTTTCACAGAAAATAATGCATCTGCTCTTGTCCTATGTAGTAATTTTGTGAAACTTTGGAGAAAATTATTTTTAATCCATTATTGTTTGGGGCTGTGAAAACACTTATCTAAGGAGAATTACTTGTATCTAAATAAAATGCCTTGAGTTAATTTGACTCAAAATCAAGTCCTTCCCCTCAGTTAAATAGAATTTGAGGAAATGGTTCTAAAAGAATTAAGGCCAGCTCAGGGAAGTTAATTAGAGTGTCTTGCCTTGAAAAACAAGTTAGTTTTCTAGGTAACGGTGTTCGACAACAGTGCTTCAGATGAATGCTAAAGAATTCTACATTCTGGTAAGAATTACTAGAAGAGACTAACACAGTGAGCAGTAACCTATTATAATTTCAGACAGCCAGAGGGAGAAGTCATTCTGAATTAATGAAAGAGTATATCATGGATTTTTCAAGAAATAAAATTGCTTTAAAAAGCATGCAATAACTAGACCAAGATATGTGTGTGTATGTGTGTGTGTTGTATACCTTCATCCCAATAAATGATCTTAAAGAATATATAAACCTGACTTACTACTGCCATTTCAGTTAATTGAAATATTTCTTCCAAGTTACTTGTAGCATGCTTAAAACTATTTTATTTTTGTAAGAAGGCAAATAGGCTCAGCAAAATTGGTTTGATAGCTTAATTTGCTTCACATACCTATTTTTATGGATACTGTAAAGGTACATGTTAACCTAGATTCTGCTGCAAATTTTAAATTTTTGTGTGATTCTGAATAAGTTTTATTGAAGGTAGAAGTGTAAATGCTGCATCTCTGCTAACATAATATAGGATTTCCCAAAGTTAATTGGTCAGGAGAATGAAGGTAAGAGATTATATTTTGTAACATGGGATTTTTTTTCTACCTTGTCTTAACACAAAATATTAAAGGAATTAAAAAAATTTTTTTTTAATTTAAATCAAGATTAATATACTCACTTTTTCCTGGTGTTTCATATGTGTAACTAGAATAATACACATGCCAGGAAGCAATAAAGAAAATTATTTAACAATAAAATATATTTGGAATTTCAGGTTAATTTTTTCCTTTTTCTACAAAGATATAATGTATTCATTTAAGCGTACTGAGTCTCTTCCCTGGGAGTTGTCAGCAGCAACTGTTATAAAGGGAACATTTTTGAAATATGGATCTTAATCACATCTAGTGCCATATCCATCAGAGTTTCCAGTTTATATGGCACATTCAACTTCTTTTATCCCGACAAACATGAAATAATGCTACTTTAGCCATCTATGGGAGTTTTATTGAGTATCATCAAATGCTTAGCAAATATTTAAAATGTTTCACATGTTCTTACAACCAGGAATCACATATTGAAGAGTGGTTCCTGGTTTGGGAACTTTAATGTAATGAAAAAGTGAGAAATATACATGACATGGAAGTAGAATAAGCTGATAACTTTACCAAGTTGCTTGATACTTTTTATAGAAAAGATAGTAGAAATATTATTACTTTTTATAGAAAAGATAGTAGAAATATTATTTTTACTCTAAACCATTTGTCATGGCAAGGGCATGTGACTTACTCTTGTGGCTAAAGCTGGTGATTAGGCTTAGCCTTTTGGTTTCCAAACTATAGCATGCAGATATCAGAAAATGGCTAAAGCAAGCCACAATTCTCACTGCAAATGGATAGGACAATAACATGTTCAGGTATTTGCAATTTTAGCAGCGTTTTCATGGGTGAATATCAACATCTCTTCCTGCATTTCCTGAAAAGTCCTGTGGTTTGGAATGCTAACATCTTCACAATTCACTTTCTCTTATGCTTTAGTAATAGTGAGCAAAAAATAATGTAATTATCATTCACATTTTACATTTGATTGTTTCATAAATAGTGGAACCATCACTTAAGTGGGTAAAATTGTTCTGTTTCATTCTTTGCTTTTGTTCAGAATTACATATGAAATTGTTTTTCTGCAAGGTAGCTTTCCACTTACCTTGGCCTTGGAATGAGAAATTCTTTAAAAAATGTGTGTGTGTGTGTGTGTGTGTGTGTGTGTGTGTATTTTAGAAAATTGTTTTTAACCCAAGGATACTTAACTTTGGGTCCTGGATCAAAAACCGTTATCAGGTTTTCCAGTTGCATATAATTATAGCTGTCAAACAGCTAGTGAAGGCTGCTTCAGGAAGTCCACACAAGACCTTGGCACCATCAGCTGCCCTGCTGAGTTCTTGCTGTGAATCCTTCCAGATTCCAGGTGTTACTACTTAGCTGGATGTTTCACTTTATAAGGAGGCAGTCATTTGTGAAAAACAGCTGTAATTACACAGCATTCAGGTATTTCATAATTAAACTAACAGCTGATTATAACATGGTACGTGGCATTTGAATTTGCCGCTAGGCTAAGTAGGAAGGAGGCTATACCTTAGTCTTTGTTCCCCTTTTGCCATTGCTTTGGACGAGTCCTCCCCGTGCCTTGATGCCCATCAGTGGTCAATACCAGCCTACTTCCCCGAGGGAAGGGAGAGGAGGAGGAGGGCATTAATGGATAAATGAAAGCACCTAGACCAAAGGCAGGCACTACTGTAAGCAAAAGGCATCTCCTTGGACATTTTCCCCAAACTTTTGAAAACTAGTGGATCTCAGATGTGGTTTAAATAACGTGATGTTAAATGCTGGGATCAGAGAAAACTGAGTGTTCTTACCAGTAGCCCCATGACTCAGAGATTTCAGTCCTTTAGAGGACTAATCTTGTTATGTAGAACTTTGAAAAGGAGCCCATGTATCAGCTGGAAAGTGTTGATTCTGTTGAATTCTCACTAGGCACTGTGTAAAGATACAAGAGTTGTAGTCATGTCTAGGTCCTGATC
Organism: Neophocaena asiaeorientalis asiaeorientalis; assembly: GCF_003031525.2. Classification (NCBI taxonomy): domain Eukaryota; kingdom Metazoa; phylum Chordata; class Mammalia; order Artiodactyla; family Phocoenidae; genus Neophocaena; species Neophocaena asiaeorientalis. The sequence continues at coordinate 1,398,194 of NW_020172456.1, read as the reverse complement.
ACGTGGAATTTACAATTTAGTTTCATACACTGAAATAACTCCCTGGGGAAGAGATTAAAATATTGCCCCTGAAGGTTTGTAACCAAGGGGTTGGAAATGGACTTCTGTGAGGCTGATCCGCCCCCAGCCCCCCGTCCCTGAACCCCATGCTGTGGGAAAGCTGCTAAGCTAAAAATAGCTGTGTTGCTGCTCATTTCTCTGCTGCTCTCTTCCTTTTTTTTTTTTTAACATCTTTATCTGAGTATAATTGTAGAGATTTCTGTGCATTAATTTTGTATCCTGCTACTTTACCAAATTCATTGATTAGCTCTAGTAGTTTTCTGGTAGCATCTTTAGGATTCTCTATGTGAATTATCATGTCATCTGAAAACAGTGACAGCTTTATTTCTTCTTCTCCGAGTTGGATTCCTTTTATTTTATTTTTTTCTCTGATTGCTGTGGCTAAAACTTCCAAAACTATGTTGAATAAGAGTGGTGAGAGTGGGCAACCTTGTCTTGTTCCTGATCTTAGTGGAAATGGTTTCAGTATTTCACCATTGAGGACGATGTTGGCTGTGGGTTTGTCATATATGGCCTTTATTATGTTGAGGAAAGTTCCCTCTATGCCTACTTTCTGCAGGGTTTTTATCATAAATGGGTGTTGAATTTTGTCGAAAGCTTTCTCTGCATCTATTGAGATGATCATATGGTTTTTCTCCTTCAGTTTGTTAATATGGTGTATCACGTTGATTGATTTGCGTATGTTGAAGAATCCTTGCATTCCTGGAGTAAACCCCACTTGATCATAGTGTATGATCCTTTCAATTAAAATACACTAAGAAAAACAGTAAGTGAAAAGAATCTCTCGAATTTCTTAGATTACCTATGGGAACAAAGCCAACTGTTCATGCCAAGAAATGCCCATCTAGCTGTACCTAAAGGATAGATGGACACACTATGATCCCCGCAGAAATGGTGCTAGGAAACCATGAAAATGATTGTTACGTAAGCTTTGCAAGACTAGAAATCTTGGAAGCTTCCTGACATATATAGGCTGGATTCTGTTTGTCTGCTGTTCTCTTGTTTCTATAGGTTGGTAACTAAAATGGTTTATTTTAATACTCTTCAGCAAATTCTGCAATTATTATACTATAAATCGTTCAGTGCTCCTGGTTATCTCATTTTTCATTTTTTGCCTAAGACCTCATGCCTTTTGAGTGACCTCTCCCTTCAGTAACCCTTGGAGCTCCAGTCTCACTAGCCTATACATGTCAGGAAGCTTCCAAGATTTCTAGTCTTGCAAAGCTTACGTAACAATCATTTTCATGGTTTCCTAGCACCATTTCTATGGGGATCGTAGTGTGTCCATCTATCCTTTAGGTACAGCTAGATGGGCATTTCTTGGCCTGAACAGTTGGCTTTGTTCCCATAGGTAATCTAAGAAATTCGAGCGATTCTTTTCACTTACTGGTTTTGTGTGTGTGTGTGTGTGTGGTACGCGGGCTCTCACTGTTGTGGCCTCTGCCATTGCGGAGCACAGACTCGGGACACGCAGGCTCAGCGGCCATGGCTCACGGGCCCAGCCACTCTGCGGCATGTGGGATCTTCCCGCACCGGGGCATGAACCCGTGTCCCCTGCATCGGCAGGCGGACTCTCAACCACTGCGCCACCAGGGAAGCCCATCACTTACTGTTTTTCTTAGTGTATTTTAATAAGAAAAGCATCAAATACCTTGGTCAAGAGGAGGAATCTTGGGTCAGGAAAACTTATACTTGGAATGAGCATTTGTAAAAGACTGAAAGATTTTGAGTTATCAGGGTAAAAGAAAGCTATTTCAGGCGGTAGGGAGTGGCCTTCAAAATCTGTAAAAAGAAAAAAAAAAATCCAAGCATTAAAGATTTACTGTGTTTCAGGCACTGCGGCCAACACTTTATGTTCATTTTCTCATTTAGTCCTCTTAACAACACTGCCAGGGAGGTATCATCATTCCTCTTTGTGGTGAGGAAACAAGTGTATTCAATACTATCCATCCAATAGTTATTGAGTGCCTGTATTTCTAAGTGCTGATAATGTAGCTCTGAACAAGACAGCTCGTATTTTAGAGAAGGGAGATAGGCAATTAGCAAGTCAACAAATAAATAGCATAATTTTTCTGGGGCAGTATGTCATGAAAAAAGTCAGATGAGGCAACGGCTCTCCTTATGAGTCGGGGTAGGAGGGTGGTCAGGAAGGCCTCCCCAGCAGGGGACACTGATCTGAAGCCTGAATTAAGAGCAGGAGGCCGCCTTGTGGGCATCTAGGGAGGAGGGTCCAGGCAGAGGGTCTCGTGGATGTGGGAACACTGTAGGTGTGTTTGCAGGGTAGAAAGAAAGCATATGAGGCCGAAGAGTGAACAGGTGAAGGCAGGTGGTAAGAAAAGAGGCATGGGCCATGCAAGGGTCTTGCAGGTCAAGGCAAGGAGTTTGGATCTTATTCAAAGGATCCTTTGAATAAGGATCTTATTCAAAGAGGAGCAGGAAGCTTTCGGGATGTTTCAGGAGATGAGTGATGTGATTCAATTTACATATTCTCATGTTCTCTCAAGACTTTGAGTACTTTGTTCAAGGGGAGACAGGTACAGAGGAAAGAGGGAGGGGGTTGAATTGCTCATCTGGACCTCAAACCCAGGCCCTTCTGCCTTCAACACCCTTCCCAGCATGCTGTACTGTTTTACTTCATCATTGTTAATAAGAGAAAAAATGTGGACAATGATAAAGGGGAAAACCAGACTATAAACATGAAATTCAAAGCTTCCGTTATTTTAAGAAAATGTAACAGGGCTGTTAGTGCCAACTCCTGGGCATCTGGGGGTCAGCTCGCCTTTGAGTGCTGGGTCTGTGTGTCCCTTGCTGTGTTGATCTTCAGCCCCTGTGACCAGGTCACAGAGGGGAGGCTCCTGTCTAAACATTCCACTAAGAGGCGCAAAGCTTCACTTCTGAGTCTTGGGGTACAAGCAGGGGAGTTGGTTTGGGTCTGCTGAATTTTCTCTTCCTTCTCGCTCATGACCAACTCTCTAGCCACTCTTGTGCTCACCAAGCTTTGGAAGGTTAAGGGGCAGCTTGTCCGTTGTACTCTTTGCCCTGCTAAATCGAGAACCCCATGCAGCATGTGGTGCGTGTGGAGGAGAGAATGCTCCTTAAGAAGTTTTTATTTTGTTTTGCAACCTCCCCTTCCCAACTCTCCTCCCCCCACCCACCCCCAGTCCATCTGTGAAGCCTGAATTCTTACACAGGCTATCTGTCTACAGACGCCCCAGCCTTAATCATGTCCTCTATATTGTGTATGGCTCCTGAATCTATCTACTTATGTCAGTTGTTTACCAGTTCCCTTCAGCTGTCTGCTCTTTATCATATTATTGATCAGTCACTCCTGGGTGTCTCAGGTTGGGGAAGAGAGAGACAGGAGGGCTGGAAAAGGAAAGCGGGAAGAGAGTATAGCAGAGGACTGTCAGTTAAGATGGTTCCAAAAATAGCTCAGCCCGGCTGATGATAGCTCTGCTTACAGCTGCCCGTACGGGACTTGCGCACTTTGCTGAGATTCTCTGCTGAAATGTATTCCACCAGCTGCTTCTGCAGTTGGTGGCAGCTGGTGGTGACAGCAGTGGGCCGGCCACACCTTCAGAGAAGGAGGAAGCAATAGGTTGGGGGCACGTGACAGGCTCCCACACAGGGAGATGAGGTTTGTCATAGCCTGTTAGAACTCCCCAGGCATCTGTGTTCTTTTTAAAGTATGACCTGGGCACTTGATATCCAGTTTTCTTTTTCCCTCAATCTTTTTTAATGAGTTGGAGAGATGAGTTATGAAAAAGCAGTTATATTTCCCACCCACTGTATGTCTGTCTGTTATTTCGTTGTTGTTGCTACAGTTTATTGTATACATAGACTTTGTTCTCTGTTGTACTTTCTGTTGGGAGATTCAGCTACACAAAGCACTCAACCTTGTAACACTTTGGTCTTATCCAGGGCCTTCATTTACCAAGGAACCTCTGCACAACTACTGGGTCTAATAGTGTAGTAAAACTAAGTGCAACTTTTATAAAGGGCCCTGCTCCTCAAATATGCTAAGCCTGTGGCATGTAGAAAATGCAATGTGTCTCACCTTAATCTGATCTAGAAATATGACCCCTTCTCAGAATGAAATGATCTTTCACGGGCTCTCAGAATTTTGTACCCATTTTCCTCCAGCCACTATACTTTGAATCTAGTTTTTTGCATCCGGGTTCTCCCCTGAGCACTGTAGGGGTGCCCCTGTAATTTGCTATACGTGTGGTCTTGCTCTGACACACAGCACACCCTAAACCAGTTTTTAAGCTCTCTTGTAAAATTTGTCTACTTCATCCAAAATCTCTTAAGTATTGAAGTTGTATGCACTTGAAAAAGTTAAAATGTTTAAACTTTCCAGACCAGGGAGTCTTAGGAAACAGGCAAGATACAAAATAAAAGGAAAAGAGGAAAGAGTGTGCTACTTATTCTTTGATACAGATTCTGTTATCTGTCATGATATGGTGGGGAGAGGGGAGAAAAACAGCTTTCTCCTTACAAATTCCAGCTTCTGCTCCTGCCCTGAATATAAATACTGTTATTCAGAAAGGCTTTTGCCTACTTCTTGGTAGGCTATTCAGTGACGTATCAGATATGAAGAGCAATTTTATTGCCTAAGTGAGGGGCTGGTTAAAATGTGTTTTCCTCCTCTCCAGGCTCTGAGCATCTGATTTACTAGGTCAAGATGGGACCAAGAATCTACACTTTAATAAGCGTGCTCAGGAATTCTGATGTAGATTGCCTGCTGACTACCATTAGAGAACCCTAGTCTAAATTTTGATAGAATTTTTTTCACAAGTGAGGGCTATAATTTGGAACCCTTGAGAAGAGAGGAAATTGAGGGAAAATAAATCAGCATCATCTGTGTTTTCCGTGATAGTTTAGAGGAATCCAGTATTAGTTTATTTCATGACATGTATTTTGTTTTGATTTGTTGCAAAATTACTGCCTTTTTATGTATATTCCATGTCAAGGTGTGAATGGGACAATTTCCATTAGTGGAAAGGCTTTCAGCATTAGCAAAAAGCGGGGAGAAAATGACTGTGATGGAGGAGAGTTAGGGCTGAAGTCCTACAGTGCGTCGAGGAGGCTGTTTCCTTGTTGCAACCCAGGTTAGAGACACCTTTGCTTCCTTTGTGCAGACAGAGTCCCCTGCTCCCTCCCCTGAAGTCTGTCTGGATTCAGTGAAGTCCGTGTTCAAGTTCATTTAACCTACATCGCCACCTACTGTCCACCTCCATCCCCATCTAAGAAACGTTTGCTCGGGGTTGGGTGGAGATGAGGTGTGAGAGGCTGTACCTTGAGTGCAAGGGGCGACTGTGAATGCACCCCTGTGGACCCCTGTTTAGGATGCCTGATTTACAATGCTTTATTCAGAATTACAGCAGTTCTATCCTTATTTCTAAGTTCTCCCTTTATTTCAATCCAGAAGCAAATTTGGGGTTAGGAATATCAGCCAAGCTCTGATTGAAACAAAAACAAACCTCTCTCCACCTAAGAGAGGGCCTAAGGCCCTCTTTCTTGGCTTTAAAATTTTTATTTATTTGGGAATTTAGTGTTAGCTCCAACTGTGAATAATGGCCACTTTGGGCCTTTGGAGTGCTCCTGGCATTTGTCCTGCTAATTTGTGGAAGGAAATCTGAAAATGCTTTGCCCTAGTCCTTTGTTTCTTTACTTTGGTGGATTTCTTTTTTCTCTCCTTGAGATTTTTCCTACTTAAGTTGAGCAGGGAATACTCTCCTATAGCACCCTTCTCTGATTCACTTAGAAAGAGCAAGTGTCCTTTGAGAAATTCCTACTGCTGGTTGTTGGCCCTTTGCTCCTGTCCTGGCATCTCTAGAGCTGGAGATGGAAGTCATCCTATGGGTTCTCTTGTCTTATGCTTTGGCTATTCTCTTCCATGTGTTTGTTCTTCGCTTAATCTTGTATTGAAATCCATCCGTTATCTGAGCTTCCATCTTTAGTGAAGACCCACTTTTGCATGTTATGTCCTAGGATAATATTATTTGCATAGATGTAAAATCTTATTTTTATCTTTAGACTTAGGTTGGGTTAACCAGCATCTTCTCAGGTAGATTTTTTGGAACCTAAGGCAGAATATCTGTATTTGAAGTGCAGGGAAGGCTAAATAGAGTTTTCATTGAGCTATCTTAGATATAGAATAATGTTAGGTATTGATTAGAATTAGTGACATAGGTTAGATATTTGATATTTGGTATCAGATACAGGGCGATTACCAAGGAGAATAAAATAGGACTAGCACAGCTCCTTTCTTTTTTCCCCTAAACCTCCACTATCTAGGATTATAATAGAGGTTTTATAACCAAGAACAAAGTCTTTAACTCTCTTTGTTCCTCTAGCAAATTTTCTTCTGTTAAAAAAAGTCATTAAAGTATCTCTCTATTTTAGAAGTTCTTCATAAAGGCTATCTTAAACCATGCTATGCTTTTGGATCATTATAAGATTAATTAAAAGAATTTTTTATAGGCTAACAGTCTTACTTAAAAATATTACTTCATTCCTGTAACATGAATTCTTATAGACCTCTTTATTGTCTGGGAGAATGTGGATGCATTGCTATTCCTGATAACTATATTTATAATGTGGAATTGGTTTCATACTATCAAATCATATATTAAATGCATATTATATACATATTAAATTATAATATTAATATTGGTTTTCTATATAGCTATTATTTATATAACACTTGCTGCCTACCAGGCCTTTGGACTATGCTGTTGCATCCATTATTTTACTTAATTCTCCAAATAACAATGAGAGGTCAGTACTATTCTTTCCATTTTACAGATGTGGAAATTGAGGCACATAGAGACTGACTTTGCCAACAGCACACACTTCGTAAATGGCAGAAAATGAACTTGCATCTAGGGTTATCCTCCTTCCAAAGCTCACATTCTTAAACTTCTGGCTCAAATTCATCTAGTGTTAAGTCGCTCTTTAATTCACAAGTTTATCTCTGCTCATTTTCAAGAGTGTCGTTGTTGAATTTTTTCTCCTTGAAAGTTACTGCAACAAAATAGCTCTGCTTGAAGATTTCAGTCTTGCTTTACAGCCTTTTGTTCTTTGTTTGGGAAGGATAGAGGGACTGCAACTGCCAGGGTGAGCAGGATGGATGAGTCATTGTTGAGGGAAGAGGGCCGCTTCCCTGCTGCATAACACCTTTCATGTTTCCAGTTGTGGGCCCCTTGCTCTGGTCATCGTAAGGCATTTGCCTGTCCCTGCAGGAGGGGGAACGTCTACTCCTTTTGTGCGTTTCTGTCCAGCCCCTCCTGTGCATTCAGTAAGACCTGGCTCTTTGGGGCTAGGGGTCTCCAAAGTTAACAAGGAAGTCCACATTCTCCACTTCCTCAGTACAGCCCTGTCGCAGTCCTTCTTGTATATAAGGTCCTGGAAACCACAGAGCTTGTTACCTCTAGAAATTGCATTGACCTGTGCATTGCTCTTCTCTTTCTAGAAAGAGCGATCACAGTTCCCAAACCTTTAGCCAACACTTGGAATAGAGGAGCTGAGTTTTTTGAAAAAATTCCCTAACCCGGATGTTCCCAGACCTGAATTGTCATGAAAAACATGGAGCCTTTGGGGGGAAGAAAGAAAAGATCCTCAGGATCCAGAAATGTTATTTTTCATCAGTGCCTCCGGGAAGATATGACAGTCAGTGTTAGGTTCACACTCCATCTCATCAAATTCTAAGTTTTTCCAGGAAGAGAGTAAAGGAAAACTTTTGTCTTTCTTGGCTGAAGGGTTAAGGTTTAATTCCTCCCTCTGCTTTTGGGACTCTCTTAGCCACATTCCAGTTCAGGGGACAGCTCCTTTTAAGTGGGTGCTCCCAGTGAATGTGCTCTTCAGTGGGGATTCTGGCCAGGAGTTGTCCAAGGACAGGCTGCCAGATCCACGCTGGCAAAGGCCTCAGAGAAGCAGGACGTGGGTTAAGCCAAAAGATATGAAGCTTATGGGCATGCTGTACTCCATACCTTCCACTAGCTCCGTTCATTTAATGGTTGTTTGGTGAGCACTGTGTGTGTCCGGGAGAGTAGCTGGTGCTAGAGAGTCAATGGCGAGCAGACAGACATCGCTCTTCCTTCATGTAGCATACTAGCTAGTGTAGAGACAGACAGTAAACAAATAAACATCCTGGTGCACAGTGAAGAACTTCACTTCCTAAGTGCCATGAAGGGGCATTTCAATGTGCAAAGGTGTGCGGCCCTATTCCGGGCTGGCTGTGGTGTGTCAAGGAGGGTTTCCTGAGCAGGTGACATTTGAGCAGACCTTAGAACGATGAGCCGGGGTTTAGCTAGCCGAGTGGGGGGGCATGAAGAGGCCCTTCAAAGAACACAAAGTGAATGTGGCTGAGGCCAAGTGAAGTATGGGTAGAGCGGCGGCAGACAAGGCTGGAGAGGAGGGGAGGTCAGAGCATGTGGGCCCTGGTCAGTCACGGTAAGCATTTTGCAGCTGAGCTCCCGTCCTTTCACCTTTCACCTTTCACCTTGATGAAGCCAAGTCTGCAGGCTTATCCTCACCTTTTTCTGCTTCTCATCTGTTTGTGCTGGTCACCTGAGCCTCTCACTAATCCATAGCCTCATCTGGAGTGAAGGAAGTGCTGACAGGCAGTGAGCGTAGACCCGACCGTGGGCTGTACGCCAGCTCTGCAGACCATTCTTGGAGTAAGCAAGGGGGTGCAGGTGAAACGTGTCTTCTCTGTGGGCTGCGCTCATTGTCGCACCCACCCTGATGCCCACTGCCCTCCCTGCCCACCTCTCCTCGCCCCTTTAACCTGTCCAAGGCAGGCTGACCAGCCTTGCCACTCTGGCCAGTGATTCGCCCAGATGAAGCAAGCAGGATCTCATGTCTTATGACGTTGGAGGGTTCTGCAGGAATGAAGAGAGCACCCCCCACTCTGCACGCACAGACACTCCTCAGCCAGCTTCTGCTTCTCTGAGACGTGCAAATAGTCTCTAAGTGTTTTTACGCATCAGTGCTCCGATAAGGGAAACTTGTACAAAGACTAATTGTTTTTATGCTTCCTTTCTAGAACATGAACACATTTGAGTTTTTGTTTCTTGTTCTGGAACATTAATGCAAGGCTTGGGAATATCAGCTTTACAGTTTTGTTTTCCTATTCCCAGAATAGGTTTAAAACAGAGAGCAACATGCCTACCTACATAACTTCTTCAGTGACAGTTGTTTTAAAAATACATAGCTGTCTTCTAAGAGAGCTATTAAGTAGAGAGAAAGTCAGTGAGAGTGGACATTAAGGGATTATCGTGAAGGTAGCCTTATGATCATGACTGTCATTGCCGTTGTCAAAGAGGCATTTACTAAATGGTAAATCCTGTTTAGTATTTGCTGCTATAAAGAAAATGACAAAGTCATAGCCTTTGTCCTGGGAAAATTTCAAGCTATGGAGACAGCCTTGATTTATAAATATTTGAAAAGGGCATAAAGGTAGCAAGAACCAAAACAAGAGATTGCAGAAGATTGGGTCAATAGATAAATGGACTTCAGGTATTTATATTACTTATACATCGAAGGTCACAACCAATCCGGGTTGCTGTTCTGTTAGCCAGGACAGGGTGGCTTGTGCTGTGGTAACAAACTCCATACCTAGTAGCTTAACACATGGAGCTTATTTCTCACTCCATACTTCATATTCATCACAGAATGCCGGGGGCTCTGCTTTGTGTCATCACTCTTCAGGGAGCTAGGCTGACGGGCCCTTCACCGTCGGGCATGTTGCTGGTTCCCCTGGAAAAAGGGAGGACCTAAGGGCTGTTGTGACTGGCATTGAAGTGTTTCTGCCCAGAAGTGACACTTTACTTCCACATACATTCCGTTAGCTCAGGCAAATCACGTGGTGATATGTAGCTCCAAGGCAGCAAGAAAGTACAGTCCTCCTTTAGGAGGAAAACCAGAATGTTGATGAACAATGAGAAACTTCTGGTTAAATTTAATAATTACTCTAGCCACAGTAATTGATCAATCAGCCTGTCAAATGATAATAACACGACTACTTATCAGTAATGGAACACTTCCTATGTACCAGCGTCTTTGCTGAACAATTCACATACGTTATTACATCTAATTCTTTACCAGCCTCTCAGGTGGGTTGTATTATTATCTCTCTTTTCCACACGATAAAATTAAAACTGGGAGACTTTAAGTAACTTGCCTAAGGTTACACAGCTAGTATTTAACAGAGCTGTGATTCAAACCTACTTCCTCCTAATTTGAGAGTCTGAGCATTTCTCCAAGATTCCTATCATGTAAGTGAAGTCTCTTGACTTCCTGTGCATAGTGCTGGAAGGAACAGAGTAAAGTGATTTCTGACCTAGTTACTTAGAATTGCTAAAACATGTCTCTGCTTTGCTAAAAATCACCTCTGGCTTTGTTGGTCTTTAGAACCAAATGGATTCTTTTTCTTTTTGTAAACTCTTCTCAGCCCTGTTCTGCTTACCTTCCTGTTTTTATGGTTGCTAAGATAATTTTTCCCTCACATGAGTTCCTTGAGAATTGGCTTCCCAGGCACTTTCACATTTTTCTAGCATCTAGGATTACTAGGGCTTAGAACATCCTGTGATCACCAGGACACTGTTAGGGAAGGCTCGTAGTTGAAGAATTCTTAGAAAACGTAGTCACTTTTTTAAACTTCACTTACAAGCATGTTCCCCAAAATCACTTGTTTTCAATTCTGTTTTAGTTTTCTCCTATTTGTGAATTAAGTCTCTCTTTTTTGTTTTAGAACATTTTATTAGTTCATTATTTTCTTTTCCATTATATCTCCAGTGTCTAGCAAAATGCCTGGCACATATATCTTAAAAATGAAAGAAAGAATCAATGAACTGGTGGATTTCATGTTCAGGTTCTTCTTCAACTGCTCTTCCCTGGTTATCTCCTTCACCAATGTTTGGACAGATCGCCACTCTGCTCTTAATTATTCCATTGTTTACTGCCTGTATGATTGTGATAAATTTTGTAACCTGTTCTCTCACCTATAAAGTGGGGATAATGGTGTGCCTACCTCTTAGACTTGTGTAGTGAGTATTAAATAGTTTCATGCTACAAAGAACTTGGAATATTAGCTGACACAGAGAAAGTACAATAATGATCTCTTTACCCTTTGTCTTGGGAGTCAAAATTGTCCTTCAGATTTCACTTTCAGGTTCTTTCTTACACTGCCTTATACCTAAAATTTCATGTCCTTTCTATACGAATTCATCACAGGGAGTTTAATTGTATTATTGCCATAGTGTGAGTTACTCCTTTTAATCCAATCATTTATAATCTGTTCAGGTTATTTCCCCAGAGAGTGATATTTGTGTAAGACGTTCATTCTTTTCGGCTTAAATATTAGTTATTGAGACACGATGGGCTTGATTATTTGGGCTCCATGCATATAGCCACATATTCATTCATTGATTCCTTTATCCATTCAACAAATATTTATTGAGAATAATTATAGATGTGCTTAGAGGCAGAAAAGAATGTTAAAATCTTTTAGGCCAGATCTACCCTCGTTTCTACACATTTAATACTAAGCACCTAAAAGCTGCAGTGTCAAAGTTGTCTCACTGAGAACAGTTAAGTGAAGGAGGATTTCATTTTGTTCTCCTTCTTGGACAGTCCCATTCACCGCAGGAAAGACACTCACATGAAATCATGAACTTGTGCTCCTGTATGTTTTCTTTGTACTAATGGGAACATTTTGAATCAAATATGAAGAACACTAATTCATATATAGTCTGAAGAACCTCAGTTTTAAGTCTGTTGTGGTTGATCCCAAGTCTGTACGGACCTAGGGAGAGTCTAGAGTACCATGTTTTGAGGTCTTCAGCCTGGCAGTCTCACATCAGGGAACTTGAATGTGGTTACAGAAGGATGCCAGAAGACCTCCTGTATCAGTTTCCTGTATCAGTTTTCCATGAAAATTACCACAAACTAGTTGGCGTACAACTATATACATATTGTTTCTCTCACAGTTCTGGGGGCCGGAAGTCTGAAGTCAGTATGCTTCCTGGAGGTCACTGAGGCTCCCTCTAGAGGCTCTAGGAGGGTCCCCATTCTTGTGTCTTCCAGTGTTTATGGCTGTCAGCGTCCCTGGACTTGTGGCTGCATCACTCCAGTCTCTGCCTCCATCTTCTCATGGCCTTCTCTGCTGTGTGTGTCTGCTCCTCTTTGTGTCTAACTTATGACGATACTTGTGCTTGCATTTAGAACCCACCTGGCCAATACAGGATAAGCTCCTCCACTTAAGATGCCTAACTTAATCACATCTTTTGTTGTATGCAGTAACATTCACTCTTTTGCCATTTAAGGTAATAATCACAGGTTGTGGGGATTAAGACGTGGACATATCCTTTCATGGGACTGCCATTCAATCTACCATACCTGGGTTCAAGTCCTTGTTTGACTAACTATCCACAATTAGGCAAGTTATCACATCTTTCTGAAATTCAGTTTTCTCATCTGTAAGATGAGATATCAATGCCCAGTTTACAGAGTTTTAATGAGAAACAGAAAAGAGAATGTATGTGATGTTCCCTAACTTAGTTCTCAACATAATTAGTTGCCTTAGTTCCAGGTACTCAGAGGGTAGAACAGATTTTAAACTGTTTTACTTTAAAGAAAAAGGTGGCAGAGTGGAGGGGGCGCAGGCGGCACTGGCCGCGGGTTGCGAGCAGGGGGGCTGGCGGAGCGCCTTGGGGCGCAGTGTGGGGCACTCGTGAGCCCAGGGCAAGGTGTCCAACGAACAGACGGCGCCCCGGGAGCCTTGCCGACCGGCAGCAGGACTACAGAATGGTACCCCTAAATGGAGAGAGATTACAGGGCTGATCAGAGAGGATGAGAAACGAGGAAGGCTTCTGAAGGAGGGCATCCTCCGATTCTTCCCCCACCTGAATCCCTGTTGCTTTGGAGACCACCAATGGGACTGAGACCTGGTATGAGAGCCTGCACGCTGTGTTGAAGGCTCTAAATGCCACTCTTCACAGCGACTTGCTCTGCCGGCCAGGGCCAGACAACCTGACTGAGGAGAGGCGGGCCAGCCTACCTGGCCGCGATGACAACTCCTACAGGTACATTCTCTTCGTCATGTTCCTATTTGCTGCCACTGTGGGCAGCCTCATCCTGGGATACACCCGCTCCCGCAAAGTGGATAAGCCTGTGACCCCTATCATGTATACATCAAGAACCGTGTGTCTGTGCTCTAATGCTAAGAGGCCGGGGATGGCAGAAGATCAAGATTCCTGAGGATTATCTTGTGGGGCCTCCAGAACTCAGCTATGTGTTACATCAGGCCTCAGTGTTCTAATCTGTAAGATCAACAAGAAACAGTACTAAGGGAAGTCATCACTGGGGAAGGAGGAGAGGATCTAGCAGACCTAGGCCTTGTGGATAAGGATTTTTTCCAGCAAAGATAGACTTTATAGACAGTAGGAGCCCTTTGAACAAATATATAAAAGTGGCAGGAGTTCCCTGGTGGTGCAGTGGTTAGGACTCTGTGCTCTCACTGCCAAGGGCCTGGGTTCAATCCCTGGTCGGGGAACTGAAATCCCACAAGCCGTTCAGTGTGGCCAAAAAA
>NW_020172456.1:1378747-1384521 GCF_003031525.2 Neophocaena asiaeorientalis asiaeorientalis | reverse complement strand
TATATATATAAAAGTGGCAACATATAATGACAAATGAGTGTTCTAGTGGCCGGAGTGTTGGGGGCTAGGGGCTAGAGGAAGGAAAAGAGGAAGTTGTAGCAGAGGGAAATGAGACAGGAAAATGCGCTGAGGACACATGTTTTGATGTGTTATCTTCAATGACCATGAGAAGCAGCAATGATTATCCCATATCACAGACAGGAAATCTAAGTTATGTTACTTATTTATATTTTTTCACATTTTATGTTTTTCAGCCCATTTAACATTTGTGATTTTACCCCCTGTGAGGGAAGCAGAGCAAGTGCCATTCTGCCCATTTAGGCCAAAGCAGTACCATGACTGGAACCCAGGTTCTCTGGTCACCTTGCCTAGTGCTTTGCAAAACTGTGTGCTACCTAGGAGTGGATCTAGGCCTGAAACTTATATAATTCTGGGGGGCCCTCCTTAAGAAAAAGAATTTAAAAATATTTTTGCAAGTATTACAAAAACATATCACCATGTTAATACATTGTTGGGGTCTCTCCTAAGATCTTAAGAAGGAGCCATGCAAGTACAGAACCCTGACTGTCAAGCCTCATTAGCTCCATGGTCTCTATGCCCTTCCACCCATGTCCCACTGCCTTTCCCAGCCCCATCTCCAGTCCTGGGGACTTCACTACCTCTAAGGAAGCCTGTAATGTTTTGAATGAATTCTGTGAGTAATTTTCTGATATCAAGTTGAAATCTGCTTCTAGAAGATTATTATCACACCTAGAAGATTATCATATTAAAAGAGGCAGGTACCTGATTCAGTGGAAAGAGAACCAGCCCTGATTCTACTACCAGTGTGGTGTATAAACTGGCTAGACACTTAAAAAAAAAAAAAGAAAAGGTAAGGTTGACTTATATTTGGTCAAAATTTGTTAAAGTTTTATGACTTGGTTGAAAAAATATTATTGAGCAACCACAAAATGGTTTTATATTTAGTTCACCATTATGCATAGAACAGCCAAAAAATGGTTTTATATTCAGATAACCATTATATGTTGGCTATGCCTCATTTAATAATAATTCCTTTCTGTCTGCTTTCTGCTGCTTCCTAGCCACTAGCATATTTGATAACATATTACTATGTGATGTCAAATTCTTTAAATAATAATGAGTGATAGTTGGAGTAACAAACCAGTGATGTCTTGCTGTCACAGGCCTGCAAAAAAAAAAAATCCGTTGAAACCGTCTTTGGCTGAATGAAACTATAAGGGCAGTATAGAAGTTATCATCCACATTTTACAGAATTCTTATTTGAGTTATGTACTTACAGATTCATATTCCAGGCTCTTCCTTAGTTGAACTGTAATTTCTACATCTAGAAGTAAAAACACTCATCAAAAAAATATGACTAAAATATAATATCCGAGCTTTGTGGTAATACATGGCATTGATTTTATTGAGTTGTTTGTGATTTGGAATAGCTCTGTCTCTCTGAATTAGGAGACAACTGAAGAAATTTAGCCAACATTCACAGATAGGTATAGCATAATTAAAGTCAAGGCGTTTTTCAAAATTTAACCTCAATGTGTTCCTCTGCAAATTCTTATTTTTAGTAATTTTAATTTCTGCAGTCACCCCTTTTCAGTATCTTCTGGTCTCATTCTTTCTTTATCTTGCTCATACACTTTGGCCCCCTTGGCATCTGCTCCTTCTTCTTGCTTATGGAAAGAATGTTGACCTTGAATATGCATAATATTTCATTATGTGAACTATAGTAAAGTTGATGTGACAATTGGAATAGGCAGGAGGCAACATAATGAGCCAGGTGTCTTCCAGCTCTAAAATCCCATGAACTTACATTCTTCTGAATATTAGCTCCTAAATTAAAATCTCCCACTCTATAGCTGAATCCTATCACTATCCTGTCTATCTCCTTTCTCCAATCTAAAGGAAGAATTTTTTTATTATTTCATATCTTGGTTTTTTTGGATTACTTGAGTTATTTTTTTAAAAATAGTAATGAAGATATTAAGTCCAAATTTTCCAGAAGTGTATGAGCGTGTTATATGTGTGTGTGTGTTTGGGTGTAAGAGACTGAGAGTTTTGCTTTTACTCAACCAACCTTTTAGAGGTCTTCAGAGTTTCCAGGTAAGTTTATTTCTTTAAGACACGACTGCTTTTTTTTTCATACAACCATTTCACATCTTCCAAGAAATGACTACAAGAACATCTGCTTCAGTGTTCATACACATCTTATCTGATCATCGTTTCCATTCTTTTCCAACCCCCATTCCAAATCACATCCAAAATGGCAAAATGTGACTTTAGACGCCAGTTGTGTCCTCTCTATGAATGTTTTCTGTATTTGAAATGGCTGGGGAATTATCTTGCCTCTACCAATAGTAATTTAGAATGAGAGGGATTGGATAAGGGTCAATTCCTCCATCTCATGAGATTTCAAAAGCTCTGCTTTCTTTTATACCTGATCGGGTCTACCAGTTGCAAAGCTGTATGATGTAGTGGAGAAGTGCATGCGGTTAATTATGACAATTACAATCAGTTCTTTACAATCTTTGCTTCTCTTATGGGGTTTAAAGACTATAATGTATGTCGAAAGGACAAAATAATGTTTCTGTGTTTTCTGCTTACAGCTGCTTTTATGACTGGGTTTTGCTCATAAACAGGTGGTTATAAGATGCAATCCTTCCATTAGTCCATTTATCTTGCCTGTCTTGTACCCTGGGTTCCCTGGTATGTCATTAAACACAAGTGTTGAGATTCCCAACAACTCTGAGGGAACCTCAGGGCCTGGACAGAATCCCTTGAACATGTTACAATGAAAATGAAACCACTTATGGTCAGTGGAAGTAGATAAAATGCATTTAGTTAATTTTCAGAAACTCCCTCGCTACTCTCAGACCTCTGCGGTCTGCCTTCCTGCCCGCCCCCCTTTACCATCTCTCCACTGTTTTTTTATCCCTGCTTAATACCCACTCTTTCAACTTTGCCCCAGTGAAATTCTGTGCCCAGTTTCTTCTCACCTTTTTGGTCTCAAGTTCATAGCATGTTGTGAAGAGTATAGCACGTGGAAATGAATTTCTGTGCTGTTGGCACAGTTACTTTTTCTCTGATGTTGTAAGTCGAACCCTTACAGTGTGCACGTTGCCACCTCATCCTTGCCGAGGGCAGCTAGGAAAGAGGTAAGACAAACTTTTTCTCTCAGCACACCTTCCTTCTCTGCGACGCTCACCTCTGCCTGAGAGGTAGGTATGAAGAGGTAGAGGTTCATGGCGAATGAAACTCTCTGAGCCTTTTCCCCCTTGAGTGTACCTTGCTTAAATAGCATGTTTCCAGTTAATGACCATCTGGTAAAGCTGACAGCCTCAAGTCCTCCTAATTCTTAACTGTCTGAAAAAAATGTGCCCAACCTGCCATGGCTTATGACTGAATTATATAAACCATGAAGCACAATAAAGTCACTAACTTTCAACATGTCAAATTTGACTTGAATTGCATCCTGCCCAGAATTTGATGGCCTTTCCCCAACACTTAAGAGAGCAGGCCTGTGTACTGTTCAAAAAGCACTTTGTCACTTCTCAGAGAACCAGTAGCTTTGCGTGGCTGTCTGGACGTGCACGTCAGCAGGTCTGGGAGAAGAGGAATGTCTAGTGAAGTAAAGAGCATGGAGAAGCAGGTGTGAGGTCCACTAGGGAGAGGCAAAGCATCTCTTCCCAGGAAAAGGGACGAGAAGAAATACTCTACATTTGGGTACTGCACGTTTATCCTGAAAATAACGATTCACTTTGCAGTGGGGAAACTTTGGATGAAAGTGTGTGCTTTACAATTCTGATTACCCTTCCCCCTTTGTTCCCCACTATCAAAAATAATCATATTCTATAAATGTCAGTGGAATGTGGTTAGAGTGAAGCTACATTTTTGGAGAACCAGGTGTCAGCTCTGTCAGATTTCTATGAATAGGTACATTTATATACACTTTTTCAAAGAAAGAAAGGCCACTCACCACCCTGCTTGTAAAACTGTCAAGGATTTAGGAAAGAACTATGGTAGGCTGTCTTCACGTGGGAAAGGAAATCTGGTTCTCAAGATATTTGGGGCATTGCAGTGAATAAGGGATATTAATAGAGTTCCACCCCCAGCCTCTCTGGTTAAGAACTGATCTGCCTAGAATTTAAGAAGGAGAGGCATCTAAAGGCTTGTCCAGTGCTCAGCCCTACTGCCATATGAAGGTGTCATACTGAATGTGGAGGGGAAAGTGTGGGCTTTGGGATGTATTACTGGTGTACTATCCCCCCTATTCCCATCCCTTCTTGTCCCTGGATTCCCATCTGTTTAGTGAACATACTTAAGACGGGATGGTGTTTGAGGATCCTCTCCTTTCTAGAGACTAGGATAATGTTGGGTTCTTTGTATTATGGCATGGGTGGTTGGATGAAGCAGTGTCACCAAAGCTTTTTTGCAAAGTAGATTTTCAGATTTCTGAAGGCTCTGGGTCAGGGGCTGGATAGCCTTGAAAAGAAAGGAAAGCGCGCCCTCTGGTGGTCAGCCTGCGGAAATGCATCAGCTAACCCCCTGAGATAAGTTTCAGGCCCTGCTATCAAGTAGAGAAGATGTCAACATTAGTTGGGTGAGTTTCAGAATAATTTATTTATCCCAGACTAGAAGTGAGGTTATTGATGAATCTGTCACCCCAAAGCATTTTCAAAGGAAATAAGGCAGAAGCATCCTTAAGGTATTCGGAGTCGTATTCTGAAATTGTTCAGCCTGTTTGTTAAACTACTGCTATGGGGCCAGTGGGGCACTAATAAAAACTCAAGCTATCAGTTACCTTGTAGGTGAGATTACAGTCAAACTGAGAACCCAGATATTAAGAATAATTATTTAGCAAGAGTGAGTAAGCCGTTTGTTTCTGTTGGCAGAAGAATTGTTGAATTGAGTAGCTGGGAGGAGTCCCTGCAGGTGATGAAGTTAAGCCAGGCCCTGAAGGGTGGGTAAGATTAGAATAAATGAGGGAAATGGAGGTGAACATTCTCATTATAGGGGCCGAGGGAGCTGGAATGGGTTTGTTTTTGAAGTCAGTAGCAAGCAAGAGTGGAGAGTTAGCAGTAAATAATGAGACACAGAGAGCACTTGCAAATAAAAAATGAATTAGGTAAATATTTAAAGTGGTTTAATAAATTGAATCAAGGGGGCATTTTCAGTACTCATTATGAAGATAGAGACAGTATAGCCTCGGGACTTAAGGGGTGGGTCTAGGTTCATATCCTAGGTCTGACACTTATGTGAGTCCTTAGGCAAGAGACTTAGCCTGCCTGTCCCCATTTCCCTCCATCTGTTAAACTGGGATGGAAATAGAATATATATTTTAGACTCAGAGATACACAAACACTGTTTAGCTATAAGATGTAAAAGTTGAGTACAAGGCAAGCCTGCGTTGTCCCAGAGCTGCCTCTCCTTCTGGTGGTGGGTTTCCAGCTGCTGGGTGGGCACAGGCAGAAGCTGAAGAACCCCTTGACAGAGGCATCATGGAGATTTATGGATCAGATGGGTAACTGGACCAGGTGGCACCCAGGGGCCCTCCAACCTAGAGACTTGGTGATTCTAGAAAGTCCACGATGACCCACAGAAACCTTACCGAGATGAACAGATAGTAACGACCATGTTTAAATTTGGTTCAAGATGTTCTGTTCTATGTAAAAAATACCATCACTTTAACTGATGCAGCCTATAATTGAAACAGTTACCTCAAGCTGTTCCTCTCCAGCTCGTCAAGGGAAGGATTTGAA
>NW_020172456.1:1322139-1378589 GCF_003031525.2 Neophocaena asiaeorientalis asiaeorientalis | reverse complement strand
GGGGTGGGGGGGTGGGGGAGAAAGGCGGAGGGTCTGGAGCCAATATGTCAGCTCGTCAAAGTGGCTGTAAGAAAACTGAACAAAGATCCCATCCTGAGTGTGAAAGGGGGCGGAGACTTCGGGGAACAGGAGGCTTTAAGTGGAATTCACTGCCTTCTAATTATTTGAGAAGCGAAGGGTGGGGAAGACATGTTGACAGCAGAGGTTTCAGGGAGAACAGGCGCAATGATGCCGTGTGCCATAGCACCGCACCATTTTATGTACTGCGTGTGGAGATGGGAGGTAGAACGTGGAGTTCAGAAAGGTTTAAAAGGCAAAATGTAATCACTTCCCTTTAATTAACTCAAACAGTGCATGGCAGGTTATGGTAACATGCCTGTAGCTGAGACAGAGGTTGGCAGGCCACCGCTGAGACTTTACAGAGAGAGGGTGCCTGCGATGCCAAGAGCAGGAAGGGCCTAGAAACCCTGTAGAATAATATTATAGATGAGAGAATGATCCTAGCACAATTACAGAACCCACCCAAGGTTATGTGGTGTCACCAAGTCTAGGGTAACACGTCAGGTCTTTACCTGTTCAGTATTCTCTCCAGGACACTGTGTATGATGGAGTCTGTAGTGACTTCACATTAGCCCCAGATGGTCAAACTGACCATAGTACATTTGTATACAGGTTAAGATTTGGTGCATTCTTTTAACAAAAGCTTGAAAGAAGAAAGGTAAAAATTAAGAAGGAAACTACCTGTATTTCAATCAAGCTTTTCTTTTAAAGTTGCCTTAGAATATTATTATTAATGCCAGTGGCTGTTTCCATGCAGCTGTTTTAATTAAAGTGTTATCTTTTTTGTAAATGAAGTGATGGAAACTTCTGCTTAGAGCCCTGTAGGAGGCTGAGTAGGGAAGCGTCAGAATTGCAGGCAGAGCAGGTACTCTAATTTAGATCATGTGACTGAAATATCACCACCGCTGTGTAGAATCTGCTAAAATT
Organism: Neophocaena asiaeorientalis asiaeorientalis; assembly: GCF_003031525.2. NCBI lineage: Eukaryota > Metazoa > Chordata > Mammalia > Artiodactyla > Phocoenidae > Neophocaena > Neophocaena asiaeorientalis. The sequence continues at coordinate 1,377,602 of NW_020172456.1, read as the reverse complement.
GCAGCTTCAGATTTTTCAGGGGTGAATACACCTTTTATAAAAAAGGAGGCTATGCATTAAAGTTATAAAGTCACATAAAATATTACAGGAAAGATGAGAAAGTAAACTATTTTCCTCTTGTTTTACTTATTTCAAGGAAAAGAGTTTTATGAACAATTTCCAGAAAAGTTTTAAATGGTTGTAGATTTTATTTTGCTTTACAATCTGGCCATTCTTCAAGGTTTTATATTTATTCTCTTTTTGAGCTGAGACATACAGAACTAGACAGACACCCTTTTAAAAAACCTTTCATTTCCCTGATGATTGGGAGAAATAGCAAGGAGAAAATCCTCTGGAAATTGTTGGAGATTGGGACAATGCAGTAAATGGTGCCCCCTACTGAGTTCATTATCAACTGAGGTGAACACAGGAGTTAGATAGGTGAAGATTGAAATATGTCTTCCATTCGGTGGTATACTGGCAGGTGGCTAACACTTGTAGGGGAGGGGCTGAGTTTTAGTGTCTATAGATTTCTGTGGTGTAAGTACTGCCACTTTGGTCAGGTTCAAGCTACCAATGTGATGCCACTGAGTTTGGAACTGGGCAGAGATCCACACACTTGGCTCTTGCAAGCCAGTACAAACAGTCTTTGTACACCAGTGCTTGAGTCCATTACCATAAAGGCTGTGTTATAGAGTGATGCTCAGGTCTCATAGCTAAGCGGTCTTGTTAATACTACTCTTCAGAATTAGGCAGACTTAAACCACAGTTCCTTCTTTGGGGGCCTGCTAGGAGTGTTGCATGTATGGGACATCTCTCCAAATGGAAGGAAACAATGAAAATGGGGAACAAATGTTACCCTTAGCTGAATCAAAATTCAGTATGATTCTTTTTTTTTTTTTAATGAATTTATATATTTTATTTTATTTATTTTGGCTACGTTGGGCCTTCGTTGCTGCACACGGGCTTTCTCTAGTTGTGGCGAGCGGGGGCTACCCTTTGTTGCGGTGCACGGGCTTCTCATTGCGGCGGCTTCTCTTGTTGTGGAGCATGGGCTCTAGGCATGCGGGCTTCAGTAGTTGTGGCATGTGGGTTTAGTAGTTGTGGCTTGCGGGCTCTAGAGCACAGGCTCAGTAGTTGTGGCGCACGGGCTTAGTTGCTCCGCGGCATGTGGGATCTTTCTGGACCAGGGCTCGTACCCGTGTCCCCTGCACTGGTAGGCGGATTCTTAACTGCTGCGCCACCGGGGAAGCCCAGAATGATTCTTAGAAGACCTTTACAGCACTAGTGTCAACAAGGAGGTTGGAGGCGGAACTTTAAGTCTTTATCATTTTGGTGAATAGCTATTCACAGCAAAACCATCTTTGATGCCGGGCAGTGGCAAGAATTTTGGTTATCAGAAAACGGAATTTTTGGGTGGCACTTAAAAATAGATACAGTAGTATACCATAATGCTTTTCTTTATTTTGTAGGAAGATACAGAAGAATAGATTCCTGTTTAGTACCTTGAAATTAAATTATTTTGCCAGCTGGGTGCGACTGAAAGAAGCATGGCAGACATAAGAACTTAAGCAACTTCATTGCCTCAGAGCAGATGATGGACTATTATAGTGAATATGTGAAATGGTATCAGGCAAAAGCAGAGCCCCTGGTCATCTCAGTTCCTTCTAGCTGATGTGCAAGAGTCCCTGCATCCAGATTTATACCTCTTTGCTTACACATCCATCATTGTTAACATGCCTGTACTCTGAGAAAGTAAGCCTGAGGTTGACTGCATGAGTCTGTTTCTTCCAGGTACAGGATAGTTTATTCTTGTTGCTATTGTATTGTTACTTAACGTGTGATGGTTTTATAATTAACAATGATTATAAATTAGCTTACTATTATAACAGCTTGGGCCTAAGTCTAATAATTGATACGTTACTTTTGGGTAAAAAATTCTGGTTATAAGTCAGGTGTCTGAAAGCACTTTTGTTGCTGTCATCATGCTAGAAGAGAAATTCTCAGCTCTGTAAGAACCTACCTTCTCATTCTGTTGCCTATGACATTGTATAGACATGGATCTCATGTTCATATGTGTCTACATTTGCTCCCCTTTGTCGTAATGTCGGACCAGTGTCCTGACTCTGCCATTTAACAGACAAATTAGCTAATCCATCCTAACCCAAGCTTTCTCAGATATAAAATGGGAATGATAACAGACCTACCTCACAGGGCCTAGTGTAGGTAACACATTTTGTACGGGGCCAATTGTCGACAAATGTTGGTAATTACGGCATTCGTTATTTTAAAAATATATAATATTGTAAAACACGTATAACTTTACATTTAATGCACAGCTACTATTAGTCCTTGTTTGAGGACTGACTCTCAAACTGGTAGTACTTACGTTTTCCAAGGAAAGTCCTACTCATGAAGGAAAAGCCATTAATAGTTCTAGTCCGTAGCTTCTCAGGTTCATATCCGTCTCTCTCCTTTGTCACTCCCCTGCCTTCTACCCTTCCCTAGTACCCAAGGTCCTCATTTATTCCCCGTTCTTTCCCGTGTAAAAGTCTGATCTAGGAAAATGATATAATAAATTATTACATAAAAAATAATACATTATTAATAATTCAAGGCGTTGCAGCAGAGATATAGTCTAAGAGTGTAATTTCAGCATTGAGGCCTGGATGAGAGAGGTATTTATTTGACAGTGGGTTCCTTTTGATGCCTCTGAAATTACAGTCATATTGGTAACTACCTACTCTGCAGTCCATATGGCAGTCTTTAATTATACCTGTTGGAATAATCCACGTAGCCAAGGTCAAGCATCCTCTGATTACATGTTCTGCTGCTATTTCCTAGTTGTTATGTATCCTTGGAAGCTGTCAGCAGCCAAGTTTGGTCTTTCTAATTTTTAGTGGCACTCATCCTGTCCCGAGTTTCCCCAACACATGTTTCATGCTTGTCAAACACGCTTTGTTTCAACTGAATTAGTCATCATTCTGTGGACCTTACCTTGTGTGCTAGTGGCCACATTCCACTATAGGTAGTCTCTACAAGTGATTGCAGCTCCCTCTCCTAGCCTTGCTTTTTCTTCATTTCACAAAATTCTACGCAGCATAGCAATCAGCAAAAACATCTGCTCTCTTCCTCCCGAGACTGGGCCACATTTCAATGGGAGGTGAATTCAGTCCATTTCAATCTAACGGTTATGTTTGGAATGCCAGCGATGAATAAATTCAATTAACATTTTTTGAGCACCTATAGTGTTATAGTCTTAGAGTCTTTCGCTTAATTATTTGATTATATACATTAGCTCATTTAATCCTCTCAACAGTCCTGTGAGATGTGCAATCTAAGAAGATGAGGTCTTTTCGGATGAGGTCATTGAGACTTGTAGAAGTTAAAATATTCCGTTCAAGATATGTGGAATCTAGAAAAATTGTACAGATGAACTGGTTTGCAGGGCGGAAATAGAGGCACAGATGTAGAGAACAAATGTATGGACATCAAGGGGGGGAAAGAAGAGGGTGGGATGAATTGGGATATTGGGATTGACATATGTACACTAATATGTATAAAATAGATAACTAATGAGAACCTGCTGTATAGCACAGGGAACTCCACTTTGCTGTACAGTATAAACTAACACAACATTGTAAAACAACAATACCCCAATTAAAAAAAAAAAAAAAGATTTACAACTAGTCAGTGGAAGAGCCAAGGATTAAACTGAAAGTTTCCTGGCTTCAAATTTATTGCTTTTCTCCAAAACTAGGTTTTTACTATGCACTAGGTTAGATTGAATGAAAAATATAAAAGAAGTACAGGTCTGTAACGACAGTCCCTATGTTCACATAGTTTATAGTTTCTTAGGTTAGAATGATCTTTATGTTTTCCTACCAGATGATTTAGGGTTCTGCGGAGACAGATGTTTATGATATTATTATTTTGGTAAAGATAAGTAGAACAAACAAGACAAAAACCTACCTGCTGGAAGTTATCTTTCAAAGATTTGTTAATCTCTTCTGGTAAAACTATAATGAGTTATAGGAAAGCATTGGGAGGAAATTTTTCAGCTTTACTTTTAGAGTAAAAAAAAAAAAGTCATCCCAAAGCCTAGTGGGTGTGTCATACCTGTGCTTTCCTGAATATGTCTGTGAATCAGCATTTACTGCTAGAAATTGAAATCATGAAAAGAAACAGTTTTAGCACAGGGAAACAAAGCCAGTTTTCTACCAAATTCTAAGATCCCAGAGACAATGAATGCTGCTGTCAAAAATCATTTGAATGCAATGTATCAGGAAGTGTTTTTCAAATTTAGCAGCAATATAGGTTTTAGTCTGGGGTATTGCTGTACTGGAGATTCATTCACTATTATATATCTTCCTAGAATACACAGATATCTCTTGTAGCCCTTCCAAGGAGAGCTTCCAAGGAGATGCCACAGGACTTTATAGTCACAGTATTTTATCTCTAATCTTTCTATGGACTAGGTCCAAAGATTGTCCTATAAAAAGGGAAGAGCCCGGAGATGGTATTTCTAGTCATGATTCAGTAGTAAGTAGCTGTATGACCTTGGTCAGGCCTCTTAACCATCTCCCTGAGTCTTATTTGCTTTTTGGTACAATGAGAGGATCAGAGTATTTGAACCCGATGTCTCTTCTCAGTTCCACCCGTGTTGCTGTGCACAGCCCTAACCCATGGCTCATGACTTCTATAAAACTTTCCAACCACATTGTACCTACACGCCTTCCCTAGGTGATTTGTTTAGGCTTTTCGCAGTCGCAGAATGATGCTTCCCGTGTGGAAAGCTGGATTACACACCGCGTTGGTTCAGCACGTTTTTCCTTATGCTGATAGCAAGACTGAAGACATGGAAAAACATAGATTTTTTTTTCTTATGACGTCCACCTCAAGAATTTAGAGGATATATCCAAAGTATAGCTCTTCTAAAATTAATAACCATTTTTTTTTGTTGTTGTTGTTTTTGTTTTTTGGGTTTTTTTTTTGCGCTACACAGGCCTCTCACTGTTGTGGCCTCTCCCGTTGCGGAGGACAGGCTCCGGATGCGCAGGCTCAGCGGCCATGGCTCACGGGCCCAGCCGCTCCACGGCATGTGGGATCTTCCCGGACCGGGGCATGAACCTGTGTCCCCTGCAGACTCTCAACCACTACACCACCAGGGAAGCCCGATAACCATTTTTGAAGTAACTATAAGTAGCTATCCATCAATTAATCTGAATCCTTCTTGAATCTCTAGTGAATTTATGATGTGTATTTTGAGTTCTTGGAAACCTGGAATATCAATTATTTTATAAACCCTTTTTCAGTAAACAGCAAAGTAAGATTATTGATGCCTATTTACTCCTTGTTGTATCTCTTTAACCATCTTGGAAGCTGTCTCCTCTGAAGCTTTTCCAGAGGATGCAGTTCAATGCAGTAACAAGATGGCAGGTGTATCTGTAGACTTTTAAGGCCCCTCTTCCGATAGTCAGTCTGCCCTGTAGTGTGTCTTATGGATAAATAGTATTATCTCTAAAGGTGATACTCAACTCTCCTTGTGCTGTACATGTTTCTTTTTCAGACCCATGGCTACATATGCTATTGAATAAAAAATGTTTTCATGTTATACATTAAGTGTGAAATTGTTTAGGTAAGACTTGTGCTCCTACATAGGATCATGGTAACTGTGAATTGCTTTTCTTTTTTTTCAGAGGGATAGGTTAGGCATATTTGCTGTCTTTGCCAAACCTTTTCTCAATTTGTAGACTTCTGAATATGTAGATTCCCCCTCTTTTTTAACATTCACATTATAAAATGAACAAAGTTAGGATGAGCCAAAAAAAAAAAAAAAAAAGCCCTGCATATAGCAATGCTGAAGGAAATTATTCAGACAGTTTTAGGGCTAAAACAGTCCTTAGAAGCATGGAAGCTGTAGAGCCTTGAATGAGGCTCTACAAAGATTGGAATTTTTAGAAATTTGACTCTTCATACTTTGTAATTCCTTAAAGGAAATCCAAGCTCTCTGAAATTAGAAAGGTGAAATTAACAACTCACTGAGTCTGTGTGTGTCTCTGTGGTTCATATCTACAAATAAGAGCCTACTCTGCAAAACATCTTGGGGGATATAGGCGTTCGCTAAAATAATTAAGGCATTATGAGGAGAGAGAGAATAATAATTTAGATTGTTGGGACAGGGCAGTCAGATGGATATGAATGGGGAAGCACTATTCCCAGCAGAGGTATTATCTTAAGATCCCCAAAGAGGAAGATTCCATGTGTGCATGGGAAGAGTGACTGCAACTTGAGATGCATTATAGATGGTGGGGTGGGGAAGAAACAAGGGACATTCCAATGTATATTAGGTAGAAACTGCAGAACGGTAGGTGGAGGGTGGAAGGGGGAAAGTATAGTGGAGGTTATTGAATACTGAGACAAGGAGAAGCAACCTCTTAGGTAATATGCTTACCCAAGATTCTGAATTAGTTTCTCCTACTCAGCCTTTTTTTTTTTGGATGGTGTGAGCTTCTGTGGATGGGAGGTGGAATGTTGTGAAAAGAAGGTAAGCTTATGAACGAAGGTTCCAGAAAACTAGCTTGCTAGTGGATTCCTCTGGTGGTAGAGAGTGTTTATACCGTGTGTCAGCCTTCCTCTCCATATGAGGTACATAGGGAATTCGTCTGCACAGAGCACCTGACGGGCCAGTAGTGCTGGGAAAGCCTGTGCGAAGTAATGGAAGAGCAGATGTCACTGACAGGGTGACCTCTGACTGTGGCCGTCTCGGGGATTTTAACTTTAGAGACAATCTTCAGCTTGCCATGTGGACCTATTCTGACACTGGAGGATTTCCCTTGGTTGGGAGAGAAAATGAAGAGGTGGCTTTTTGTTTGTCTGTTTCTGGGGTGTTGGTAGGGAGGAGGCGAGGTGTAGGTGGTAGGGAATGTGTATGTGTAGATTTTTAGCCTGGTAGGTAGATGTTGGAATCACATTCTACCTCCAGCAGAGCAATTGAGTTCCTCCTCACCTGGAAAGAAAGGCAGGGGTGAAGGCTGTACAGGGAGTAGGGGTCTCAGTGTTGCCCTTTATTTGGACACTTACAATCTTGAGACCAACAGGACTTAAGTGAAGCTAATTAACAAAGGGTACAGTCAACTTCATTTGGGGTTTATCAATTCCTCAACTACTTCGGAATTCTACTCTTTCTCACCCTGACATTGGATCTTTGTATTTCGGATCTGGTTTTATAAACATTTAAGTTCTTGATTGAGTCAGGTCTTTGGAGGCCATTTTTTGTTAACTTCTGATTGAGCCTTTATTCTCCTCCACATGGCTCCTTAACTAGCACATTTGAAGTGTTTGTTCCCAGGGGAAAGTTAAAGTCAAATATGTGAGCTCATTTTCTCCCTATTAAGTTAAGTCTTCAGAGTTTGCAGTTCCAGGTATTCAGTGTTTCATGCCTTTGGTGCTCTTTTAGAAATCTATGTATTTTTGTACGTTTTCTGTAGGCATAGATGATCCATAGGATCAAATCTGGCTTATGTAAGTCTGGAATAAAGAGTAAGAAAACCCAAAAGCCAATAATAATGTTAAGCCATCTCTTTTCTCTCATCCACAATGTGGCTCTTTAAATTTTCCATTCTGACGAAGCATGGGGAGCTCACAGTTTACCTACATCTACCTGGTATGAGCCCCATGTGGTTGAGCTTTCGTAGCCAGGTTGAGATGATGACAGAAAGAAGAAAATGGAATACCTCTCCCCAGACCTCCCCCTACACTTTATAGTACTTCACTGTTTACCACGTTGTCATTTGCTGATACAGTTGTCAGTGCTTAGCCCTCAACGAAATCATAAGCTTATTTAGGAACTGTGATTTTGCCATACATATGTCATCTCCCAAAGTACAAGGATAGCTTAAGAACCCAAATGTCCAATAAATACCTGTTTACCGTTGTATTGTCTTGACAAGGAATATAGAATGCATTCCTTGTATTCATACTTTGATCTGTAAAGGGCATGGAAGTAGTGAAAAGACACAGGGTCACTTCAGACACATTTCCTTCCCTCTCTCTTGGTCCCCGCCCATCGTCACTTCAATCACCCATTTCTCGCCTTTCCTCTAAGGATCTTGGTTCTCTGAGAAGCAGGGACTACTGAAGATCATATACTAATATTATGATCCTAAAACTCAGAACTTTGTGGCAGGGAAAAAAATGTGTGTGCTTAATTCCTTTCTCTTTGACTGTCTGACCCAATTGGATGCTCAGGAGTACTATGCTATTACTAGCTATGAGATGAAAATCTCAAGGCTGAAATAATATTATTAGCAAAGCATTTAACATTTAATTAAATGTTTTATGTATAAAGTGCTTTATGTGTAAATGTTTTATATGCAAAGTATTATGCTGAGTGTTTTATGTGGATTGTCACATTTAATTCTCATTACAACTATGTGTCAGCTATTTTGCAGGTATTATTATCATCCCCCATTATATAAATGAGGAATGAGGCTTAAAGAGATCAAATAACTTGCCCAGTGTCCCCTAGCTCTTAAATGGTGAACTCAGGATTCAGATTCATGCTTAACTTCTACCCTAAACCGCCTTTATCTTCTATAACCCTTAACCCAAGAAAAATCAGTCTTCTATGTACTAACCGCCATAGATTTGATAGTTGAGGCAAACAGATATTTTTCTAATTACACTCTTGCAGTCCCCCATTGGCATAAATTTTAGAGGTTGGAGCTTCTGTCCACCAACTGCACAGTAATCTCTTAGAATTGTCATTTTGGGTTATGACAATTATGATGCATGTCTTTTCGTAAAAGAAGTGGAATTGGGGGAGAACATTACCACCATTAGCATTTTCCGCATTGGTGATGTGAAGGACATTGTTCTAGGTGATCATTATATATGTGTGTCGTGTATATTATCAGATGTTGTCTTATCGGTAGTTCCTACTTATTTGCATAACATTCCCCACAAAGCTAACGCAGGATTGAGAGTTATATTAACTGTAATTGTAGAACAGAATCACAACAGAAGATACAAGTTATGTTGTAGGGCGTATAACTTTTACAAGTTACATGGAATCACAGAAGTACGGGCTTCATTATTACGAAAATTAATTTTTGCAAGCCAAATAGAAGATTTATGCCAGGAATTTTAGTATCTTTACATACTCTTTCTATTTATTGTTTTTGTCAACACTGATACGTATTTAAACAGTAGAATTTTTGGTCTTAACTGAATGAAGCTTTAAAAGAGTTTTTTTTTGAATCATGCTGAATATTCTCGAGAACAGACTTCATGCTTTCTTAAAATTTGCTATGAGTTGCTTTGATAACATTAACATGGGTATCAGAATAATACAAACTCAGGAAACAGACACATGACTTACCAGCTCATTTCTCAGAGCCTTGTCACATGCACCCTTCTTATTTCATGTGTATATTGTAAGTAGAAGTGCATGATCCTGTATTGTCACAGAAAAACAGTCTGAATGTTCATTGCCTAAAGGAATCCTGTGTGTGTGTGTGTAGTCTTTGATAACTACTCTGAATTTAATTTTGTTGTAACCATGCTCTTATAACCTGACATCAGTAAAACCAAGTATAAAATTACCCCCATGAGTAACCAATGTCTCACTCAGATTTTCTGTCAATTCTTATTTCTTCTAGATACTAGACTTGCTTTTCAATCTATACAGCCAGTATAGGGCAGCTTTACTTATTCATTTATTTAACAAATATTTTTTGATAGGCACAGTTCTAGGCATTGAAGATGCAACTGTGAACAAGACAGGTAAGTTGAGCTTGCATTCTAGCTGAAACAATAAACAAGTTAAAGTCCCTAAATAAGGTAGTTTAAGTGAGTGATGAATGTCGAGAGAAAAATAAATCAGAGCAATGTGGTACTGGGATGGAGTGGGCATCCTATTTTATACTGGCTATTTAGGGAGGCCTCTCTAGTTGGTGACATTGAACTTAGGCCCAGATAAGAAGATGCAGTCAGGCATGAGAATATCTATAACAAGATTGTTCAAAGCCAAGGGCACACACGTCAAGAGTACACACAGTAAGGTATGAACAAGTTTGGCACATTTGAAGAACAGATTGACCAGAGAAGTTTAGAGAGCAGATATTTGCAGATAAAGATTTGTCAGTGTTGATAGTTGTGTAAATGTGCACATAGTTTTAGGAGAGAAGTGACTTTAACTTAAGGCAAGTAAAATGTTCTGTGCCCGCAATATGTCCCTAGGGGATTCTTTTTGATTTTAGAAGTTGGATTAATGTCTAGTTTGATCCACAGACATACCAGTTAACTTTTGTCGTATGGTTTATTTGATTACATCTCTAATCTGTGTTCATATAATGTGCCTTTATAATTTACTGGTTATATAGAATGGCTGCCTGTTCATTACTTCATTCAACAACCATTTACCAAGGTCCTACTATACGGCAAATTGAGTCTTTAGTTCTGGGTATGCAAATATGAATAAGACCCTGCAGTTACAGAAATAAATACAGAAATAGGATCCTAAGTATATTTATTGGGAAATACATTTTCTCAATTTTAAAAATATGAAGAATAGTAAAAGGGACTTCAGAAGAGAGTGGAATTGATCAATAAAGGTGATAACAGCTGATGTGTAGCAGGTTAAAAAATACTTTGGCGGTCTAAAAAATCTTTTGACGTGTACTTATACAACTGGATTAAGGCTTTCTATGATCTCTGTTATGGTGGAGTCCTTTATAAATTTAAATTAATATCACTACTAATGCATCTCTCTGGATAATAGTGCACTTGTGATTTGCAAATAGGGCCCCAGGCCTCAGCTAAACTCCTGCTCAACATACAAGATGATGAAGCCCTTTACTTGGCTCTCCAGCTCTGTTAAAACCATGGGCATCCCCATGGGTCTCCAAGTCAGGCAGGATGACAACATCTTTTAGTCTGACAAGGAAATTAACAGATTTTAATTTGTTAAAATTTATATGAACTAATCCTGGTTTAAAATAGGTTATGTACTTATTTTAACCTATTCTGAGGTTCGCAGTTTAGAAGTCTACACTTAAAACGTTAACTGCCCAGCCCCCGAAGAGCTATCCAAGGTGCTGAACATGTACTGGAGAGTCAGCACCCTTAGTCTTTGTGCTTGAGCTACTCTTTCCTGCCTTTGCCTGTCCAGATTACCTGCCCTGATTACTCTTTAATTGATCTTAGCAACCATGTGACACATTATTGTCCTGACTCCTGCTTGTTTCACGTTCTAACCTACTGCATTTTTCAACTTGTGTTTAAGCAGATACCAATTAAATTTTGCACCTAGAGCCTCCCACACAAGTGTCTTGGCTCACAGTTCTCTTTGCTGAAAGAATGTGATCATTGATTTTACCTTCAATTATAAAGCGATTTAAAATTTTTATTTAAGTCCATAAAAAATAGAAGCTCTAAGAATAGCCTTGAAATAATTAATTCATCTAATAATCCATAAAATTAATTGAAAATATAAGCATGATGTATCTTTTCCTTCTTTCTTCTTCTTCCTCTTCCCCCGTCCATCCTCCTCTATTCATCTCCCTTTCTTTTTCCTCCTCCTCTTCCTCCCTGTCCTTCTCCTCTTTCTCCTTTTCCTCTTCTTGTCATTATCATCATCATTATAAATATAATAAGTAAGGATATTTTAACTGGTGACATATTTATATAAAATGTAACGTTTTGCTAAAAAGTGGTTATAAAACAATTTTATGACAATTTAGGCTTAATAGTTTAAAAATAGAATATATATAAACATAAGTAGTTTCCTGTGAATATTTTATCTTTGAACTTAGTAATTTAATTATTCTCCTTAAAGCAAATGGAGACCAGTCCTTACTAGATACCTCTAACTTCTTTTAGGAAGGATCTCTTCCTTGCTAACTGGAAAACTCAAAACACATTTAGTTAGAGAGCTGGGGTTAGTGTTGTCAGTCAATGATTAGGGCAAGGGTTTTACACTGTGTCCCACCTAAATATCATTCTATAACTTCACCCATTGTAATTTAAGAAGACTGGCATGACTAGACTGGTTAAGAATCTAAGCATTTTGATCAAACAGTCTAGATTATTATTTTAGATCTAAAATTTCTTAGCCATATGATCTTGGGTAAATATCCAACTTACGAATCTGTGTTTTTTCACCTGTAAAGTGGACATGCTAAAACATCCTCACACTGAAGATTGCTATTAGGGTTATATGAGATAACATATACTTAAAAGTTTAGTGCAGAAACTGACATCTAGTAAACATTCCATAAAAGTGGATTATCATTGTCATCACTATCATAAGTCGTTAACCTTAACCTTTTTGTGCTTTGCCTGACCTTAAACTATATGGACAATTAAAAGTACCCTATTCACTATGGGTATTTGGCATTTGCTGAGAGTAAGTTGGTAGTAGTATCATACATGGCACCCAGTTAATGTCTCAACTTGAAATACTGTGAGCTATGAGGAAGGACAGGGAAGGTAGTGGTTACCCATTCATGAACAACCATTCTTACCTCACAATCAACCAGCTGATTACAATTGATCTGTTGCCCATGCAATCATAGTGACATTTAGAATATATTACATTACCATTTCTCTTAACATGGTGGTGAAAATTCAGTAGGCAGATAATGTAATATTGACATAATGAGTAAAATAATGATTGATAGGGAAGTTGTAAAAGTAAGAAGGTTCAATGTGTTTGAAAGTCACAGAACTTTGAAAAGTGCAAGAGATAAGGAATACTGATGAATAAAATGTGACAACTTGACACTTGCTGTGAATATAGAAATGAACCAAGGAATCTATTAAACTAGTCATTCTTAAAGAGTACAGCCTATAGAAGTGTAAATATAGCTAATAAAAGTACCTTTTAAATATCTATCAAAGCTTCCAGAGGAAAAAAACTAGATTTATACTTCATGGCTTGCTCAAAAGCGTTGTCTTTCCTAGCATCATCTACAGTAAAGTAGTTCTAGTTTAAAATATATTAAAGTGGATACTTCTAAAATTAGTTTTTTTTGGAATTAAACAAAAGGGACTACGTTTTTCCAGGGACTGCTGTAGATGTCACTTTTTAACAAGACAGATAAGGCAGTCAATATATAGAGGTTTTATTTTATGGCCAAAGCTAACATTTATTCAGTCAGTGAGAGATGTCAATTAGAACAGCACAACTTAGGCCATGGGGAAATTGCGGAGCCCCTAACCAGAACATGAGCATTACATTATCAGATAGGTTACAGTTGTTGCTTCCATAATGACCCTTGCTCTTTAATGCAGTGTCAGAATCCAGGGAAAGAAAAAGCCAAATGGCAACTAATTTATCACCAGACTTTTAGCCAAATTACCAAAACTTGGAACTAATCAGGTCTGTTTTACAAATGAATAATGACATTCAGGGCCTCTTTGGTTATACAGATGTTTAGATTGCTGATGTCCTAAGAATTCCATAGTCTGTGCTGGCTTCAAAGTTGAGATCAAATTGTTCTTATGTGCCCAGGGTAGCATAACTCTAAGATGAAGGTGTTCTGGGGAAAGAAAAGGAAAAAAGAGCATTTTTTATCTTCACACTGAAAAAGTCATTGCACTGAAAAAGTGCCAACAAACCCTAAATAATTTTGTGTTGATTATACTAAATTAGAATAGTGATAGCTGTAATCATTTGATCCCCGAGGCATTAATGAAAGTACAGCATTATTTTGTGTGGAATAGGTATCATTACCCTTGAGCTTAGGAATGAGTGATTATTAGTAAGTCTGATTAAATCTGGAAGCAGTGACACAAGCTATCTTTAACCCACTAATGACAGGGGCCATATTGTAATTTTATGATGAATGAATACAGTTTAGCATTTTTAGCACTTGGCGGGGAAAATAAGAAGTCTGCATTCATTTTCTTGATTAGACTGCAAAGTAGTACAGAGAAGCTCATAAGGAATGCTGCTTAATGAAACAGTGTTCCTGCTGGTTGATTAGCTATCATAGCTCCCAAAACCCACAGGATTGGTTATCTTTATATGATCAATGATATTATTAAACAACATTCTAGAGATCATGAATTCCTAGATGCAGGAGTACAAAAAAATAAAAATACTATCAGTTTGCATGTATATATTCCCCTTATCTTTCCAAATGTTTTCATGTGTATTTTATGGTTTAATATCATAGTAACTGTTAGAGTGAGTTAGACTTCTTATTACTTGTTTTATGAGTAAGAAGAGCACAATACAGTTTAGGTACTTCCTAAAGTCCCATAGACTGTCAGAAAAAAACAGCATGGGAACCCCAGTGTTTTGGATCCAAGTGTAATATATTTTTTTGGCCTCTGTGGAAAATTAATTTTATTTTATAATTACAGACAAATTTTTTTTTTGATTCTCTCTTTTAAAAAGGATATCTATTCTGTATGCATAGATACTATTAGAGATTCTTACTGATCGAATGGGTAACAGCCCTGGCTTAATTTTTAGTGCTAGACAAAACTGTTTCTACAATCCCCAGGCAGTTTAGGACAAGTTCTGATCCCAGCATAGCATCTGACACTCAGTGGTAGCTTGGTAAATATTAGTTCTGTCAACTGAAAAAAAAAAAAATTCACAATGTGAGAGTTGTGTTTGGGTAACAGCCCTGGCTTAATTTTTAGTGCTAGACAAAACTGTTTCTACAATCCCCAGGCAGTTTAGGACAAGTTCTGATCCCAGCATAGCATCTGACACTCAGTGGTAGCTTGGTACATATTAGTTCTGTCAACTGAAAAAAAAAATTCACAATGTGAGAGTTGTGAGTTAAGTTTTATTTGGGGCAAAAGGAGAACTATAGCCCTGGAGACGGCATCACAGATAGCTCTGAGGAACTGCTCCAAAGAGGCAGGGGGGAAGGTCAGTATTATCTATGATTTTAGTGACGGGGGTACCTGCAGTGAAGCACACATATTGGCAGAGGCTTATTGCTAGTCACGAGGAACAGATGTCACTGATGATTTTAGTGCTGTTCTATAGATACGAGGAGATGCAAGAATTTGGGCTCACAAAATCTTCTCCTGAAAATATCTAACTCTCTAAAGGCCAGTTCTGCCAGTTTTTCCCAGAGCACAGAGTGCCTCATTCCTGATCTCCACCCTGAACTCTTTTCAGGGTGTGTTAAAGGTCAGCGGCTGTGGTGGCTAGTGACTTAATCCTTGCAGAGGCAGATGGCCAATGCCAAGTTTTAGTTGGTAGTTCCTTTTCTTCTAATGCTTTGTGTGACCTTCTGTGGTCTAATGAAGGAACTTTTCAGTCTTCGTTGACCTAAAAACAGTGTTGATGACCTACTTGATCTTATCTCTAAAACTGTTCACAGGTGATTACTCAGTAAAAATATAAAAATTAGTGACAGTAAAGCCAAACTCTGCAGGGCTAGAGGGAATTAGTATTTAGTTTCCCTCAAAGCCAAAACATTTCTACTTGAAACAGAGCTTTGCAGATGAATGGCATTCCCTTTCTCTAAATATTAGCATCATAATGGCATTCTGTTGAATAGCTTGAATTTAGGACAATCAGAGCCAAAAATTTAAGAAGTCCTGCAGGTCTTGCTTGGCATGTAACAGATCAGGTTCTTTGGGGAAGATAAATGGAGAAATGAATCATTGTAATACAGTGAAATACATGGTACAAAGGGTATGGATAAGGGGCAATGGAAGTGCCTAGGATAGAGAAAAAAGAAATGTCTTGGGAGTGGGTGGGAGGGAGGGAAAACTAAGAAAGGGACATTTGAACATCAAACGAAACAAAGCCAGAAGCCTTGGAATTATCCCTGGCACTTTCTTTTCCTTACCCTGCAAATATTCTGTCAATGATTTCTGATTTTACCGCTCATCATTTCCCTGCTCTATGTCCTTCTCTTCACCCATCACTGACCTACATGGAGTTCTCGTCATCTTGAATTAAAATGGGCTGGCTTATTTGGTATTCCCATTTCCAGGCATATCACCCTCAAAACCGTCATCCAGACTATTTAAAACCTTAAAGCTTAGCACCATCTCCCCCTTGCTTGAAACCCTGCAAGGGTTTCCTGCTGCCTATAGGATAATATCTATCCTGATGATTCTCTGTGCTCTGGCCTCTCCCTACCTCTCACGATATGTTTATGCTGCGGAATTGTCTGTCCTTTCAAGAACATTACACTCCACATCATGCCTCCATGCATTTTCCTCTTTTTGTAATACCTTTTCATATCCTTTCCCTACAGGGTAAGTTCTATATGTCTGTAGTCCAGTGTCCCTAATCCGGTAAGATGTTGCAGTTCTCCCATCTCAAATCTCCACTGAATCAAGTGCAGTTCTCTGGTTTTTAGGGCACCTGTGCACACTGTATCTCATTCATGTTTGCATTTCCCATTAAGTGCAATACTTGGCACATAATAGTTGCTCAACAAATGTTGGTTGATCTGATCATAACAGTAACGTGGATGGATAAGTAGGTAGTTGCTGGGACAACAGGTGTAGAAATGACAAGGAGGTGTAAAATCAAATGGCATAGTGTGATAATTTTCTGTTGATGAGCAGCATATTACCACAAATTTAGTGGCTTCAAACAGCATGCATTTATTATCTCACAGTTTCTATAGATCACAGGTCAGGGTGGGCTTGGCTGGATTTTCTGCTCATGGTGTCAGCTTGATCTTAGGGCTGAAATCAAGGTGTTTGTTGGATTGAATTCTCATCTGGAGATTGGTGAGGTAACAGCTGCTTCAAAGCTTCCTTGGAGTTTTGGCAGAATCTATTCCTTGTGGCTGCAGAAGTCATGGTGACTTCCTTCCTCAAGACCAACGGTGGAGAGTGTCTCTATTGCTTCAAGTCTCTGCCTCCAGGGAAGGCTTAGGCTGTCTTTAAAGGGTTAGCCTGGTTAGGTTGGGCTCATCCAGGCTAGTCTTTCTTGATTAACTCAGAGTCTTTAATGAGGGATCTTACTTACATCTGCAAAATCCTTTTTTTTTTTTGTGGTACGCGACCTTCTCACTGTTGTGGCCTCTCCCGCTGTGGAGCACAGGCTCTGGACGCGCAGGCTCAGCGGCCATGGCTCACGGGCCCAGCCGCTCTGCAGCATGTGGGATCTTCCTGGACCGCGGCACGAACCCGTGTCCCCTGCATCGGCAGGCGGACTCTCAACCGCTGTGCCACCAGGGAAGCCCTGCAAAATCCTTTTGCCTTTACCATATACCATCACATAATCATAGGAATTATATCCTATCACCTTTGCCATATTCTGTTGTCTGGAAGCAAGTCCAGGTTCTGCCTGCACTCGTGGGGAGGGGATTATCTTAGGGCCCATCTCAAGATCCTGCCCATCACATGTGTAGTTTAGAATGACTTGAAAAATAGATTTATGTGGGTAAGTAGAGGAACATGAGACCAGAAAGAAAGGTAAAGACTATGTCAGGAAGTGCCTTATGTGGCCTTCTAAGAAATGTATACGTTATCGTGTGGGGAGTCATTATGGGGTTAAGAAAGAGGATCCTTTAGAGCATAACTTCGGAATAAGAAAGACTTGGAAGACTGGAGGAGGAAGATGGTGTAAACATGGAAAATAGGCGGTATTGAGAGGGCAGATGGCAAGTGGGGAAGGATTGAGAACTGACAGGATTTGACAGCCGATGATTCAGCAGAGGGTAAGGAAATATTCCAAGTCAGTGTTTCAAACTAGAACCCCTGGGTGACCAAAATGGAATTGGTCTTGAGTGTTCCTGAATGACACTGAGGTGGTAACTATTTTTGGTGTAGACAGTGGATCTCAGTCTCTTGTTTC
This sequence comes from Neophocaena asiaeorientalis asiaeorientalis, assembly GCF_003031525.2. NCBI lineage: Eukaryota > Metazoa > Chordata > Mammalia > Artiodactyla > Phocoenidae > Neophocaena > Neophocaena asiaeorientalis. The sequence goes on along the minus strand of NW_020172456.1, from coordinate 1,359,826 downwards.
TGTTCTCATACCCTCTCTCACTTGCCTTGTCTTGTTCCAGAAAGGATCTAGAATGGCTCACCAGTTGAACTCTGCTGTTAAATACCAGTTCGCAATGACTTGGCATAACGCCTTTAGGGAAGAATGGTTTATTTCTAAATAGCTGGTGCCCTAGGCAGAATTATGTTTTCTAAAGTTATCTGAATCTAGGAGGTTGGCAGCAGTTTTAAAGGACAGTGACCTAGCTTTCAGTTCTGAATTCTAATTTGGATCCATTATCTGACAACTCAGGCTGTTTTAAATCTAGCCTGTCTGTGTGTATAATGCAATTAAATAAGGAAGCGAATGCAGTGTTGGAATACAGGCAGGCAAAAGTATCTTTTGCTTTTCTCTCTACATCCTGTAAATAAACTCTGGACATCCTTTGTGATTTATAAGTTAGTATTTCTGAAAATATCTCATTTATCTTATGTCAGCCTTTAGATGGGAAAAATTAATATAGCAGACCATATGTTATCTTTTCTTAAATAATCACATGATGTGAAATTCATAGCTTTCCTATTCATGTTTTGTCTTCAAAATATTTGTCTTTTTTATGCCCAGTGAAAATCTCCTTTTTGGTTAATGTAAGCCTTTACTTTAGAGATTTGTATTTTTGCCTGAGGTGCTACTTTGTTGGTTTTAAAATTTGTGATACAATTGAATTCAGTACAACAGTAAAATTTGTGTGGATTGATTTATGCCCTTTGAATATTATAGAAGATTTACACAAATAGAATTGAGGAATTTCAGTAATTGGAAGTACAGTCTTCCTCTTTGTTAGAAATCTTGGCTTGGATTTATGGACATCCAGTTTCTACCTAATCCGATGATATGCTTCTCCACTGATCTTGTCAGACTTTTACATTGTTAGTTAGGTCTGAAAACAAAACAAAACAAACAAAAAAAACTGGTTCTTCTACTCTACAGTACTTCGGTCGCCAGATGTGTCCGTTTTTTTCCCCACACTAAGCAATTCTTCAAATCTTGGTGGACCTCAACTGGGTGTCCTACAGTTTAACTCAATTCTGACACTAACTGCCTGGACTTAATGCAGACCCCACAGGTTAAGGCTCAACCCCACAAGACTGTCCCCTACTTCAGATGCTAGTTACAAGCCCCAAGTTGTCATCTGCACTTCTGACCAACTGGTTATACATAAATCAGGAGTTCCACAGCCCTCTTCTCAGGTTTAATAATGTGCTCTAGGCTCCCAGAACTAGTTTATCATATTTGCACTTACTGGTTTATTATAAAGGATGTAATAAATGATACAGCTGAAGAGGCACACAGGGCAAGATATAGGAGAGGGGGATAGAAATTCCATACCCTCTCCAAGTGTACCACACTCTTAACACCTTGCTGTGTTCACCACCTGGAAGCTCTCTAAACCTCATTGTTTAAGGTTTTTATGGAGGTTCTGTTACTTAGGCATGATTGCTTAATTCATTGGCTGACAGGCATTAATTCAGTCCCCAGAGGTCTCGGAGTGGGGCTGAAAGTTCCAACCCTCTAATCACATGGGGTTGGCTCCTCTGGCAACCAGTCCCCATCCTCCAAGAGTCACTTCATTAGCATAAACTCAGGTATGGTTGAAAGAGGTTTGTTATGAATAATTAAAGCTGCTTCTCTTACCCTATCACTCAGGAAATTATAAGAGTTTTAGAAGCCCTGTAGCAGCACCTTGGCACGAAGATCAAATATAGACTTCTTATTATATCACAGTGTCACAGATCTGTTCTCTATGTTAAGTTGAAATCAGCCTCTACAAAAACTACTTCCATTTGCTTACAATCTGTTGACTGTCTCAACCAAGTTACATATTGCTGGGTCCCACTGAATTCCTGTCTTTTTTTAAGTTAAATTTTCATGTTTGTTTTCACAGACTGTCGCATATAAATATATAAAAAGTGTTCCTGTAAAGCTTATAATGAAAATAATAAGACAGAAAAATATTGGCCTAATTCCTCCCCACCTCAATCAAGAGGTATCACTTTTGAGTCTTAGTTTTTTCTTCTGGTTTTACATCCGTATTTCTAAATTCCGTGCATTATTTTTTGTTTTGGTTTATTTACATTTTATACGTGAATGCTCATTTTAGCCATCTAAAAATTTTTTCTAAATATCCTCAATTTTATCTTCCAATCCTTCTGTTAAATAAATCTCTGCTAACAAATATACATAAATATAATTTTTTTTTATTTTCTAAGAGCTTTGTGCTCCATTATTTTTCCATTTTAATAGCATTCAGTTTGTGGTTTTTAATAGATGCAAGTTATCTCTGTTAACATTATTAAGAATGAGGCTTTTAAAATAATTATTTTTCTGTTCGTTGCACTGTGTCTTTTTTAATTCTTTTTTTCTTTTTTTTCCCCTCTTAATCTCTGGCTTTCACGTTTGTGTTACAGGCTATCTTACAATGTCTGGTGAATTGTGGCTATTTATTCTCAGCTAGTGGTAAAACTCTTAACAAGCCAATTAGAAGCTATAATTATGGGCAATGTTTTTTTTTTTTAATCAGTTGTAAAGTTAGAACATAAATAGGTGGGGACCTAGCCACTTTGTCAAAGGGCTGCCCCTTAAAAATACCTATTATCTCTAGATCTTTCCTCTCAAGTCATTTAGTTTCTCCAATAATTCAGTTTCTTGAGTCCAAGTCAGTTTCTCTGTGTGTGAGTGTTTTGTGTATGTAGGTGGGTGGGCAGTGTCTAGAGAACTGAGGAGAGAGGGCTTAGGGTAGGTGGATTGGTCTCAGGGGTCAATGTGTAAATTTACATGTAACCCTCCTATTTTCATTATGACTTTACATACCTGGCACGGCCTGAGCCTGGGTCCCAAATCCAAAGCGCTCCTGAGTGTATGTATTTCCTTGCCACAGTGGAGAGGGTATCTATGGGTCCATTTGATCCTTGTATAACTTCCAATCAGTTCTCCTGTTTTCAGCCCTGCCCCTCACCCCTGCTTTCAGAAATATGCAGTGCCTCCAATTCCTAAATCTTTCCGGGGTTCTATAGCAAATATACCTTTGTTTACTACTGGCTTCTTCCTCTGAGCCACTTGACTTTCACCTTTTTACATTATCCTCTTCATCATCATGTCCCTCAGGGACCAAGTGTCTTCCGTTTGCCAATACTTCTCTTCGTCCCTCCTTCCCCTCCCCACCACCAAGTTACCTCCCACCAACCCTTACTGCAGATCTACCATACCTGCTTCCATTTTCCCCACCTTTACCTTCTCCCCAGATCACATCTACTTTTGAGCCTAACCTGTTCATTTGGCAGACTACCTACCTTAACCCTGGACAACACCCTCATTTTAATTTTTCCCATTTGCTCTGTGCCACTGCGTACGTCCACACCTAAATCTCCAGTTATCCATTTGCTGTCAGGGAGCATGTTCTGACACTGATTTGGCCTGGGTCAAGTCTGGGATTCTGAATCAAGAGCCTGGGCTTGATGGAGGAGAAATGCCAGAAGGCTTGGATGAGTGGCACAATGCAAGGGAATAATGCAAGAAGAGTCACCTTATGGAGGAACTACACGCTTGATAGTCTGTCCCACCTGACTGCTGAGGCTAAGAGTGAGAATCCACAAGAGACACTGTGGGATAGACTTCAAAGAACAGAGATTTGAGCATTGGGTTAGGGAGACTTGGTCATGGAGGAAATTCCCGAGCTGGACGAACATAGTTGGAGGAGCTTTGAAGAGAGTAGGGAGTTCCCTGGGCTTCTATTGAGAACAGGAGATAGGAGTTGAGAATCCTGACCCAGCTTGGAAAACATTGTTTTGCTGAAGAGTTTAAACCAGTTGAGGTATCTGTTATTGCTGACAAACTTTAAAAGGTTCTAGAACTGGCAAACCAACTAGGCCTGAGCTAAGTTAAAAGACTAGCATAACCAGCTGGGACAGCAACACAGCAAACTTGCTAATTAGTCTAGAGGAAGCCAATTGCCCACATTTTTATGGACTGCTAATTACTAAAGTAGCAGCTTGCTCTGAAGACAAAAATAACAGCATGGTAGTTTCTTGAATATAGTATAAAGTGGTGTTCGGGATATCGTCTACATCAACTTTAAAAATATTCTATAGTTCTTAAACTTTAAGCATGCACTGTTATTAATAAAGATATACTTTGGAAGTCAGTTATTTTTTTTTCTTAGACTGTAAGATGAGAAATTATAGAATATGTGAGACTCTAGTTTGAGCATCTGTACTAAGGATTTTATTTTAAAGTCACTGATTTTCCATTTGAATATCATTTCTCAACCCATTTTAAAACATTTCCCAATAAGAGAGCTAAATAAATAATTTTGACACGTTCTTTATTCTAAATAGTGTGAGATTCTTCCTAAAAATGCTCTCTTTCAACCCAGTTATATTTGGGAAAAGATAATGTATTTAAAGAATTTACCTCTATTTTTTGCAACATTGCAGGCATTCAGTAAGTATCGGTAGAAAGAAAGAATGAATAACTGAACAGAGGCAGAAAGATTCGTGTGCATTAGATAGAGTTTCGCATTTTAAGGAACAATAGGGTACAGTTAGTGCCCTTCCATTATTTTACAGATGAAGAAGCTGAGGTAGAGAGGTAAAGTGGGGGGACTGCTGTGGGGTCTCATTACTGTTCAGTGGCAGTCCAGCACTCTTTTTCATTCTAAGCTAATTTTCATTCGACTTAAGAGAAGAATGAATTACTTCTGCAGGGCTATTCTGACCCAAATCAGATTAACTCAGTAAAGCCTGGCTTTGTTAAAGACTCAAATGCCAAATGCCAAAAGTAAAGCATCTTTTAAAACAAAAACAAAACCAAAGTAATTGGTTTTATTAAGGAGTGAAGTTTTCAAAGGCAAAGAGGGGAAAAAAATTGGAAACTCTGTGCCACGGACAGAGTGAAATTGAAAGTGTGAATGTCAGACTCGCTATAAAGGAGAGGTAAGCTAGCCCTGAGGAGGTATAACTGCATAAAAGGTAAAAGCAGATTTCCTTCTCCAGTGAATCAGTAGAAGTTCACGTATCTGAAGATTTATTTGTCTGTTGCATTGGTAACTAAAATCCTCTGATAAGATTGACAGCTGACTTAGATATTGCATAATAATTATATATGGCAGAACAAATTTAATGAAGATGCAACTAATTAGTAGATGAATATTTACACCCAGCAAATACCACTGATGGCTCAGATACCAGGTAACATTTCTTCACAAGTAGAATTTATCAAGAAGTAGATGTGAATTGTTTGTCTTCTTAATTAAAGGTTTGGTTGCATTTCCAAAGGGCTGTTAATAAACAATGTACAGTCACTTATCAAATGTGAGACTCTGCCTAAGTTATTAATTATTCTGAGCCTAGTGTTTCTTATTTGTACCAGTAGGTTTATAATGGCACCTACCGCTTGGAGCTGTTGTGAGGATTAAATGAGAGCATGCATGTAAGGTTTTGCATAGTGCATTCCACATAAAAAGCACTCTATAAATGTTAGCTATTATTATTGTTGTCAGGTACTCCAGGGAAGCTATATTGTAAAAAAACATACTTCTGTTGCTGCTGCACTGAAACCTCAATAAATCATTATTTTCTCACTGGCCTACTATATAATTTTGTGGATATTTCTACCTCAAGATCCTCCCCAAGGGGGCAATGCAGTGTAGTTGAAAGATCACTTGGAATTCAGAACATTTGGTTAGAATCCAAAGTTCACAAGTACAATTTGTGCTATCTATTCTAGAACTCCCAGGAAGGTGAGATTCATTCATTTGATCACTTTCGGGCTGAACAAACGTATATCTCTTAAATTTTCTTAAGTCATTGAACGGTTTCTAAAATTGAGATGATCATACCCATCTCACTGGGATGGTGTGAGGATCAGATGAAGGTATCTAGTGAAAGTTCTCATTTGCAGAATCCGTGCTGTTGAATGAGTATCGGTTATCGATATTCTCTGAAGGTCCACATTCAGTTACTCCTTCAGGACCCAGGATAAAAGCTACCTCTTCTCTGAAGCTTTTCCTGAGCTCCCCAACCTCCAGATGTCATGTCAGCGCTCCTTCCTCTGCACTCCCATTCCATGTCAGCTGATCTTCCTTGGTATTCAAAGAAAGACTGCCTTGTAGAGCAGTAATTTGTATTCTTTTATTTCTGCTACAACACCTTCAGAAGAAAGCACCCGTATCTAATTGTCCACATGGTCCCCCACAGTGACAGTATCTTGCTTATAGTAATTGCTCAACAAATATTTGATTAGTGAGTAAACAAGCTTTTATGGACCCATATGCAACAACACTAAGTTCTGTAAGTTACGTAGAAATAGTAAAAACAAATGACTTAATTACAATTTTATCCTTTCAACAAGGTGACCAAATCCTGTAAGATTTGAAATTAATTAGAAATTAACTCATCTTTTATTCATTCATCCTGTCAATCAATAAATAAACATATGTTGAGCATGTTCTAGGTGCCAGGTACTATGGTGGTGGGCAATAGGAATTCAATTTAACAAAAAAATTCAATTCAGCTTCTACCCCACAGAGCTTGCAGCTTATACATAATAAGAAATAAGAAGGAAATAATATCGAAACTTGCTTTGGCAGACTAAACATTTAGACCTTTCTTTGTTGAAAGAGGTCAATAAAGAATTCCAAACTACGTTTTCTATCCATTATTAATTCTAACAATTTGGTCACTGTTCATTAGTAAGATTAAATTTGGCTACTGAGAATAGGTCAGGCAAATCATTTTTCTGGTTAAAAAAAAATTATAGCTGCTGGGTGAAATTTGCTTTGAATTGTTTTTCATAATCACAAGTCATTGGGCATATCCTATTCAGTTAAAAATAAATATACAAAGGTACATTGATCTACTTTGCTTGATAATGAGTTTTGAAAACCATAGCTATATTACTTAAACTTACTTTTCTTCACTTACTAAAAAGTCCAGGGGGCACAAGTAACCTTTACAGAATATTTCCACATAACAAGACAAAATTATTTAAGGAGACTCCTGGACATATATTTTAACTGAAGAATTATAAGCAATCCTCCACGGACATGGAGCCACCCAATATGATGCAAAATGAATTTCTCAGTTATTGTATTGTCTGGTAGGTAATTTGAGTGAAAGGAAAACTTGCGTTCCAGCAGAAGCCAGTGGAATGTTACATTTTAAAGATGAGGAGTGGGTCTTCTCAAGGTTGGTTAACTCCCCACGCTGCTTCCTCGCCCCTCTGCGTGTATCCCTGCCCACACACACTCACCTACACCAACTCTAGCCTCGGCTTCCCTAGAGCTGTGACGGCTTTTGAGCAAAGCAAATGAAGCGTAGAGTGTCTATGTGCCTCTTTTCCCACATCAGATCAAGGAGTTTATGGATGAAAAATACTCAAACTGATTTGCCTTTTATATCAGTCAGGGTCCTGGTGGGAAAACTGGTGACACACAAACGAGTAGTATGATGACCCTTGACCTATTTACAATGACGTTGGCAGGACAAGTCTGTGGTCAGAGATGCCCGTGGGGTGTGAAAAAGCACCCTTATAGCTGTTACTGCGGATAGGCCTAGCAGGGAAAAGGAAGGAATAGTTCCTGGAGCCACGAGAGAGAGCTGTGGCTACAACTAGCGGAGGGTCTGCACACTTCAGCAGAGAAATGCAAGTGCCTCCAGCCTCTGAGGCCTGGCTGGGAGGGAACCAGGGGTATTGATACCACAGTCCCACTTTCCCCACTCCCCAGCTTCCTGCCAGTGCCTCCCACTTGATGCAACCCAGAAAGATGAGCTTCCCAGAGAGCGGGGGCAGGTGGAGAATGAATCCAAAGGGCCAAACAAAATACCAAGCACACTCTATGTAGTAAGTAACATATATGTATTATACCTGTGGTGCAGATGGTCACGAGAAAGCTCTCACTGCTATCAAGAAAGTTTATAGACATTATTCAGTTAATATTCATAAAACCCTTTTGAGAGGAGCATTATTATTCCCATGTGATATAACAGAGATTAATGTAAATGTGTTCACAGACACCTTCCTTATTCCAGCTCACCAGCTCAGTTCCCTCTTTCATCTTTTCTAAAGAGGAGAGATTCTTTCTTGCTGGAAGAGACTAAGTTAATCTAAATAATGAGTGAATGAGAGTGTGAGGGAGTTTCTCAGCAATTTTAAGAGCTAAGGCACCACAGCAGTTTAAGACTGTGAGGGAAGTAAAGAAAGGGTAGGAAAACAGGTTACCTGTATTGGCTTACCTTTAATACCCTTCAAGAAACTTGAGTGAAGAATGTAATTACTTTTAACATTTCTATTTGTTATTGGACTGCAGTTTTGAACGAGGTGTAGTTTAGAGACTGAACCACATGGTGTTTGCACTTACTAGGGTTACACTCACTTCACATTTATTTAAACTGAGAATTAAAGTGGTGAAGAGTCTTGCCTAAGATCACACCCTCAGAAAGTGCAGAGTTGTCACTCCAGTCCAGGTTTGTTGATTCCAGATCCATCAGTCTCAATTCAGCTTTGGCTGAATTTACCTTTGCTGAGTTTGTTGAGTGATAAAGCTTTCTGGAGGAAGGATTTCTTTTAATACCTGGTTAGTATATAGTACACCCCTTATTAGTTGGAGAGATTGGCCCTTTATACTCCTTGTGTAAAGAGGCTTGTTTAGTAATGGTCAAGTGTCGTTGAGTCATTCAGATGAATAGTTCCATGATTAAATTTTACTTGCCTCATTTATTTTTATAATGTCAATATACCCTTTATTTTTTTAACATCTTTATTGGAGTATAATTGCTGTACAATGGTGTGTTAGTTTCTGCTTTAGAAACAAAGTGAATCAGCTATACATATATCCCCGTATCTCCTCCCTCTTGCGTCTCCCTCGCACCCTCCCTATCCCACCCCTCTAGGTGGTCACAGAGCACTGAGCTGATCTCGCTGTGCTATGCAGCTGCTTCCCACTAGCTATCTGTTTTACATTTGGTAGTGTATATAAGCAATATACCCTTAAAATAGGAACTGGACTTATTGTTTCTTCAGTCCATTTAGTCATGACATTGTTATTTCAAGAATGCTGTTCTGATGATTTCTAATTGCTCTTAAAGCCCTGTTTGAATCCTACTACAGACCATTGTGTTACATGTCACCTGTGACCCACCTCTATTTGTTTTCATTCACTGCCTGTCATAATCAGAAAGCATTTTTTAATCATTTTTGTATATTTAAAAAAAGAAATCAAATTGAGTTTTGTTTCTGGGATATGAAAGATTAAAAAAAAAACATCCATGTAGGTAGGTAGGAACTTCTGACAGCAGAATATCTGGTAGATATATGACCTGTCAACGGTTTGCAAAATTCTGCCCCCATCAGCTCCTTAGTAACTCTTCCAACTCCCTGCCTGAGATCAAAATCACAGAAATTTCCACTGCTGCTCACCTTTGTGATTCTGTTGGGGTTGCTCTATATTAGATTTCTTGTTAAGACAATCTACTTATCCAACTTGCATTTGTGGTACTGTATTTTCCTATTCTAGATTCAGGAATGTTTTAAAGAAATTGATTACATAGTGATAACAATGACTGTAACCATACCCAGCAACATTCTGATTAAGAACAAGTCTATGTATTTTCTTTAATCAAAGACACATTAAGACACCTTATTGCAGTTAGTGGAGTGGTTAAGGGAACAGGCTTTAAAACCAAATAGCCTGTATCTGAATTCTAGCTCAACCACTAACTAGCTATATGATCTTGAACAAGTCACTGAAACGCTCTGGGCCTCAGTTTTCTCATCTGTATGAAAGAGACAATGTTAGTACTTATTTCTTAGAGTTGTAGTGAGGATTTGTAAATTAATAAATAGTATTTAGGAGAGTATCTGACACAGAGCAAACATTCAGCAATGCTGGCTGCTATTATTATTTACCCCTGACCTAACATGATGGTGTAAGTTTTCAGTGAAAATTTATCTTCAGTTAAAATTTCAGTAAAATTTACTGGGCACTGTGAAACTTCAGTGTCAGGTAGCCCTAGTTCAAATTTCAGTTCTTCCACTTACTAAGTAGGTGAACTTGGTCAGGTTATTTGACATTTAGTAATACCAATTTTCATGTTTATAAAATAGGATGGTAATGTGTCTATTTTAGAGAGTTGACATGTGGCATAATATGAAGTTTGGCATATGTAAATTAGATAAATATAAAATACATATGTGAAAAGTATATACCCAGGTTTTGACTCATAGAAAGCGTTCATTAAATGATGCTATTATTATTTTTTTAATATCTTCATTGGAGTATAATGGCTTTACAGTTTTGTGTTAGTTTCTGCTGTATAACAAAGTGAATCAGTTATATGTATACATATATCCCCATATCCCCGCCCTCTTGCGTCTCCCTCCCACCCTCCCTATCCCATCCCTCTAGGTGGTCACAAAGTACCGAGCTGATCTACCTGTGCTATGCAGCTTCCCACTAGCTATCTGTTTTACATTTGGTAGTGTATATATGTCAGTGCCACTCTCACTTCATCCCAGCTTACCATTTCCCCTCGCCATGTCCTCAAGTCCATTCCCAATGTCTATGTCTTTATTCCTGTCCTACCCCTAGGTTCATCAGAACCATTTTATTTTCTAATTCCATATATATGTGTTAGCATATGGTATTTGTTTTTCTCTTTCTGACTTACTTCACTCTATATGACAGACTCTACATCCATCCACCTCACTACAAATAACTCAATTTCGTTTCTTTTTATGGCTGAGTAATATTCCATTGTATATATGTGCCACACCTTCTTTATCCATTCATCTGTCTGTGGACACTTAGGTTGCTTCCATGTCCTGGCTATTGTAAATAGAGCTGCAATGAACATTGTGGTACATGGCTCTTTTTGAATTATGGTTCTCTCAGGGTATATGCCCAGTAGTGGGATTGCTGAGTCATATGGTAGTTCTATTTTTAGTTTTTTGAGGAACCTCCATACTGTTCTCCATAGTGGCTGTATCAGTTTACATTCCCACCAACAGTGCAAGAGGGTTCCCTTTTCTCCACATTCTCTCCAGCATTTAGTATTTGTAGATTTTTTGATGATGGCCATTCTGACTGTGTGTACCTCAGTGTAGTTTCGATTTGCATTTCTCTAATGATTAGTGATGTTGAGCATCCTTTCATGTGTTTGTTGGCGATCTGTGTATCTTCTTTGGAAAAATGTCTATTTAGGTCTTCTAAATCCATTTTTGGATTGGATTGCTTGCTTTTTTGATATTGAGCTGCAAGAGCTGCTTGTAAATTTTGGAGATTAATCCTTTGTCAGTTGCTTCATTTGCAAATATTTTCTCCCATTCTGAGGGTTGTCTTCTCATCTTGTTTATGCTTTCCTTTGCTGTGCAAAAGCTTTTAAGTTTCATTAGGTCCCATTTGTTTATTTATTTATTTATTTTTGCGGTACGCGGGCCTTTCACTGTTGTGGCCTCTCCTGTTGCGGAGCACAGGCTCCGGACACACAGGCTCAGCAGCCATGGCTCACGGGCCCAGCCGCTCTGCAGCATGTGGGATCTTCCCTGACTGGGGCATGAACCTGTGTCCCCTGCATCGGCAGGCGGACTCTCAACCACTGCGCCACCAGGGAAGCCCTGTTTATTTTTGTTTTTATTTCCATTTCTCTAGGAGGTGGGTCAAAAAGGATCTTGCTATGATTTATGTCATAGAGTGTTCTTCCTATGTTTTCCTCTAAGAGTTTTATAGTGTCCAGTCTTACATTTAGGTCTTGAATCCATTTTGAGTTTATTTTTCTGTATGGTGTTAGGGAGTGTTCTAATTTCATTCTTTTACATGTAGCTATCCAGTTTTCCCAGCACCACTTATTGAAGAAGCTGTCTTTTCTCCATTTTATACTGTTGTCTCCTTTGTCAAAGATAAGATGACCACATGTGCGTGGTTTTATCTCTGGGCTTTCTACCCTGTTCCATTGATCTATATTCCTGTGTTTGTGCCGGCACCATACTGTCTTGATTACTGTAGCTTTGTAGTGTAGTCTGAAGTCAGGGAGCCTGATTTCTTGACCTCCATTTTTCTTTCTCAAGATTGCTTTGGCTATTCAGGTTCTTCTGTGCTTCCATACAAATTGTAAAATGTTTTTTTCTAGTTCTGTGGAAAATGCTATTGGTAGCTTTATAGTGATTGCATTGAATCTGTAGATTGTTTTGGGTAGTATAGTCATTTTCACAATGTTGATTCTTCCAATCCAAGAACATGGTATACCTCTCCATGTGTTGGTAATCATCTTTAATTTCTTTCATCAGTGTCTAACATTTTTCTGCATACAGGTCTTTCGTCTCCTTAGGAAGGTTTATTCCTAGGTATTTTATTCTTTTTGTTGCAAAGGTAAATGAGGTTGTTTCCTTAATTTCTTTTTCAGATTTTTCATTGTTAGTGTATAGGAATGCAAGAGATTTCTGTGCATTAATTTTGTATCCTACTACTTTACCAAATTCATTGATTAGCTTAGTGGTAGCATCTTTAGGATTCTCTATGTGAAATATCATGTCATCTGCAAACAGTGATAGTTTTACTTCTTCTATGATTTGGATTCCTTTTATTTCTTTTTCTTCTCTGATTGCTGGGCTAAAACTTCCAAAACTATGTTGAATAATAGTGGTGAGAGTGGGCAACCTTGTCTTTTTTCTGATCGTAGTGGAAATTGTTTCAATTTTTCACCATTGTGTATGATGTAGGCTGTGGGTTTGTCATATATGGCCTTTATTATGTTGAGGTAAGTTCCCTCTATTAAGTAATATATTTTTGACTGCATTACGTCTTCTTTGCTGCACACGGGCTTTCTCTAGTTGCAGAGAGTGAGAGCTACTCTTCATTGCGGTGCCCGAGCTTCTCATTGTGGTGGCTTCTCTTGTTGTGGAGCATTGACTCTAGGTGCATGGGCTTCAGTAGTTGTGGCTCGTGGGCTGTAGAGCACAGGTTCAATAGTTGTGGCACGTGGGCCTAGTTGCTCCATGGCATGTGGGATCTTCCAAGACCAGGGCTGGAACCCATGTCCCCTGCATTGGCAGGTGGTTTCTTAACCACTGTACCACTGGGGAAGTCCACTCTGCTATAATTTGGAAGAATTTGAGAAAGATAGGTGTTAGCTCTTCTCTAAATGTTTGACAGAAATCACCTGTGAAGCCATCTGATCCTGGGCTTTTGTTTGTTGGGAAAGATTTTTAATCACAGTTTCAATTTCAGTGCTTGTGATTGGTCTATTCATATTTTCTGTTTCTTCCTAGTTCAGTCTTGGAAGTTTGTACTTTTCTAAGAATTTGTCAATTTTTTCCAGGTTGTCCATTTTATTGGCATATAGTTGCTTGTAGTAATCTCTCATGATCCTTTGTATTTCTGCAGTGTCAGTTGTTAATTCTCCTTTTTCATTTCTAATTCTGTTGATTTGAGTCTTCACCCATTTTTTCTTTATGTGTCTGGCTAATATGGTTTATGAATTTTATCTTCTCAAACAGCCAGCTTTTAGTTTCTTTGATCTTTGCTACTGTTTCCTTCATTTCTGATCTGATCTTTATGATTTCTTTCCTTCTGCTAACTTTGTTTTTTTTTCTTTTTTTTTTTTTTTTGTTCTTTTTCTAATTGCTTTAGGTGTAAGGTTAGGTTGTTTATTTGAGATTTTTCTTGTCTCTGGAGGTAGGATTGTATTGCCATAAACTTCCCTCTTAGAACTGCTTTTGATGCATCCCATAGGATTTGTGTTGTCGTGTTTTCATTGTCATTTATATCTAGGTATTTTTTGATTTCCTCTTTGATTTCTTCGGTGATCTCTTGGTTATTTAGTAGTGTTTTGTTTAGCCTCCATGTGTTTGTATTTTTTACAGTTTTTTTTCCTGTAATTGATATCTAGTCTCATAGCGTTGTGGTCGGAAAAGATACTTGATACAATTTCAATTCTGTTAAATTTACCAAGACTTGATTTGTGAACCAGGATATGATCTATCCTGGAGAATGTTCCATGAGTACTTGAGAAGAAAATGTATTCTGTTGTTTTTAGATGGACTGTCCTATAAATATCAATTACCTACTTGTTTAATGTGTCATTTAAAGCTTGTGTTTCCTTATTTATATTCGTTTTGGATGATCTGTCCATTGATGAAAGTGGGATGTTAAAGTCCCCCACTATTATTGTCTGCCTGTCAATTTCCTGTTTTATGGCCGTAAGCATTTGCTTTATGTATTGAGGTGCTCCTATGTTGGGTGCGTAAATATTTACAATTGTTATATCTTCTTGAATTGATCCCTTGATCATTCTGTAGTGTCCTTCTTTGTCTCTTGTAATAGTCTTTATTTTAAAGTCTATTTTGCCCGATATGAGAATTGCTACTCCAGCTTTCTTTTGATTTCCATTTGCATGGAATATCTTTTTCCATCCCCTTACTTTCAGTCTGTATGTGTCCCTAGGTCTGAAGTGGGTCTCTTGTAGACAGCATATATATGGGTCTTGTTTTTGTATCCATTCAGCCAGGCTGTGTCTTTCTGTTGGAGCTTTTAATCCATTTACATTTAAGGTAATTATTGATATGTGTGTTCCTATTACAATTTTCTTAATTGTTTTGGGTTTGTTATTGTAGGTCTTTTCTTTCTCTTGTGTTTCCTGCATAGAGAAGTTCCTTTAGCATTTGTTGTAAAGCTAGTTTGGTGGTGCTGAATTCTCTCCCTTTTTTTTAAAAAAAAAATAGATTTATTTATTTTTTTACTTATTTATATATTTTTGGCTGCATTGGGTCTTTGTTGCTGGGCACAGGCTTTCTCTAGGTGCTGCAAGTGTGGGCTACTCTTCATATTGGTGCACAGGCTTCTCATTGCGGTGGCTTCTCTTGTCACAGAGCATGGACTCTAGGGTGCGCAGGCTTCAGTAGTTGTGGCACATGGGCTTAGTTGCTCCACAGCATGTGTGGGATCTTCCCAAATTCCTGTCTTGCTAGTTGTTTGGCATGGGGTGTCCAGCACTGGAGCCTGCTGGCCATTGGGTGGAGCTGGGTCTTAGTGTTTAGATGAAGGTCTCTGGGGGAGCTCTTGCTGATTGATATTATGTGGGGCTGGGAGGTTTCTGGTGGTCCAATGTCCTGGGTTTGGCCCTCCCACCTTGGAGGATCAGGCCCGACACCCAGCTGGCTCACCAAGTCCCAGCCAGCTACATGGCTCAGAAGAAAAGGAAGGGGAAAAAAAGAAAAGACTAAAACAAAAAAATGGGCAGACAGAACCCTAGGACTCTTCTTTGTTCACACAGCTCCTGGGGTTCAGCTTTAGTTTTGGCCCCGCCTCTGCATGTAGGCTGCCCTCAGGAGTCCGTTCCCCACCTAGACAGGAGGGGCTTAAAGGAGCGGCTGATTAGGGGGTTCTTGCTCACTCAGGCCAGGGGGAGGGAGGGGTACAGTAGTCATATTTGGAATGTGGGGCGAGCCTGAGGCAGCAGAGGCTGGGGTGACATTGCAACAGCCTGAGGCATACCCTTTGTTCTCCCGGGGAAGTTGTCCCTGGATCTGGGGACCCTGGCAGTGGCATGCTTCAAGGCTCCCGGGGGCGGTGTGTGTGTGTGTGGATATTGACCTGCGCTTGTACACAGGATTCTTGGTGGCTGCAGCAGCATTAACGGTTCATGCCCATCTCTGGTGTCTGAACTGGTAGCCATGGCTTGTGCCCGTCTCTGGAGGTAGCTTAGGTGGTGCTCTGCCTTCTGTGGGCTAAGCCTCTCGGGCTGGTGAGTGCTGGTCGGCACCGATCCTATGTGCGAGAATCTCTCCGCTTTGCCCGCCGCACTCCTGTTTCACTCTGCTTCGTGGCTCCAAAGCTTCCCCCCCGCCCACCCCTCTTCCCCACCAGTGAAGGGGCTCCCTGGTGTGTGGAAACTTTTCCTCCTTCACAGCTCCCTCCCTGAGATGCAGGTCCCATCCCTATTCTTTTGTCTCTGTTTTTTCTTTTTTCTTTTGCCCTATGCAGGGATTCCCTGTGTGGGCATTTTCTTGGGCTTTTGGGAAGTCTGAGGCCTTCTGCCAGCTTTCAGTAGGTGTTCTGTAGGAGTTGCTCCACATGTGTATTTTTGATGTATTTATGGGGAGGAAGGTGATCTCCACGTCTTACTCCTCCTCCATCTTGAAGGTCTCCGTGGTTATTATTTTTAGAAGAAATTATCTGTAATGTTACTAATAAAAAAAAGAACATAAAGTGGAAAGGGAGATTCATGTTCTGCAAAAGAAGTGTTGATTAAAAAGTCTTATATTTAAGTCTGCAAGTGAGGCTAAACTCAAGGTGTTTTGAAATGATTTTACCAACCAAAAGAATTGCATGTAATATGTAATGATTCCTTTATTATCCCATTAAAATAATTATTGTCAAAGCAAGGACACCTACTTTGACCACTGTCCATGTGTTGCAATAACAGTCCACCACTCATGTCTCCAAATTTCTATGGCATCATTGGCAGTTTAATAGAGCGTCCGAGCAGAATATGCTAAAGAGCATTACTATGCTAACTTTGCAGAAGTCTGGTTCAAGAGCAAAGAATCTTGACAGCTTAGACAGTTTGATTTTATTATCAATACACATAGGATATATCTCAGGCTATCTGCAAATTGAATTTAGATTTCTAACTTGAACAAACCCCCAAATCTCAGCAAACTAACCCAAAAGAAGAATTTTCATTTAGTATTAGTTTTGCTCATTCACATGTAGTCCAGGCAGTTAGAATCAGTGAAGGGAAGTGAGGTTCTGTTCCACGTAGTCACTCAGGACCCAAGCTGACAGAGGCCCTGCTGTCTTCCACATTGGGCTTCCAAGGTGGTTCTAGGTATCAGAAGTACCTGGACGTGGCAAACATCACTTTTGGTCACATTTCTTTGGCCAGAGGTTAGTTCCAAGGTCCCGCCTCTAGTCGCAAAGGGAGCTGGGAAATGTAGTCTCTGGCCGACATTGCTTAGCTGAACAGCTCAGTGCTGTGTCAGGGAGCACAAGTATTTGGTGGACAGTGAATGATCTCTGCCATACACTTATTACAGTAGAGTTATAACAATAGAGTTAGTCTCATTTTTCTCCCTCCTCTTCCTTAATTAAAAAGAAAGGGGCTTCCCTGGTGGCTCTTTCCGAAAAAAAAAAAAAAAAAAAAGAAAGGAAGAAAGAAAAAGCACTGAATTGGATGTGCTGGTTCAGAATAAGAACCCTATTTCACCTATCATTGTACCTTCGGTGCCTGACTCAGAGCTTAGCATGTATTAGATATTCACTAAGTATTAGATATTCACTAAGTATTCCTTGAGTGATTGAATGAACACACACTACCCATCTTCTTGCCTCATTCTTCCTTTCTTTCTCCTTTCCTTCCTTCCTTTGTAAATCTCTCTTTTTTTCTGATTTCAAAGGCTTTCAGAGGCTTTATTTTCTGCGAGGCACTGTGATGAGTGATGAGGAATCAAAGATTTAATTTTGGGGAAAAGGCATATCAAAACAAGAATAAAGAAAAAGACATCAATGTAACGTATTAGTAAACATTTCAAAATTGTTAGTTTCATGAAAATATTTACCAGAGTTAAGAAAGACTAAATAATCCTCTGTCAAACATGGATATGCTATTCTAGGAAGTTTACACTCAGCTCCATCTTTAACTTGTGCCAGTGAGACCCCAGCCTTAACAGAATGTTGCCCTCGGGGCCCAGTCTATGGGATCCTGCATAGGTGAGACCACTTCCACTTCATGGTGACAGCCCTCTCATGCTTTGCTGGGAATGGTAGCGTAATCTAAGATATGTGTTGTGGTAAGCTGGCCATTCTAGTGGTAGGGATTGTCTAGGTTGGTTTGTTTTTCATAGAGTTTCGAGTTTTCTTATATGGCTCTTGGTATTTTTTTGTAATTTAATATGCTCCAGTCCTACCTGCATCACAACTGTGTTCTTTCTGATGGTGAAAGTGATGATGGCATGGGTCATTTAATCAGCATTAGCAACTGTGGCTTGGCATGGCACTGCGTCAATCACATTACAGATATTATTTCTTTTACTCTTCACATCAGCCCTGTTAGATAAGTCTCACTGTACATATTTAGAGATTTGGGAAATTATGTTCAAATAGGTTAGGTAAATTGTCTAAAGTTATCCGTCTTAGAAAGGAACAGAGCCAGAATCCAAATACAGATTTGCCTGACCCCAAAGCCTGTGCACTCAAGCCCTCTGGCTGA
This sequence comes from Neophocaena asiaeorientalis asiaeorientalis, assembly GCF_003031525.2. Lineage (NCBI taxonomy): Eukaryota > Metazoa > Chordata > Mammalia > Artiodactyla > Phocoenidae > Neophocaena > Neophocaena asiaeorientalis. Next base: position 1,341,608 of record NW_020172456.1, on the reverse strand, counting down.
TGATCATTTGTTTAGGCTATTAAGGGTGAAAGATACTTTTATCCTCTTTTTCTAGAAAGAGAGATTTACACAGACATTATAGTAACTTTTTCAAAATGTAGTATGAGGACTAAAACACAAGTATATGGGCTCCTGCGTATTTTTGTCCAGGGTTCAAGAAACCCAGAGTGTTTCTGAATGTGCTACAGGAATTCCAAGTACCTCTTGAATTTAGGGCATTGTGTTATTATGAAAATTAAGCCCATAGGGTATCAGATTTTCAAGGCCTATTACCTCAAGAAGGTTAAGTACCATGTTCTCTTCCTGAACATGCAAAGATATGCTTGTTTGACTAAAGGCTAATTTTCTAATTTCACAAATATGGTAAGGAATAGATTCCCGCCATAAATGAGTGAGTCTTCATAGAAATTACACAGACTCACAGAATATGAGTAAAATTCTTTTAAAAGCAAGATTTTGTAGCAAGCTCCTGGCCTCTATGGAGCCTGGAAAGAAGAAAGAGTTGATGTTAACAGAGAGGAGAGGAAGACTCACAGCTTCTTGCTGATTCAAGCAGATTGGAGGAGGAAGTGGTGTAGCTGGCAGTGGCAAGGTTATTTCATATCTACGTGTCCTGAGGGAACTAGGGACAGGAGCTCGCTGTGGTGGCCGAGGACTCTGCCTAGGGTCTCAGGCTGCGTACCTGTAGCACCTGGGATCAGAGGTACCTCCTATTGCCTCTGGCTTCCTGGGGGGCCTTCGGGTCCTTCTTATTCCTGGGGTCAGATAGGTATGGTCCTGGCTCTCATTTCTTAGCACTTAGGAGTAGACTGACCAGGGCTAAGAAGGCAGTAGTCCTTTAAAAGCAAGTTATCCACTGACATTTCAGAAATAGCATTTATGTCTAAATTCCAACTGCTACATTAGAGTCAACATTCAGCTTTCTAGTTCAGGCTTTGATTAATTAAAGGAAAAAGGGGATCATGATTCACCACAGAATGGCAGATGCAGGGGAGCCCATGTCCCCAGAAGGAGATTTCCTGGGGACCCCTAACAATCAAGAGAATCTGTTCTCTTTCTAAGCTGGTAGCAAGTTATTGAATTTTGAGTGTCCAGCATTCGTTTTGGGGGTAGGCTGGGTGAAATGTGGACACTAACTGTTTACTAATGTAAGACATAATTCCTGCCCTTTAGAAACGTATAATTGGTCAGTATAGTTAGTACCAACATGGGAACATTACAAAACATTTTGTTAACAAATGCTAAATGTTATTCTGATTTAGTGCAATTCAAAGTGACACATTTTTAGAACAGCGCTTTTCCTGTTTCCAGGAAAAGTAAGTTTTCCTCTTCTGTGAAGGCATAGACAAGTTCTGAGCAATGTGTTACTTTTCCTCTCTATTCCCCATTTCCTCCTGAACGCGGGTCTCATTTTCTTCATATTGCTCTTTATTGGAATCCATAAAAGTTTTCCAAGATTATTCTCAGGCAGACTTTTGTGAAGAAAATTAAATCTTTATGAGTCAGATTTTTTAAATAGTTTGTAATGTAATTATACAACCAGGCATAAGAAAGTACCTGGTAGAATCACTGATGCAGAAGTCAGATCCCTGAGGGAGTCTGTAATTGAGGGAGGAGAAGAAGTCAGATCCCTGAAGGAGTCTGTAATTGAGGGGGGAGAAGAAGCTCGCTCACACACACACACACACACACACTCACACTCACACTCACACTCACACTCACGTACACACACCCCAGATTTGGAACCAGAAAAACACCGTTCATGTAGATGTCTGCCTATTGTCACTCGTGTCACCTTGAGCAAGTCACTTAATTTCTCAGCACATCTTTTCTTGTCTGTATGACGGGGAGATATCTGATTTCAGGAGACTATTGGTTATGTCGGATGGAATCCCACTTGCAAAAATATCTTAAAAACTGTGAAGTATGATGAAAATGTTAGTTTTCATTATCTAAATCATATTTAGAGATGCAGGAGGACAAGTTTGTTTTTTCATTTTTAGAATCCGATTTTCACATAACCGACTTCATTTTTTGTGATGTTTAATCTGCCAAGCAAAAGATCTTGTTCAAAGGGGAAGGATAAGTAAGATTAACTTTCCGTAAATCCTTTACCAGTTTTATTATTCATCTTTTCATTGGGGAAACGTCTGAATGCGTTTCCCTTCATGGAGCCTTCTTTCTGTGAGTGCCCGTTGAGCTGCTGAGAGCAGTTTGCTTTCAGAGAAGCATTGTGCTTGGTGTGCAGTTTGAATCTGGGATCATGATCTTATTATCATTTTTCTCTACTCTATTGCTTTACTTCACCAGCTGCATCCTGGCTCCTAACACAGTCTATGGCTAGCCCTTTTGATGGTTTTTGGAATGGCCATCCCTCCACTTCTGAATATTTCCCCAATATTTTGCTGCTAAACAGTGCAGGAGTTGGGATGATGTTCATTCATTCACTCAACACACATTTAAAGAGCATCTAATATGAGCAGGTACTCTGAGTACTGAGCATGGAGTACCTGCTGGAATCACTGATACAGGAGACAAATCCCTGAACTCAAGGAACCTGCAGTAGAGAGATGAAAGACACACCCACCATATAGCAAGTGTAGGGGTTGAATGCTGCTCCCCCAAAAGATATGTCCCATGGAACCCGAGTGTGATTTTATTTGAAATAAGGAACTTTGTGGGTATAATTAAATTAAGCCTTTTGAGATGAGATTGCCCTGAATTATCTAGGTGGGCCCTAAATCCAGTGAAAAGTGTCCTTCCTTATATGAGACGTAGAGACACACGGAGGCCATGTGAAGAGATTAAAGGGAGGCAGAGATTAAATGGTACAGCTGTAAGAAATGATGACAGACACCAGACGCTGGAAAAGGCAAGGAATGGAGTATCCCCCGGAGCCTTCAGAGGGAGTACCGCCCTGCTGAATTCTGGATTTCAAACTTCTGTTCCCCAGAAGTATGAGAGAATAAGTTCCTGTTATTTTAAGTCACCAAATTTTGGGTAATTTATTAGGGCTGCCCTAGAAATCTAATACAGTATGGAACAGGATAATCTACACAATATATAAAATGACACAATACCACCAAAGTTTACTTCTTATTGGAAGGATGGTCTTTACTGTACAATCAGTCTAGAAGCATTGAATTATGAAAATATCATTGCCTGGTATGCATCAATTATATTGCAGTAATAACATTGCACATAACAAACCAAGCACAAATTGTTTGCTATAATTTCAGTTTTATGGCCACATCCTATGTTAAAGCTTAATTTTAAATTGCCATCTCAAGAAGCAATTACCAGTTTCTCGTGGAGCCGTGTTCTTCAAACAGGAGAAACGCAGCTCCCGGCCCACATCAAGCTGCAGTACAAGTGACACCACAAACAGAAATGACCTCTGCGTTTTCATGGTCTCTTCTTAACTTATCCGACAATAAATGTGTGTAAACTTGAAAGAGTTTACGTGGACACAGTTCAACCGTGTTGAAACCTCAGAGAAGGGCGGGCCCTCTCCTATAGATCCCGCCAGGGATGTTAGAGAGGAGATCAGGAAATTTAGATGACGTGGAATTTTTCTCATAAGCTGGAAAGCCAAAACTATCTTTAGACACCCATATTTTTAGTCTCATGTGAGTTAGGGAGTTCTGGAGCAAAATGATTGTTGTTTGCTGGTGGTGGCTGTGGGGTCTGAGTGGTGGTAGCAACCCACTGAGGTAGCACTGTGCTCCCCATTCAAAATGTGGTGGCCGTTCCCTTTAGTTTTCAAAATAGCTCAAAGTAAGGCACTAACGTCAGTGAGTACTATACATAATTTTTAAGTACTGTGAAAGTTTAAAATATTAACATTTCCATTTATTAGCTTAGTTGGTGGTGACTCCAGATGATAACTGGGTGAAATAAGATTTGGGGCCTCAGAAGATACAGGCCAGTGGGAGCCTGGTGGGAGGCTGCCACATCTGTATTTATATTATACAACAGCACTGACAGCGACTTCTGGGTCATGCCAGGGTAAACGTTTCCCAGGTACTTACTCCTTCGGTCTTCATGACAATCAGGAAGTACGTATAGGCTTATTGTCCATATTTGTTTCACTAATGAGATAATTGAAGCTTAGAGCAGTTAAGCAATTTGTCCTCGGTCAGACTCTTAAAATGGGCAGAGCCAGGATTTGAGCCCAGGCAGGATGGCTCTAGCATCTGTACTTTTAGGCCCTTTTGGTGGGTAGAGGTGGTCTGCCAAAGAATGATTAAGTATCTGGAATATGAGTCATGTCTACAGTGATCTCAGGGAGCTGACTTTAAATCCAGGGAATGAGAAGTGAATATCCCACGTGTCCTTGTCTTGAAGCTGAGGCACCAGATACCATGGGTTAACTGGATATTCAGGCAGAATGAGAGATTCGTTACACTTGCCGCAAATGAACACAGATGGACACTCTTCAAACAGAGATTCATATTGAATTTTAATGGTGCTCTTCTGAAGAACACATTTGCAAAACGGATCATAGCATATTCATACTTCCAGCTTGCCAAATGTGAGATGATTAAGAAACCTGCTTGTACTTTAAATACTCTCACCATATAGATGCATATTTCAAATGTATATGTCTGCAATAAATATTTGTTGAATGAATATGAATGTATATACACAAACATATATGAAGCAACATGAACACGTACATTTAATTTGACAAATATTTGTTGCATACTCACTGAATGTAAACTTGGACTGAAAGAGTGGCGGAAATCACAGATTTATTTTCTGCTCCCAAGGAGCTTTTTGAGGGCAGGTGGGACACACTCACCGTTATTCTGGGAGTGGTTTTCAAAGTGTGGTCTCTGGCCCAGCAGCATTGGCATCACTTGGGGGCTTGTTAGAAATGCAGATGTTTTCACCCCACCATAGACCTCCTGGATCAGAATGCTGTGGATGCAGACCCAGCAATTTGTGTTTCTAGAAGGGAAGTCTGGTACACGTGAGAGCGTCAGAACCACTGGGCGACAGGAGGGCTTGAATGTGCCAAAGGAAGCTAGAGATTACTTTCAGATGGGGACATTTGAGAGGACTTGAAGGAGGTGGTATTTGAGCAGAGTCGTGGAGGACAAGTAGATTTTGGCCGACAGAATGGATAAGAAAGGGAATAAAGTCAAAGAGAAGAGCATAGGTCAAAATTAGCTTGTTGCCGATGTGCAGGCTGCCTATGGCTGAAAACCTGGGTTGAAGTCAGGCGAAGGCTCTGAATGACTTGCATGGGTTTAGACATTATTCTGAAAGCAGTAGGGATTCATTGAAGGATTGAAAGTTTCTGAGTGGGGGCTGAAGTGTGATCAAAGCTACCTCCCCCCCGACTTTTTATTTTTGTACCCAGTGAATGTAATTCAGCAGATGTACTGAGCTAATAGAACTTCACAGTCTCAAATCAATCTTCCCCCCCTATTAAGAACACAAACATTAAGAATTATTTATGTGTCCTGGCTGGAGCCATGACAATCTCTGTTCTTTTTTGACTACTTTGACAGATGCAACTTAATTTCAATAACTCAGCAGTGCCCATGGGTCGTGTGTGTGTGTGTGTGTGTGTGTGCATGTGTGTGCATGCGTGTGCTCACACATGCTCTCTTTGCTTGTGGGGAGTCACACAGCTGCTTTTGAATTCAGCTGGGCTTTAGGAAGCTGCATAAAGACAAAGAAAAATGTTGCCACCTGCTTGTGCTTCCTTTGTTATTTGGCAGTCAGAAGGGTGACTGTGCTCTGAAGTGGTGCAGGTGGCCTCTCCCGATACTAATTCCAGTATCTTAACCAGCATCACAAGAGAGTTCTCTGGAAGGGAAATAATTCTGTCCCTATCCCTGATTACTTCTATTTGTCCGGTATTGTGGGCACCTGCTTGGCCACCCACCTTCCTTTTCTTCATTATCTACTTACGTCATCTTTCTCCTTCCCTGGGTCAGCCTGTATATTTCAATCCATCCACACGCTGGATGAGCTCATTCATTCACTGGCTTTCTCCTTGGAGTCCTCATTGTGCCTTCTTTTGTTGGCATAATTGATCCTCTGCTTTGCAAGAGCAGGTGGATGGATTGGTTTATTGCTTAAAAAAAAATCTTTCCTCATCTCTCTTTTATTGCACCAATCTTTAGTCAATCTTTGGCTCAGGCAGCTCTTTCTCCCTCTATTGACTAATCCTTTTGTGTATCCATCATGCTGGTGGTGAGGGAGTCCATGCTGGGTCTGCTGTTGAGTGAGGAAGGTAAAAGCCCACTGATGAAATAGCCGTGATTCATATTCAAGTTGGGGAGGGATTGAGTCAGTCACAAAGGCCAGAAGTACTGATTATCATTTACCTCGTCTGCAGAAAGGGCCTTTTAGTTTAGTCCCTAACGGGACCATTCCAGCTATCCTTCCCACATTTCTAATGGAATTGCAGGATTTCGTGGCAAAACTGTTATGTCTTCTTGAGCACATTTCATCTAACACTCCAGGAGCCTTGCTACACACATTTGTTTTCCTCAATTTTGGACTTCTTGAGGGTGTGAATTTACTTAGTCCAGGATTTTAAAAGGCCTTTATCCAGTCTAGTTTTAAGTGATCCAGATACTAGATTTCTTTTCTATCCTTTGAGGAGGCTTTTAGACAACAGCTAATTGTATGGCACTGCCTAGTAATCTCATTGTTAACTAATATGAAATTATATAAGGTCTCGAAAGGACATTTGGCATCCACTAGAAATGTCAACATATTTTTGTTTCAGCACAGTACGCTTCTCTCTTCCATTCAGTAAAATAATACTAGCAATAATAATAATAATGATAGAATCAGCTAAATATGATGATTATGACAACCTTTCATTATTCCAATATTTTAAGCAGAGGCCCTTATGTATTCTCTAATATATTCAACTCAACATCCGTGCCCAAGATTCTATGTTGGATGCTCTGAATTTAATAAAGGTGAATGGGATGTGATTACTAGCTTCCAGAGGTTGAGAATTGAGGGAGGAAGAGATAGAATGTGTGTGTGTGTGTGTGTGTGTGTGTGTGTGTGCATATATATTATATATATATATAATATATAAAGTCTACAGAAGCCATCGGAGGAAATATGAATAACTGAGGATACTGATAAATAGAGAAGAAGAGAAGGGACATTCTAGCAGAGTAAAGGACATGGAAATGGAATGGTACAGGGAGTGTTTGTGGGTACCCACCTCATATTTGGGAGGGACTGGTGACTATGAGAGTCGGTGGGGTACAGTTTAGAAAGGTAGACTGGGGAAGGAAAGGTGACATAGGATTTAATTTGGCAAGCAGTGAGGAACCATTAATGATTTTGAGCAGAGTTTGGCGAACTATGGGCCACAGATGAAATCCAGCCCACTGTCTGTTTTTGTAAATAAAGTTTTATTTGAACACATCATACTCATTCCCTCATCTGTTTATTGTCTGTGGCTGCTTTCATGCATCAGTGGCAGCACTGAATAGTTGTGATACAGACCATCTGGCCACAAAGCTGAAAATATTTGTCATCTGGCCCTTTATAGAAATCCAGCTGACCCCTGATTCACTTCCATGAAGTAAAACATTCTTTTATGCCAGGATAGGCAATCCATGGTCATAATGGACAGTGGTGAAAACATAGATGCTTCTTAGAGCAGCAGTTTTGCACTTAGAGGCTTAAATATTTAAATGAATGAATGAGTGAATATATATTTCTGTTAAGATATCATGGTAACAGTAGGAGGTTTTGCTTTTTTTTCTGGACAAAAGACCAATGTGAGAGTAGTTAGAGGACAGAGTTCCTTTTGGACCATGTTCGGTTTTTCTGGGGAAAGGCATCTGAAGACATCTGGGCAAGTTTGTCACCAGAAGTGATTCACAGAGGGTGAAGCTACAGTCTTGATGGACTTTGGCCATGACACTTTTCAAACATTCAAGGCAGCCCTACCTCTGCTTACATTAACTTTGCACCTTCTCTCTGCCCTAGCCAGCACCCAGCCCTCAAACACTACACGTTTCTCACAAATAATGCACTCGAGTTTCCTTCTTTGCACCTATCAATTATTTACCACTTGTAGATGGGGGTGGAAGGAGGAAGACTTAATCTGGGGTTGTTTCACATGTGCTAATTCCTTGTTTGGTTTTGTTTCATCATCAGCAACTTCTTTGGCTCTCAATGGATGGCATGTACTTTATTAGTTTATACTTAGTGATCTTTTAAAAATAATTTCTGCATGGTTAACTCACTTAAAAGTTACGGCATTTAGCTCACGTAATAACGGCTTTGTCAGCTTTCAGCGGCAGAGACTATATTCTGCCTTTTTAAAATTCAGCAGTGGGATCAAGAGGTCCTATTTAAGGTGCTTCCCTGATGTGCACAAGGGCTGAGAAGGAGCGCCTGTCTTCTCCCCTGCTTTGTAATAAATATAGTACTTGTAGCTAGAATAATCATGGAATTTCATAAGGGGGCCAGCATGGTGCCATAAAAGGGTGGTGACATACTTATTAAGTACTTGGAAGTTAAACTTCTGGAGAGCTCTCAAGCTAATCGGTGCCCCTTGTTCAGAACTGGAGACTCTCTGTTAAGAGAATTCAGAGGATGTTTAGGTATCTATATAAATGCATTAAAAAAAAATCTAGCCTTTAATTTAAACGAAGCCCTTGAAGAATGATACAACCATGGCTAAACTTCCCCAGAGAACCTGCAGCTGTGGCGAGAACTCCCCAGGGGCAGTAAGGGTATGAATGGTGTTGGACTTTTATTACATTTATCTTCAAGGAGCAAGAGCCAGAAAGGAAAGATGGCAGGAGCTGTCCACGTTAAGCAGAGACGCATAAACATCTTCAGGTGGCGCTGTCCAAAGCACAGCTGGTTTGTCATGTGTACGGGTGTGTGTGCATGTTTGTGTCTGAAGATGTGGCTTATATATTGTGCTGTAGGTTATAGTCTGTGGATTCATAGTCTCCTCTTCTTTAGTTTTCTCCATGTTCCATCTCTAGTATCTTTCTAACAAATGACTCATTTTGCCCACCTATTTTTGTAAGCCTATTGTCTTGAGTGAAAATAATTGGATGATTGATAATTATGTAACAACTTCAGTGCCTTTTCCTGTTCGTTTATTGTAGAATTTCAGGGGAACATCTTGGTCTACTGTAGGTGTTCTCAATTAAAATATTGAGAAAAGTTGTGAGGTATTTTAGCGATGTTTGGAAACGATTTTTTAAAAAATTACAGTAAGTTTTCCAAACCCTCCTGCTCTCGTATTCCAGCATGCTTCCTGCAGTGGGAGTCGAGGGCCAGAGCGAATGGCCAGCCAGAACGCTGGCTTTGTGTGAGAGAGCGCATTCCGTCTGAGTGAGCATCGTTCCTCTGCTGGGAACCAGAGGAAAGGTGGCAAGACCTTTTCCTCAAGGAAATACAATTCCAAAAGTAAGATAGGATGCTGCTTTGGAGATGCAGCAATGGGACAACAATTACCCCCAGCAGCAACTTCTTTTACCCTTTGTTTTGGAAAACCAGGGAAGAGAGAAAAGGAATAAAGAGAGGGCAGGAGAAGGGGAAAAGGAGAATATTACACCACGGTGTGGGTACGCACTCCCTGAGAAATCAAGAAACACATCCGATGGGGAGCCTCGTCCCCTGGTGATGCCCAGCCCCAAATATAAGAATTGGTTCTTCCTTATGCTCTAGGTTGTTTCACCTGGGAAGATTTTACTCACCTGTATCATATTTATCAGATGGGAAGTGTGATATCTGCCACATGGCATGTAGTAGAAATTCACTAGAACGTGTTGGTTTGCTTGTGTGGGTTCCAGGGGCGATCGGTTCCCCACCAGCCCAGGTCACATTCTTCTCCTGGGAATCTGCAGTCTTTTTAGTATTTGACACACTGGAGTTGGGAGACTGAAGGGTTATTATGCTTTATGGATGCCCATCACTTTAATGTACTATTCAATCTTTACAGAATTGATGCAACATGTTCACATTTATGAGAACAAAGAGGATATTGACTGTAGCCGATGCAGTACCAGTTTGCATCTCATATAAATGCATATTGCTCAGCACAATCATTTTTATGAACCTAAAGTAAAAAACTCTGAGATTTCCCTATAAAAGTACTGATGCTCTAAGTTTTATTTTGAAAAGAAAATACGTCAAGTTCTTTTCTACCTTGATTTAGATCAATAGACCTTTCATTTTCCTTTTCATTTTTAAGGAAGTGATATTATTCCTTCAGATGAGACAAGGTGGAACTTTTGTCCATGATTCCCTTGTGTTCAGACCTGTCTTCTCCTCTCCCTTCTGTCTTTAAGGAGCTCTGGGAAACCAACGTGGAAACATTGTTTTCTCAATAATTGTCATTATCTACTTTCACTTTGATTTCCTCCAACTTAATTGGTGAAGTACTTTTTCTCCCATCTAAAAACATCTAAACTGACTGCCGTGAACATTTTCGAACATTTAGTTTATGCCAGTTTCCATGCTTAGTTCTCTAAGTGGTCTAACATTTCTTTGTCATCATGATAACCCAAGGAGTGAGTCCTCTTATCATTCCCGTTATTGCAGATGAGGAAACTGAAGCTTCAAGCAGGTCCTTAGTTTGTGGTTAAGATCTCAGGAGCCAGAATGCCTGGGTTAGAAGCCTGAGGGAATTTGGCCTCCTGAGACCTCTGCCTGCTTCTGAGTCCAGTGGGCTCATGGCTTTAGCCCCACCTTTTACTTTCGGTTTCTGTCCTCTTTCTCATTTGTGAAGACTCCACCTTTTTTTGAAGGCAGCATGTACTTTCATTTCTTTCTTTTTCTCTTTTTAATAGCTATCATTATCATGTTTGGTGCAGAGTCGGGGCCTCTAAACATGAACTTAAAATACTCCTTTGCCTGGAAATCCTGTGCTCTTTCTTCTTCAGTGGGGTATCTGCAAAGCCTGGGACACAGGTGAATCCATGTAATATGATTTAAGAACTTCATTAGTCTGTAAAAAATAAAATAATAGTATCTATGTTTTCATAGGTATTACTTTATGTAAAGTTTCCTTTACTTTAAAGAAAACTTTCCTGAAACCTAAGAATAAAACTAGCATGTCCCCAAGTTTGGATTGACCCAGGGAGAAGGGAGAAAGGCTGAGGAGTGGAGGGGTGAGGATGCCTACTGTTGGCATCACTACGATCAGTTACTTAAACGGCACTATTTATTGGTGCCTGTTCTTGCTACATTATCACTCAGAACAGCTCTGCTGGGTAGATTTGATAAGCCCCATTTTAAGAGACACAAGTTCAGGGAGATTCAGTGACTTGCCCAAGGTCACAGAGGCATTGTGGGTGGGATGGAAATTTCCAGACAGGTCAAGTTGGAAGTCCCAGTTCTTTCCCCCACGTATGGTCACGTTGCCTCTTGCAATAAAATATTCCATCCCTTCTCTCATCCACCTCCCAGATCCACCTCTAAAAGAATGACTTATAAATGTTCTTTTCCATCTGCTAATAATACTTTTAAAAAAGATCTTTTTCTCAATTCATGGCCCATCTCAAGCCTGGGTGCCCTTCCAGGGGAGGATTTGTATCTAATTTTCTCTGTGTTTCCTGAACTATCTTTCTTTACAGGTGTCCATATTTATGGACCCAACCTGGAAGTTTTTTTGACCATTTAAATTCTCTCTCATTCTTCTTTTTTATGCCATGTATCATGGCCCTAACTCATGTGCTAATTCCTTTGTCGTTCTATTCAAATATTTTGCATGTCTGAATTTTATCCTACCAACTGAACAGTTGGTGTTTTTAAGGGAGATCCTATGAATTTTTTGTTTTCTTGCCCAGGCTTGATGTTATAGTTTACGAAATGAAAGTCTAACTATAGGATCTGGGTAAAATGTATTTATTTTGAGAGAGAATGAAATGATCACCAGCAAAGTTAACTGCAGCTCATTTTGCTGTTGTTTTCATATTGAATGACAAACAGTTCACGGTCCTACATCCCCTTCAGCCTCACCCTTCAAACTAGAGTTGGGTGTGGGCACTAGGGAGCTCCTGGCCACCCTGCCCTCCTCTTTCAGTTCCAGATCTAAGGTGTACAAGATGAATGGGGAAAGCACACTGCTTTCCCTTCCCTCTATTGGAATTGCTTTTAGCCATCCTTGACTGTCCCAGGGTGCTTCGTTACTTCTAATTAATCTCTGGTTCCTCATTGATTTATAAAAGTCTGAGCTAAGAATTTTCCTTTCCCTAGATTGTTATTTCATCTTCTTCTTTTCCTTTCCTCTCCTCATACTCCCCTCAGATATGCACGATGGAGGTGACACTTGAGTCTGAGACAGCAATCCATCTTACTCAAGGCCTGTTTGAAGGATGTCTCACATACAAAGAGGCTCGAAATAGGGACCGAGAGTTTGATTCCAGCATGAAAACCAGGCATCAGTAATGATCCACCTTTTGGTGTGTTAAATAGACTCTGGCATCAGCTGAATTATTTCTGCAAGACTGAAGTATTTTGATCAAAATAGACAAGCAGACAAAGGGATTTGCAAAATAATTCTGTTCCCTGGTTCACTGGCGTGCTGGTAATGAGGCCTTGTGCAGACTCTCACAGTCTGGCTCCCTCTAGTGGCACCATCTAAACATGCCTGACTTTGTGTGGCCGAGTTGTTCCATGAATAGCTTCTTATGTGACATTAAGACCTTATTGCCAATTTATGTTCTAACCTAGAATGTGTTTTGGTCACTTCTTATGTATTTATTTTTTTTCTATGTTTATTTAATTTTGGATTACCTGTGGTACAGTGGTAAGTTACGACAGGCATTTTATAGTTACTCTAAAATAGAATATTTAAAAATGCCAGGGCTTCCCTGGTGGTGCAGTGGTTGAGAGTCCACCTGCCGGTGCAGGGGACACGGGTTCGTGCCCCGGTCCAGGAGGATCCCACATGCCGCGGAGTGGCTGGGCCCGTGAGCCATGGCCGTTGAGCCTGCGCGTCCGGAGCCTGTGCTCCGCAACGGGAGGGGCCCCAACAGTGAGAGGCCCACGTGCCGCAAAAAATAAAAAAATAAAAATGCCATTTAATGTTTTCTTGGAGGCATTTAAAGTAGTAGGAGTAAAGAAGAAAAAGGAGAAGCAGAAGAGGAAGGAAGCGGAGAAGAAGGAGAGGTTTGAGTGCTGAAACAAATCAAAATTAACACCTAATTCTAAAACATTCTTTCTTAATCAGAGAACATCGATAGTGACCACCAAATTATTTAATGGTTTCCCACTGACTGTAGAACGAATTTAATATTTTTGCCTGATATGCAAAGCCCTTTACAATCTAACCCTTGCCTACCTGAGTCTAGAGTCAACCCTACAACTGCCCACCTTGAATTTTATGCTCCAGAAACACACACCGTTACAATTCCTTGAATAGATCAATGACTCTCACAGCTATGATTGTGTATTCTGTGTGTTCCTTCCATCTGGAACATGTGCTCTGTTCTTATCCTCCCGTGAACTCAGGCTCAGCCTTCCAAGTCTCAGCTCACCTGCCTCTCCCTCTGTGAGGTTAGCCTTGAGTTCCCTGGCGAGGCTGAAACTACTTTCCCTTAATTTCCCATAACACTGTATTATATTGAGCTCTTATTTTGTACTAGCCATTCCCTTTCTCCTCTCTAGACCTATGTTCTGAGGACAGAAACCATGAAGTTTCATCTTTCTAGTCCAGCTTTAGCATGGGGGCCTAAGAAATATATATTAAACAGCATCTTTCCCATTTCCTGAAATGTCAAACTAACATGAAGCACACAAAAGTTAAAATCTTTTTCAGGTGATGCTGAAATTTCTAACTCACCTAAAAAATGACCTTTTATTATGACTCTGCCTTTTAAGTCAGTACACACTTTGGTCTTTCTTTTAGAGAAAAATCACTCCTACTGTTGTCAGTGAAGAGCTATGTCAGGTGCACGTGACCTTCTGGACCCTGGGGATGTGTGACTGATGTATAAGACAACATATAATAATAGATGTCATTTGTTGACTGGCTCACTTTTACATTAGGCCCTGAACAAAGTGCTGTTTAAAGAAAAACATGCATTTCTTGCCTTGTCAATAGTCATCGGGCCTCTCTGCCTGCCTAAGTGAATGGCGAATGACCTCAGAGACAAAGACTAGGTGATGTCTGCCGTTTATACAGCACAGTAACAGCTCCCACTTGTTGTGTACTCACTTGACGCCAGGCACTTTATCTGCATCATCACAGTTTATCTTTACTGCCCACAATATGATATAGGGACAGTTACTATCTGTGTTTATTTGCAGGTAAAACTGTGGCTCAGAGAGAATAAGTGATAATATCAAGATTGTTCAAATAGTCAAAGGCAGATTGGGACTCAAAATCAGGCACTCTGGTTATAAAGACTGGCCTCTCTTTAGGGCAGTGGTTCTCAACTGGGGGTGATTTTGCATCTCAGGGGATATTGGGCAATGTCTGAAGATGTGTTTGGTTGTCACAGCTGGGGGATGGGGTGTTACTGGCATCTAGTGGTAGAGGCCAGGGATGCTGCTAAACATCTCAAATGCACAGGACAGTCATCACAACAAAGAATTATCCAGCCTAACATACTGAGAGTGCCCAGGTTAAGAAAGGTTGCTTAATAGAAACAAACCAGGTAGGAACTCACGGCAACTGAGTTTATAGGCTGCAGAGATGATTTCCAAAATCAAATTTAGATGATTTATAAACAGAATCCTGACCTCTCAATAGAATTCTGACTTCTTATTTACAGCTCTCAGGAGGTCACTTTATTTGAATGATTTTTCCCACAGCTCCAACCCAGGATCTTTAAATTCAAAGTACCTCTCACTCCTTATTTCTCCCTTTGTGGCTTCATCCTTTAAATCAGAGAGACTGTTTTCTCCTTGGCCAGGCTGGAAACTTGGATTCATTTCCTCTTCTCTTTTGCACTGTTCTTTCCACTTTCCCTGTCACTGCATCCTCTCAGATTGGTAACTGAATACTGATGACCTTTTCCTAGGCTGGTTTTCACAGTTTCTGTTTGCCTCACCGTAATCCTGATCTAGGTCGTCTTCATGTCTTGTGACATTACCGTAATAGTCTTGCAGCTGATCTCCCTGACTCCATTCATTTTCTCTTTCAGTGTTATCTTGCCCAATCATCAGGTTAACTTCCCTAAACTAACTCTTTGGCCCCATGTCCTTTAGCATTGCCTTCTGTCATTGGTACAGCGCAGGTTGCATCTGGCACTTAAGATCCGTCAGGATCTGACCCACACCTGTCTTTCCACCCTGTCATCTTCATCTGAAGTGCCTCCTCACCTTCTCCTGAGTATCCCATGCTCATCCCTTTGCCCACACTGTGGTCTCCAGATGGATTGCCCCAGTTCCCCTCCACCTACACAAAGATTTCCTATTCTTAAGACTCTTATGATCATTTACATTTCCTTTTATTCTTCCCCTTTTCTATACCACTTATGTTGGCTATGTTCTCCCTTTGAATTTTCATTTAAATAGTTTATATGCTTGTATTGTATCACTCCAACTGGACAGTTATTTTTTTTCCAAAGGAAAACTTGTGAATTTTTCATTTTCTCTCCCAGGGCCTGATATCATAGCTTATCGAATAAAAGTCTAACTGTGTGATCTGGGTAAAATGAAATCATTTTGAGAGTTAATCATCTATAAAATGATGAAAGTGACATAATGTGTCACTCTTCTACAAAGCATATTAATATTCTACCCATTTGAAAAATTATCCATAATCTGTAAGGTTTATAGAGAATACATAAAAATAATGAAACTAAAGTTGATAGAGTTTATGTGAGTATTATATTAAAAATCAGTATGTTGGGGGACTTTCAAATTTTTTATGTAAGCTAGCATAAAGAAATTTTTTTAAAAAACCAAGATTTGGTGGAAGGGAAAATTGAAACTATGAATGGCAATGGGGAAAAAAATAGGATCATTCATGTTTTATAAGAGGAATGTTTAGGTAAAATTAAAAACAGTTATATTTCCTGTGTCATTGATAGACAATTAAGCCATAAAAATCAGTGCATTGTTTGTTAACTTGACTGATTTGTTGAACTTGTTTATGGCACAGTTTTCCTTGTTATTAGAAGATGAAACTTCAATGATAGTTAACAATGGAGCTGGGAGATCTGTTACATTGTATAATTATAACTTCAGTGAATCAAATTCAAATTCATTGAAGGCTGTTTACATTCTGGCCCTGGTCAAATTTTCCAGTTTTATTTCCCAGCATCTCTCTTCATACTGTGTCCTACAAACCAACCAAACCAGATGCTAACTAATTCTCCCTATGTTTTCCCATCTTTACTGCTTCTCTTGTTTCTTCCACCCAGAATGCTCTTCCCAATAGTTTTCCCCATGTCTAAACCCCTTCCTGACACTACTTAAATATCACCTATACCACCAACTCACTTTCCTTGATCGCTAGTAATAACCAGACCCTTCTCTGAACTCCCTTACCCATTTATTATTCTTTTGTGGCACTTATCTTTCTACGATGTCCAGTTGGTGCAAATGGGCGTGACACAACTTTTCTACCAAACAGGATTTCTTCAGGGAAATGATTGTCTGAAGTACATCTTATCCCCCTGACCCCATGCAGACCCATGGCCTTAACTACAGAAAGGGCAAGAGTTGAACTGGCCTCATTGACCAGATTCAGAAACTTCCATCATTCAGGACCCATTCGTTCATATTCTCTGTCCCTGCTTCTCTTCTCTTTGCAGTTTGGTTTCTTTCTTTCAGACCTGCTGTCCCCACAAGACTGGAGCCATGGCCTTGGCAGATACAGGCTTACATATTTACAGCCATATTACCGAGGGAAAAGACATTTTTTCCTGCTAAATCCACTTAGGGAAGGACTTTGATAACCTTGACCTGGGGCAAGTATTCATCCCTGGAACAATAACTATGGCCAGGCATGGTGTGTGCAGTGATTGTCATGGCCTGGGTCATGGTTTTCCTCACAGTCAGGGAGTAGTGACAGGCAGTGATAACAGTAAGACATTTCCTTTAAGTCTTTTTTCCATTCGTTGTTGAAATTGGACTACATACAGTCCTCCCACGGTATCTGAGGGAGATTGGGTCTAGGACCCCCTGTGGATACCAAAGTCCATGGATGCTCAAGTCCCCATATTACCTACACATATCCTCCTGTATACTTTAAAATCATCTCTAGATTACTTATAATACCTAATACAATGTAAATGCTATGTAGATAGCTGTAAGTACAGTGTAAATGCTAAGTATTGATAAATAGTTGACAGAGCATGGCAAATTCAAGTTTTGCTTTCTTGAACTCTCTAAGATTTTTTTTTTCAAGTATTTTTGATCCATGGTTGGTTGAATCTGCAGATGCACAAGCTGCAGATACAGAAGGCCACCTGTATATGGTTTTTGGATCTTGTTTTCTTATCACTATAAAGTCAGCATTGCTCCATAGTAAACCCTCCGTCAACCTATGGGGTACTGTGGGATCACACTTCCTGAACACGCCAGAGGTGTCACCAGGAAACACATTTGACTGTTCTGTCTCTGTCACACTACAGTTCCTGAGCTGTACAGGAACTGTTTTTAATAACATTTCTGGTTAAATCCAATGTGTTCTTTTATGGCTTCCATTATAGAAACAAGGAATGTAGAGTTGTAAGAGGAACTTGAATTTACATAGTCCAGTGCTTCAGCTTTGCAGAAGTCCCTATGCAAACCTATAATGACGAGTCATGTTTTCTTAGTTTAAATGTGTACTGTTATAGGCTATGAGGACCTTGCCGTCCCACCAGAACATAGTGTTGTAGCTCAGATTTCTGGATTGCTGGGACTCCTTCCCCTGACCAGTCTTTGCCAGAATCTTTTGTCACCTACTGTCCTTCTGTTGATCATATTATTTTCTTTTAGAATTATATAAAAATGTTTTTTGCACACTTCTTTCTTCCTCCTCCTTCTTTCCTTTTCCTCCTCTCTCCCTTTCCCCTCTCTCCCTCCCTCCCTTCCTCCCTTCCTTCCTTCCTTCCTTCCTTCCACCTACCTATCATTTATCTGTACAACTTTCTTCAAACACCTAAATAAAGCTATCCTATCTTCCTCTTGCCTTCTCTCTTCATGTTGCTGGCCACATTCAGATCTTTTAGTCATTCCTGGTGAGATAGTTTTCTTACTGCTGGCCATTCCTGTTCCATTTGTTTCTTTTTAAAATAGGCCATCCAAAGTAAACTATTCCTGGGGACTTCCCTGGTAGTCCAGCAGTTAAGACTCTGCACTCCCAATGCAGGGGGCCCAGTTTCGATCCCTGGTCCGGGAACTAAGATCCCACATACCTCAACTAAGCCCGTGCGCTCTAGAGCCTGCCTGCTGCAACTAGAAAAGCCTGCGTGCCGCAACTAGAGAAGCCCACACACCGCAACAAAGACCCAGCGCAGCCTAAATAAATAAATAATAAATTAAAAACCAGAAACAAAGTAAACTGTTCCTGCCAAAGGAGAGAGTCCATCGGGCCTTTGCTCACTGTGACGTGCAGGTTACTTCTATTCCGGATGTGTCAGGAAGAGCCCAGTGGCCAGAGCCCAGCTGCGTGGACTCATATTGTGGCTCCACCTCTTTCTGAACAAGTCCCATCCTCTGTGCACATGGGTTTTCCCACCTGCCGAGTGCAGCTATCAGTCAGTGGTAGCTACCTGGTAGGGTTATGAAGAGAATCACATCCTTGGCCAACAGGGAGCCCTTCGTTCTGAATATTTTCTCTATCATTATAACCTAATTCTTAGTGGTATTTTGACAACCAAATCACGACTGTTTATTTTCACCTCCAGGTCTTTAAACCTGTGGCTTTCCCCGTCTAGAGCATTCTTCCCAGGATAGTCATAGGGCTGGCTCCATCTTATCTTTTCACAGCTTGAGTATCATGTCTCAAAGACCCTCTCCCACCCTGACTGCTGTTTCAAAATGTCTCCTCTTGGAAAAGGGAACCCTCTTGCACTGTTGGTGGGAATGTAAATTGATAACAGCCACTATGGATAACAGTATGGAGGTTTCTTAAAAAAACTAAAAACAGAACTACCATATGACCCAGCAATCCCACTACTGGGCATATACCCTGAGAAAACCATAATTCAAAAAGAGTCATGTACCACAATGTTCATTGCAGCTCTATTTACAATAGCCAGGACATGGAAGCAACCTAAGTGTCCATCAACAGATGAATGGATATAGAAGATGTGGCACATATATACAATGGAATATTACTCAGCCATAAAAAGGAATGGAATTGAGTTACTTGTAGTGAGGGGAATGGAACTAGAGTCTGTCATACAGAGGGAAGTAAGTCAGAAAGGGGAAAACAAATACCGTATGCTAACACATATATATGGAATCTAAACAAACAAACAAACAAACAAAATGGTCATGCAGAACCTAGAGGCAAGACGTGAATAAAGGCACAGACCTACTAGAGAATGGACTTGAGGATA